>NC_041384.1:225348335-225487844 GCF_002162155.2 Triticum dicoccoides | reverse complement strand
TCCGCGAAACCCAAGGGAAAAGGCTAGGTGGCAAATGGTAAAACCAAGGTTGGGCATTGCTGGAGAAGTTTTATTCAAGGCGGACTGTCAAGGGGTTCCCATTATAACCCAACCGCGTGAGGAACGCAAAATTCGGGAACATAACACCGATATGACGGAAACTAGGGCGGCAAGAGTGGAACAAAACACTAGGCGAGAGGCCGAGCCTTCCACCCTTTACCAAGTATATAGATGCATTAAGATAACTTAGCAATATAATGATATCCCAACAAGTAAATAAATGTTCCATCAAGGAACGGCCTCCAATCTTCACCTGCAACTAGCAACGCTATAAGAGGGGCTGAGCAAAGCGGTAACATAGCCAATCAACGGTTTGCTAGGACAATGGTGGGTTAGAGGTTTGACATGGCAATTTGGGAGGCTTGCAAGAAAGTGGTAGGCATCGTAGCATTGGCAAAGCAAAAGAGCGAGCAAACTAGCATAGCAAAGATAGTAGTGATTTCGAGGGTATGATCATCTTGCCTGCACAGTTGTCAGAGTTGACTGGATCCTCAAAAGCAAACTCAACGGGCTCCTCGATAGCGAACTCGTCTCCTAGCTCTACCCAAACAAGACAAACAAGCAACAAGGATACAATCAACCACGTGCAAGACCAAGCAATATGATGAAATGAAGATATGCTATGCGGGATGCGACGCGGGATGCAAAATGCAAGATATGACAGGAAACGCATGAACCTGGCCTCAACTTGGAAAACCAAGTGTGCCACTGGAAAGATGAGATTAAATCGCTTGAAAACGATATAAAGAACGCCGGAATCGGAGTTACGGTTTGGAAATGGCAAGCGATTCAAAAATGACACCGGTCTGCGATTTACAGCAAGTAGGCATCTAAATGCAACAAGATGAACATGCTACAGCACCCAAACATGACAACAAAATAGATGGCAGGGATGCACACAAGATGCTTAACAAAAGTCTAGCACTGAGCTACGGCCAATTCATCCATTAACAGATTCAAACAAGCATGGCAAAAATGCAAATGGTAAAACAGTTCTCAGACTTCGTGAAATTAACACTTGTCTGGAATTTCAGATCATATAGCCCTCTTCGGAGCAACAAAACAACATGCTACAGGACCTGAACATGACAAGGAAAGACATGGCATGGAGATACTCAACAAGCTTAACAAAAGTCCCTTAGTGACCTTGAGCCAAAAGGGATCACAAAATATACTAACAAGCACACGAACATAGCAAAAACATAATCAGTTTTCAGACTTAGTGAAAGCTGGGACATGCTGAAACATAACTCACGAATGCATGTTTACGACCTCGATGCACTCACCACGGTGCAAGTCATGGCAAGTCAAGCATACATCCATCAAGAAGGTACAAAATACAAGCTAGACATGGCAAGAACAATAGCATAGCATGCACGGATCAGCTACAATAACATCGGCAAAATCGCAAACAAGTTGACGATCTGCCCAGATTCGCAACGAAGCAAAAGTAGAGCTCGATTGACTCAAGCTAGGGTGCTCCATAATTGCAAACAAAGACAGGGATGGATAGAGCACTACAAGATTAACAAAACTCTCTTACTGATCATCCTCATAAGAGGCACGTATCATTAGGAAACAACAAGAACATATGGCATCATGAACTAAACAATCCCAGGACTTAGTGAAAATCACTAAGTCCCTGAAAACAGAATTAGCAAGTGCACCTCTTTGCAAGCTTGCACAAGACACCGCACACATCCTAAAAATACATGGGTTGCACCTCTGGATAGATGACAAAACCCTTAACAAAACATATGACGAACTCACGGGCATATCATGCACACATTAATCATGGAAAAAATGACAAAAATACTAAACGGAGTAACATATCTTACAATTAACTCAAGTAGCCCTCTTCTAACAGCATTTCGGGCATCAAGATGAACTCAAATGAAAATGATGCAATGGAATGAAAAGATGTACTCTCTGAGATGAACATTTTGATATGCTATATGCCCAAATCCGAGCTACGGATGCAAAGTTACGGGGCCGCGAACATGGGCATATGGACTGAAAATTTAAGGACTTAGAGAGAAAAAACAACCCCAGATCTAGGGTTGGCACGGAAACCGAGGTGGTGGCACTATAGCTGTTCGTCGGGGAAGAAGCAAGCAGCGGCCGGCGAGTGGAGGGAGGAGGCGGCGGCCGGCGTCGCCTGGGGCTGGCGATGGCCAGGGCGGCGGGGCCGGCGTGGAGGCGGCGGCCGGCTCCGGCGAGCTTGGCCTTGGCGGCGGGCGGCGGAGGCGCGAGGCCGGGAGGCTGGCGAGGCGGTGGACGGCCGGCGGCGTGCTCCGGTCGCCGGAGTTGGTCGCCGGCGACGGCGAAGATCCGGCAAGGCGAGCGGAGCCGGGCGGCTCGGGCAGCTCGGCCGGGCGGCGGCGGATCTGGGCCCGCGCGGGCCTGCCTCAGGCCCCGCGGGCTGGCGCGGTGGGTAGGAGAGAGAGGAGGCGGCTGGGATGAGGTGGCGGCGTCCGATTGGGCCGGAGCGGTGGCACGGCTGATGTGGCGGACCCTGATTCATCGGGGTGATGTGGCGGCGGCGGTGGACACGTCCAGCGGCGGGATGGACACGTCCGGTGGCGCGAGGAGGAAGATGGCTAGGGTTCATCCACAAATTTCGGGAGGGGAGCACATATTTATAGGTAGAGGGGGCTAGGAGAGTCCAAATGACGTGCGGTTTCGGTCACGCGATCGTGATCGGACGCTCTAGGACATGGAGCAGAGTTTGGTGGGTTTTGGGCCAAATTGGAGGGGTGTTGGGCTGCACACACACGAGGCCTTTTCGGTCCCTCGGTTAACCGTTGGAGTATCAAACGAAGTCCAAATGGTACGAAACTTGACAGGCGGTCTACCGGTAGTAAACCAAGGCCGCATGACAAGTCTCGGTCCAATCCGGAAATGTTTAATCCCCGGACACGAAAGAAAGCTAGAAATGACCACCAGAGGAGAACGAAGCCCCGGAATGCAAAACGGACAACGGGGAAAATGCTCGAATGCATGAGACGAACACGTATGCAAATGCAATGCACATGATGACATGATATGAGATGCATGACAACGACAACAACACACGGAGACAAAGACCCGAACCTGAGAAAATAAATATAACTTAACGCCGGAAACGGCAAGAGTTGGAGTACAAATTGGGAAAGTTACATCCGGGGTGTTACAGTTAGAGATCAAGATTTATATGGTTGGAATGGAATATCTTGACCTCAACACAAGTGTAGGTGGTTCTCTCTCAGAAAATGTGTATTGGAAGTGTAGGTATGTTCTGATGGCTCTCTCTCCACGAATGAAGAGTGGGTGGATGGGTATATTTAGCCTCCACACAGAATCTAACCGTTACACACAATTTACCAAACTCGGTGGGACCGAATGGTTAAACTCGGTCGGACCGATTCAGCAAACCTAGTGACCGTTAGGATTTTCGGTGGGATTGAGATGCAACTCGGTAGGACCGATATGGTTAGGGTTAGGGCATAACGTAATCTCAGTGTGACCGATTACACAAACTCGCTGGGACCAATTTTGGTAATAAGCTAACTAGAGAGTTGGTCAGGTAGACTCGGTGGGACCGATTTGCTCATCTCGGTGAGACCGAAATGTTAGAAAAGGGAAACAGAGAGTTTACATTGCAATCTCGGTGGGACCGATCGCTCATCTCGGTAAGACCAAAACATTACGAAGGGAAACAGAGAGATTACAATCCCATCTCGGTGAGACCGAGATCCCTATCGGTGAAACCGATTTGCCTATGGTTTGTGGCAGTGGCTATGACATTTGAAACTCGGTGGCGCCGGATAGATAGAATCGGTGGGGCCGAGTTTGACTTTTGGTTTAGGTCAAATGTGGATGTGGGAAGGTAGTTGAGGGTTTTGGAGCATATCACTAAGCACTTTGAGCAAGCAAGCCATTAAGCAACACCTCATCCCTCCTTGATAGTATTGGCTTTTCCTATAGACTCAATGTGATCTTGGATCACTAAAATATAAAATGTAGAATCTTGATTTTGAAGCTTGAGCCAAACTTTTTGTCCTTCGAATTTTGAGGGATCCACTTTCCTCATCCATGCCATGCCATTCATTGAGCTTTTCCTGAAATATTAATCTTGGAATAATGTTAGCTCAATGAGTTATATGTTGTTAGGAATTACCAAAACCACCCAGAGATAGTTGCACTTTCAGAGCTGTCGGGCGGTTGTTCCAACTGAAGTACTGCCCCAATCAACAGAAAAGGTGATTCCTTTTGGGTGGCTAGGCAGTACTCGACGGTAGTCTCCCGGTTATCCCAAGTGCTATCTTTGAAGTGGTACAACCGATGGCCTGAGGTAGTTGTACCGCTCTGGAGTCTGGACTTAGCGGCTATAGGAGCCCTGACGCAGTGATTGTTCCAGTCCATGTACCACACATGGGTGACTCTGTTCGGGTACTAGGGCGATACATGGTTGTACACGTCCGGTTATACCTGCTGAATTTATTCAACAGTACTACCGACGGCACCGGCAGTTGTACCGCACGAGGCACCATGGGTTGGCATTTCCGCCTTGAGCGGTTGTAACGCACTCCGATGCAGTTGTATCGCTCATGTGTTTTCTGCAACATAATAGTTAGATTTGTGGGGCCCTATTTAAGGGGGTCTTCTTTCCCATTACCCCCAACGACCTTGTGCAAGTTTTCCCCCACCACTCTTGACCTCCTGGAGCCTTCTTTCTCTCTATCCTACCCCCATGATTCTTGCTTCTTTTTGAGGGAAAAGATATAGAAGATCTAGATCTACATTTCCACCAATCCATCTAGGTGAGGGAACCCTTTGGATCTAGATCTTGGAGTTATTTGTGTTCTTTTCTTTGTTCTTCCTCTCATATTCCCCCATAGCATCAGTTGTTGTGGTGGGATTTGAGAGAGAAGGACTTGAGCACTCCTTGTGCTCTCGCCATTCCATTTGGTGCATCAGCTTGAGTTCCCCACGATGATACGTGAAAGTGAAAGTTGAGTAGCTCATTACTCTTGGGTGCTTGGTACCCTAGAGCTTGTTCCTCTTGGGTGTTTGGGCGCCCTAGACGGTTGGTGTTGTTGCAGAACTCAATCATTGTGGTGTAAAGCTTGGGGGCGCTTTGGTAGCCTCCAATTAAGTTGTGGAGATTGCAATGGGCAATTTGTACGAGTTCGGTAACCGCCCTCAAGGGTCGCCAATTGTACAGGTTCGATGACCGTCATCAAGGGTCCCTTAGTGAAGACACGGCACCTTGCATTGTGCGAGGGCATGAGGAGAATACAGTGACCCATTGTGGCGCTTGGAGAGCATTGTGCCTCCATATTGCTCCAACAGATATTAGCATCTGCAAGGGTGTGAACTTTGGGATATATCATCGTCTCTGCGTGCCTCGGTTATCTCTTACCCAAGCCATGTACTTATGCACTTACTTTGTGATAACCATAGTGCTTAATGTTATATATCTTGCTATCACATTATTATTTATCTTGCTTAGCATAAGTTGTTGGTGCACATAGTTGAGCCTTCTATATTTAGGTTTTGCGCCTGAAAAATTGAACGCTAGTTTTATTCCACATCCGTTCATCAAGCGTAAACCAAAATTGTTTTAAACCGTCTATCCACCCCCCTTTAGGCGACATCCACGTCCTTTCAGTAGCGTCACACCTCGTGTTGGATCCATGCGACATTTACGCGGACGCAATGGATTCTCGATGGAAGGAGTCCAAGCATTGTCGTCGGGCGGCCTCCTCCCGGGAGCGGCAGAGCGCAAGGTGGACGGTCGTCTCCTCGTTCGAACCACATGGGATGAGCTCGGGGTCAAAGGATCTGGAGATGTAGGACTCGGATTCAATGCCCGCCATGCCGGAGAAGGTAGGAGATCGCCGGACGGGAGCTTGTGAGCGGAGGGAGTGCATGGGAGGGAATGGGAGTGGAGTGGAATGCGGCTAGGGTTTTAGCCGAAGGTGTGGATAGGGTCCATTTTATGTGCGGCCGAGCATAACGTAGTCTCAGTGTGACCGATTACACAAACTCGATGGGACCGATTTTGGTAATAAGCTAACCAGAGAGTTGGTCAGGTAGACTCAGTGGGACTAATTCTCTCATCTCGGTGAGACCGAAATGTTACAAAAGGGAAACAGAGAGTTTACATTGCAATCTCGGTGGGACCGATCGCTCATCTCGGTAAGACCGAAACGTTACGAAGGGAAACAGAGAGATTACAATCCCATCTCGGTGAGACCGAGATCCCTATCGGTGAAACCGATTTGCCTACGGTTTGTGGCTGTGGCTATGGCATTTGAAACTCGGTGGCGCCGGATAGATAGAATCGGTGGGACCAAGTTTGACTTTTGGTTTAGGTCAAATGTGGATGTGGGAAGGTAGTTGAGGGTTTTGGAGCATATCACTAAGCACTTTGAGCAAGCAAGCCATTAAGCAACACCTCATCCCTCCTTGATAGTATTGCCTTTTCCTATAGACTCAATGTGATCTTGGATCACTAAAATATAAAATGTAGAGTCTTGATTTTGAAGCTTGAGCCAAACTTTTTGTCCTTAGAATTTTGAGGGATCCACTTTCCTCATCAATGCCATGCCATTCATTGAGCTTTTCCTGAAATATTAATCTTGGAATAATGTTAGCTCAATGAGCTATATGTTGTTAGGAATTACCAAAACCACCGAGGGATAGTTGCACTTTCAATCTCCCCCTTTTTGGTAATTGATGATAACATATAGATCAAAGCTTCGACAAATGATAATAAGAGTGAAAGATATTGTCGCTTTGAGAAGTATGTGAAAAGCAAGAGCTCCCCCTAAATTTGTGCATATCTTAAGATTTGCTTTGGACTGCAAATGCACAATGAGTTAGGATCATGGGTTACTCTTCCATGTCACATACATCTTGGTGGAGCGCTCAAAATGATAAGAATTAAATACGTGCACTCATCACCAAGCAAAGTGAATGATCATATAAGGATAAGTAAGATAATGTCATCTAACAAGCATAAGTGTAGCTTATGATCAACCACATGATCATCAATATCTCACAGATAATAGCATAGTATCTCAAGCAATCAAAAGATAAACAAAGTTCAACCACCAAAGCAAGAGAGAATAAAAAGCAATGCTCTCTCTCTCTCGAATCCTATGATCTACACATTTTTCTCCCCCTTTGGCAACAAGTTACCAAAAAGTTCATAGAAAATGCATAGTACTAAAACGTCTCTCAGGCTTGGTCTACAGGTGGTGGTGTCCGGAGAACTCCAAGGACGAAGGCTTCAGTCGAAGTAGAGGAGCTGATGGGGTAGGTGCTGGAACTAGTGGCACTGAAGCTGTAGCTGGTGCAGATGAAGTGGCTCTAGTGTCTGGTACAGGCACTGCAGTAGATCTCTGAGCTCGAGGCACTCTGGCAAATGCATCAGTGGTTGTCTTGCCCTTCCTCTCCTGCATGTCATCCTGTAGCTGCTCCACAACAGACTGAATCTCAGTTACTTTGACATCTAAATCATAGAATTTTTGTTCCATGATTCTTTCCAGGCTCTCCTGGTTTTGAGTTAGGGTGGCCAACCCCTTCTCAATCCTCAGAGATGATGCTATCAAGTAACCAAGCTGGTCCTGCTTGCTTTTCAAAAAGTACTCAGATGCCTCCTCTTGAGTTGGCATCTTGGCGGCCTTCTCTTTCTTTGCCTTCTCCTTCTTTGCTTGTGCTTGCACTGAGGAGGGTTCATCTTCATTCATCACAACTTGGTTGTCCTCGAAGTCAGGATAGATAGGCAAGTGTTCCTTATCCAACAAGTATGTGCCTGTGCCCACCTTTGAGTTTATCAACTCCTGGATCTGTGGGGCATATCCACAACTTCTTTTCTGGTCAGCTGCAGTCCTCTTGATAGTCTCAACTATAAGGCTCATGACCTTGAACTTCTGTGGCACATCAAATATATGTAGCAAGTTAATTTCATGGCCTCTGATCATTCTGTGATCACCAGACTTGGGCAAGAGAGTGCCTAAGGATCCAATTGATTGTAGGCAGCCCTGACAACAAGTGTTTTACTGACCCAAACTGGTGAGTCTCAAGATCATCTTCAGGAATCTCCTTGTACATATTTGCCATAGAGTTGTGATCCATCTTCTTCTTGGCATAGACATCCAAGTCATCTTCTTCTTCCTTAGGAGCATTGATCAGATTTTCCCATTCCTTAATAGTTGAGTGTTACCTTATACCTTCAGACATCCATACTATCCTGCCATCTAGATAGAAGTGTGCCGTGGAGTAGAATTGCATTATGAGCTCCTCATTCCACTTTGTGAGGTTCTGCCCAACAAAGTCTGCAACTCCACAAGCACTGAAGCTGTCAAACACACCAGGATAGTGTTCCTCATTTTCCTTCATGTAGGTCCAGTTGACCCACCTCATATCACACACTATAGGCTTCTTGTCCAACAAAATTATCTCATAGAAATGCTGATGTTCCTTTGTGTGGAACCTGTAATCAACAGCAGTCCTTCTCCTGGTAGCATATGGATCTGTCTCTCTCCATTTCCTCAGTCCTGAGTCTCTCCTGATCTTCATGTTCTCAGCCACAGGATGAGCATCATTGTGGTCTGGAATTTTTGGCTTCAATTTTCTCAGAACATGCTCTTCATCTTCTTCTTCAGCAACAGTCTCAGGCACTGGGGCCTTGTTCTTCTCAGCAGCTGGTATGTTTCTGGTATTTCTCTTTGGTGCAGTCTTGGGCTTGGAGGCAGCTTTGGGTGCTTCTTTGGGCTTTGATGATGCAGCCCCTGTCCTGATAGCATCACCCATAAGCTTATGTGCCTTGGGTGCTGGTGCAGCAACCTCTTCTTCCTCTTCTTCTTCCATCATGGAAGCCTTTCCAATCACTCTGGCCATGGTCTTCTTGACCCTTTCCTTCCTTTTCTTTCCTTCTGCAGCAGGCTCTTTGGGTTGAGATTCCAAAGATGCTTGAGAGGATGCTCTGGCCTTAGACATTGGTTGTCGTCCTGCTGGCCTTTTGATCTTCATCCTTGGCTTAACTGCAGCTGAGCTGTACTCCTTCTTAACCACTTTCTTCTTTGATGTGGCCTCGTCCTCAGTGGCCACATAGTCTTCATCCTCAGACTCTGAAGTTTTCTTCTTGCTTGCTCTAGTGGCATCCTTTGGAAAATTTCTTGGGGTGCTCCTGCTACCATCATCTAAACTGCTAGAGGGACTAGTGCCCTCACTCAGGTGAACCTGCTCCTCTGACCTGTTCTGGCTGTCACTCTGGTCAGACATGTTGCAAACACTGACAGCAAACCCTGTGAATAGATATAGATGAGATAGAGTGGATGAGCATCACAAAATGCAGAGGTTTTTGCAAAAGAATGAGTCAAAAACTTAGTTTTAGTTTTCCACAGAAAGCATTTCGGATCAACCGATTTGCAAACTCGGTGATACCGAAGCAGCTATTGGAACCTAAACTAGTGAACTCGGTCAGACCGAGTCACAGTTCGGTGGCACCGAGACTGCTAGGGTTTCACAAAGTCCTGAACTCGGTCACACTGATTTGCAATTCTCGGTCAGACCGAGAACCACATGTGCAATGGCCTTGGCCGAATCGGTGGAACCGAGTTCTGCAACCCGGTGGGTCCGAGATGGTTTCGGCGGAAACCTAACCCTAAATTTTCGATTCAACTCTAATCTACGGAGTGTTTTGACTGGATAGAAGCGTTTCAATCATGGTAAGAATCATAATGGACACAATGTTCTAGGAATCGGACGGGGATAGCACTGTGATCGACTCCATACCCTAGTTTGGCGATGAACTCGCTACGGCGGCAACGGCGGGGAAGAATTCCGTTGACGGCGGCGGAGACCAGCGACAGGAGGCGGCTGGCGACGAGGAGGACGATCCGGAGACCCAGGGGGCAGAGCGAGCTATGCGCGGGCGAAGGGGTTTCGGAGAAATTTCCAAAATTTTGCCCGTGAGTATATATAGCCCGACCGTGTCGGTGTGACCGAGTGGAACAACTCGGTGGCACCGAGATGCATAACTGTTGACAGTTACAGCAACTCGGTGTGACCGAAAAGTTCAAATCGGTTGCACCGAGACTGAAAACCTAGATCGACTTAGTGATCTCGGTATGACCGAAATGGAGGAATCGGTCAGACCGAAACACACAAAAAAGTTTTGGAAGTTTAAGTCTATGACGAATCGGGGACTCCGAGTGCTCCTCACACAGAGTGGTTCGAATCTAACTTGATCAAATTTTGTGATGCAACATGAATAGAGTTTGAGACGAGAAAAGCATAGATAGCTAGAGAGGGTTCTTAGGCATTCTTGTCCATCCACTTGGCAAAAGAAAAGAAAACCAATCAATCAAAACAACAAGTGGATGTCCTCGAATGAGTAAAATATGCAATCAACATGCTCACACAATAAAATGGCAATTGAAATATGTGGCAAAGCATGCACAACCAATTCTAGCATATATCAAACAATTTGCGATGACTAGGTCATCTATATATGAGTATATTGACTTAGGAGTCAAATGAGAACATTTGATCATAGGTCATACTCATTGTTTAAGCACAAGTGGGGTTACCACTTTTACATAAAGCATTGTTGTGTTCACACCATTAGAGTTGCTTTAGCTCAATTCTTAGAGTAAAGCTCCCCCTAGATGTGAGATCCCCCCTAAGAGGGATGAAGTAACCTTGGGTTTTGTCGATGATGACTTCATGTAGATGTTGAAGATGTGGATGCTCAATGTTGATGTAGATCATTTGGGGCTATCCATTGGAGTGAGTTGCACTTTCAATACCTACACGGGTTAGTCCCACAAGGAACAAATAAGGATATCCATAGACATAGAGTGATGCACACACAAGATGATGTCTATGAAAGCTTTTAGGTTACCTTGTCCCTTGTCTTACCAACAAGAGGGTTTGTGACTCCTTGAACTAGTGCAAGATGTGGAAGTTGATTGCACTTGTTCTTGCCAAGATGATAAGAGTGAAGTATGTTGGCGGAGTCACCCTCAAGAACTCTCTAGTTCTTCTTCTTCGGGATCCAGACCATCTTGATGGGAATCCTCGGTGTTGTAGTTGTACTTGATGAAGTGGAACTTGAAGTAGTCTTGGGAACCCACTTGACCAAGGCCTTAGGAGCTTCTTCAAATGCATCAATTTCCTCTTGAAGCTTGTCCTTGCCTTTTTGCTTGTGGTCTTGTGGTGGAAGATCATCTTGAGCTTGTGTCCCTTTGAGAGAAGTAGGATCATACTTCTCTTGTTGAGGAACAAACTTAGTCTTGGGGTATTGATCTTCTTCCCACTCAACTCCATTGGCATTGAACTTTCGTTCAAAACCAACACCTTGATTCTTCCGGTGCCTTCCTTGCTTGCATACAATTTCCTCGAATTGCTTACTTCCGGCAAGGCTCTTGTAAACACCTTTCTCTATAATTCCCTTCAATAAGCTATTTTCTTGCTCAAGTGTAACTTGGCTAAGAGAATCATTAGTGGAATCAAGAGAACTACTAGAAGCAACAATATTGGATTTAGCATGATTATTGCTACTACTAGAGGAAGAATCTTCCTTGTTCTTGTTACTAGACTTGACTTGAGGCATGTAAGTGGATAAGAGTAAATGCTTGGCAATGTAAGAAGAACTTTTCTTGCAAAGATCATCATTGATTGCTTTTAAGAACTCATGCTCTTGCTCAAGGTTGAGCTTTTCAAAGCGCGGTTTCTCATGAGTCCTTAAAAGTTCTCGATGATCTCCTAAGATAGTTTCATGAGCTAACTTAAGAGTGTTTAGTTCTTTAGTTAGAGACTCAATCTTCTCCTTATCATTGTCATTCGTTTTATCTTGATTAGCATGATTAATTGATGTTTCATCATAGTATTCATCACTAGAGTTGTCAACAAGTAAATCATCATCACCTAACAAGTCATCTTCATCACTATTGAAATCAACATACTCGGGGTGTGATACCTTTGGGCCTTTAGCCATGAAGCATGTTCCAACTCCTTCATTTGGTGAGTCAAATATGTCGTAGGAGTTGGTTGTCACAAGTGCTAGACCGGCAACACCTTCATCTTGAGTATATTCGGAGTCGGAGTGATAGCTTCTCTCGGAGTGGTTGTCGGAGTCGGAGCCAGATACCCATTCACCAACATGAGCTTGATGTCTTCGTTTGGTGTAGCTCCTTGATGACTTGTCCTTTCTTTCCGAATCCTTACTTTTCCGTGAGGGTCTTCGTTCATAACGATCATCTCTACTCCTTCTTTCTCTAGATGGTGATTCTTCTCTTCTACTTCTTCTCTTGGGAGAATCTTCTCTTCTCTTGTAGGGGGCCGTACATTCATTGGAATAGTGTCCGGGCCTTCCACAATTGTAGCAGTTTCGCTCTCGACTAGAAGATCTTTTGTCATTGTAGGACCTTGATTTGGAGCTTCTCTCTTTGCTTCTACTCTTGTAGAACTTGTTGAAGTTCTTCACCATTAAGCTCAATTATTCATTGAAGGTTTGTTTCTCACTCGATGATGTGGGGGCTTCACATGAGGCTTTGTAAGCACCACTTGATTTGTTGTGAAGTTCCTCTTTATCCTTGAGTGACATCTCATGAGCAACAATTCTTCCGATGACTTCCGTTGGCTTGAGATCTTTGTAATTGGGCATCATTTGGATCAATGTGCACACGGTATCATATTTTCCATCCAAGGCTCTTAGGATCTTCTTGATGATGAATCTATCGGTCATCTCTTCACTCCCTAAGCCGGCAATCTCATTTGTGATAAGAGCAATCCTAGAGTACATTTCAGCGACACCTTCACCATCCTTCATTTTGAACTTGTCAAGTTGACTTTGAAGCACATCCAACTTGGATTCCTTGACGGAGTCGGTACCTTCATGCATGTCAATCAAAGTATCCCAAATTTCCTTTGCATTCTCAAGACGGCAGATTTTGTTGAATTCTTCGGGGCATAATCCGTTGAAGAGGATATCACAAGCTTGAGCATTGTATTGTAGCATCTTCAACTCATCCGCGATAGCTTCACGATTCAGTTCTCTCCCATCAAAGAATTCACCTTGCAAGCCAACACACACAATAGCCCAAACGGCAGGGTTATGTCCAAGAATATGCATTTTCATCTTATGCTTCCAACTAGAAAAATTAGTACCATCAAAGTAAGGACCTCTATGGTGATAATTTCCCTCGCTAGACGCCATACTCTCCTAGGTTGTGAAACCAGGGCTATGACCACCAAAAGCTATGAAAATCAAAGCAAATGGAGACCAAAGCTCTGATACCACTTGTAGGATCGAAAGTACGTATAGAGAGGGGGTGATTAGACTACTTGACCAAATAAAAATCTAGCCTTTTCCCAATTTTAGTTCTTGGCAGATTTTAGCTATCTTAGCACAAGTCAAGCAATCTCCACACAATTCAAGCAAGCATGCAAAAGAGTATATGAGCAGCAGAAAGTAAAGCATGCAACTTGCAAGAATGTAAAGGGAAGGGTTTGGAGGATTCAAACGCAATTGGAGACACGGATGTTTTTGTCGCGGTTCCGATAGGTGGTGCTATCATACATCCACGTTGATGGAGACTTCAACCCACGGAGGGTAACGGTTGCGCGAGTCCACGGAGGGCTCCACCCACGAAGGGTCCACGAAGAAGCAACCTTGTCTATTCCATCATGGCCGTCGCCCACGAAGGACTTGCCTCACTAGCGGTAGATCTTCATGAAGTAGGTGATCTCCTTGCCCTTACAAAATTCTTGGTTCAACTCCACAATCTTGTCGGAGGCTCCCAAGTGACACCTAGCCAATCTAGGAGACACCACTCTCCAAGAAGTAACAAATGGTGTGTTGATGATGAACTCCTTGCTCTTGTGCTTCAAATGATAGTCTCCCCAACACTCAACTCTCTCTCACAAGATTTCGATTTGGTGGAAAGAAGATTTGAGTGGAAAGCAACTTGGGGAAGGGTAGAGATCAAGATTCATATGGTTGGAATGGAATATCTTGACCTCAACACAAGTGTAGGTAGTTCTCTCTCAGAAAATGTGTATTGGAAGTGTAGGTATGTTCTGATGGCTCTCTCTCCATGAATGAAGAGTGGGTGGAGGGGTATATATAGCCTCCACACAGAATCTAACCGTTACACACAATTTACCAAACTCGGTGGGACCGAATGGTTAAACTCGGTCGGACCGATTCAGCAAACCTAGTGACCGTTAGGATTTTCGGCGGGACTGAGATGCAACTCGGTAGGACCGATATGGTTAGGGTTAGGGCATAACGTAATCTCGGTGTGACTGATTACACAAACTCGGTGGGACCAATTTTGGTAATAAGCTAACCAGAGAGTTGGTCAGGTAGACTCGGTGGGACCGATTCGCTCATCTCGGTGAGACCGAAATGTTACAAAAGGGAAACAGAGAGTTTACATTGCAATCTCGGTGGGACCAATCGCTCATCTCGGTAAGACCGAAACGTTACGAAGGGAAACAGAGAGATTACAATCCCATCTCGGTGAGACCAAGATCCCTATCGGTGAAACCGATTTGCCTACGGTTTGTGGCAGTGGCTATGACATTTGAAACTCGGTGGCACGGGATAGATAGAATCGGTGGGGCCGAGTTTGACTTTTGGTTTAGGTCAAATGTGGATGTGGGAAGGTAGTTGAGGGTTTTGGAGCATATCACTAAGCACTTTGAGCAAGCAAGCCATTAAGCAACACCTCATCCCTCCTTGATAGTATTGGCTTTTCCTATAGACTCAATGTGATCTTGGATCACTAAAATATATAATGTAGAGTCTTGATTTTGAAGCTTGAGCCAAAGTTTTTGTCCTTAGAATTTTGAGGGATCCACTTTCCTCATCCATGCCATGCCATTCATTGAGATTTTCCTGAAATATTAATCTTGGAATAATGTTAGCTCAATGAGCTATATGTTGTTAGGAATTACCAAAACCACCCAGGGATAGTTGCACTTTCAGAGCTGTCGGATGGTTGTTCCAACTGAAGTACTGCCCCAATCAACAGAAAAGGTGATTCCTTTTGGGTGGCTAGGCGGTACTCGACGGTAGTCTCCCGGTTATCCCAGCTGCTATCTTTGAAGTGGTACAACCGATGGCCTGAGGCGGTTGTACCGCTCTGGAGTCTGGACTTAGCGGCTATAGGAGCCCTGATGCAGTGGTTTTTCCAGTCCATGTACCACACATGGGTGACTCTGTTCGGGTACTAGGGCGATACATGGTTGTACACGTCCGGTTCTACCTGCTGAATTTATTCAACAGTACTACCGACGACACCGGCAGTTGTACCGCACGAGGCACCATGGGTTGGCATTTCCGCCTTGAGCGGTTGTAACGCACTCCGATGCGGTTGTATCGCTCATGTGTTTTTCTGCAACATAATAGTTAGATTCGTGGGGCCCTATTTAAGGGGGTCTTCTTTCCCATTACCCCCAACGACCTTTTGCAAGTTTCCCCCCACCACTCTTGACCCCCTGGAGCCTTCTTTCTCTCTATCCTATCCCCCATGATTCTTGCTTCTTTTTGAGGGAAAAGATATATAAGATCTAGATCTACATTAACACCAATCCATCTAGGTGAGGGGAACCCTTTGGATCTAGATCTTGGAGTTATTTGTGTTCTTTTCTTTGTTCTTCCTCTCATATTCCCCCATAGCATTAGTTGTTGTGGTGGGATTTGGGAGAGAAGGACTTGAGCACTCCTTGTGCTCTCGCCATTCCATTTGGTGCATCAGTTTGAGTTCCCCACGATGATACGTGAAAGTGAAAGTTGAGTAGCTCATTACTCTTGGGTGCTTGGTACCCTAGAGCTTGTTCCTCTTGGGTGTTTGGGCGCCCTAGATGGTTGGTGTTGTTGCAGAACTCAATCATTATGGTGTAAAGCTTGGGGGCGCTTTGGTAGCCTCCAATTAAGTTGTGGAGATTGCAATGGGCAATTTGTACGAGTTTGGTAACCGCCCTCAAGGGTCGCCAATTGTACAGGTTCGATGACCGTCATCAAGGGTCCCTTAGTGAAGACACGGCACCTTGCATTGTGCGAGGGCATGAGGAATACGGTGACCCATTGTGGCGCTTGGGGAGCATTGTGCCTCCATATCGCTCTAACAGAGATTAGTATCTGCAAGAGTGTGAACTTTGGGATATATCATCGTCTCTGCGTGCCTCTGTTATCTCTTACCCAAGCCATGTACTTATGCACTTACTTTGTGATAACCATAGTGCTTAATGTTATATATCTTGCTATCACATTGTTATTTATCTTGCTTAGCATAAGTTTTTGGTGCACATAGTTGAGCCTTCTATACTTAGGTTTTGCGCCTCAAAAATTGAACGCTAGTTTTATTCCACATCCGTTCATCAAGCGTAAACCAAAATTGTTTTTAAACCGTCTATCCACCCCCCTTTAGGCGACATCCACGTCCTTTCAGCAACGTCACACCTCGTGTTGGATCCATGTGACATTTACGCAGACGCAATGGATTCTCGACGGAAGGAGTCCAAGCGTTGTCGTCGGGCGGCCTCCTCCCGGGAGCGGCAGAGCACAAGGTGGACAGTCATCTCCTCGTTCGAACCACATGGGATGAGCTCGGGGTCAAAGGATCCGGAGATGTAGGACTCGGATTCAATGCCCGCCATGCCAGAGAAGGTAGGAGATCGCCGGACGGGAGCTTGTGAGCGGAGGGAGTGCATTGGAGGGAATGGGAGTGGAGTGGAATGCGGCTAGGGTTTCAGCCGGAGGTGTGGATAGGGTCCATTTTATGTGCGGCCGGGTGAGCCAGCGTAGGCCGGATCCGACATGGCCGACGTGCCCTTACGCGTCCGGGTGTCCCTATATCCGCCTAGATTTAGACTGGATATGGGAGTGCTGGTCAGCCTGGGTGTTTGGGCCGGCTACAAGGAGGCCGGTTGGGTGGCATTTTTGCATCCGAACACTGACCGGGTAGTCCGTCCGAACATTTATGACTGGTATGAAGGGTTCAGTTGTAGATGCTCTTACCGTACTGTTGGCCGGGCACCAAAGTTCAGGACACGTTCATCTAAAATAAAGTTCAGCACACTTTCGAATGTCGAATATCATGTGAAATCAAGTGTTTGATATAGAATGTGATTTGCGCTCTACTAATTAGTGAAGTTACTTTTGTAGAAAGTAAGATGTTATAACATTTTTGTGAATTGAATATATATATATATATATATATATATATATATATATATATGTTTTAGTATGTTTGTTCACTAATTTAGTTTGAAGCCCGTTTTAAAGTATTTAAAATATTTTTTTGACTGGGAAAGTATTTAAAATATTATGAAGGGGGAGTACAATTTTTAAGGTACAATCATGGGATGTATTATAACGAAGACAAAAACATTAACTTAAGACCCGACAAAAAGAAAAACAGTACTAGTAAAATACACCGGTATTACACGTAAGAACTTCATGACCAAATTGCAATTTATTTGAAAGAAACACTCAATCTATTCATAATCAATTATAGAAATACAGAGAACAATGGTGACAACAAAAAATATAGCCCGTTCCATATAACATCTAGCAATGACTACATACACTGAAGCAAAAACCATCATCGATGAAGAGAGTTGTAAAATCGAAAGGATCAAACATGCAAACACAAGAACAAAGACAATTGAATATTGACATATCACATTAAGCAAATATATCAATTTATAGTCACATATGCATGATGTTACACAAACCGTGGCGCGGCTGCAATTTGCTACACAAAATGTGGTCATTGGCGTCTTCTGATCTACTCTCTCCATTCGAAAAAAACTTGTCACATGCTTGTCTCTCAAATAGATGTATTTAACACTAATTTGATGCTAGATACATCCATTTGAGGGACAAGCTTTTTCGAACGAAGGAGATTATTTCGATGATTTTTTGGCCACTGTTTTTACACGCTCATGGATTTAAACAAATTTGCATCGCTGAGACAGAGGCCGAGAAACGACAAGAAGCTTTGCTCACAACGCATCGTCAATGGATGTATGAGAAAGAGGACTTCGGCAACCCTAAAGATTTGGATGTGTTTTTTGAATTTAGATGTTCTTTTAGAATTCGTCATACTTAATTTATGCCCTTTCGGCCTTTTCGTAGGAAAAACATTCTGGTCACGTGCTAAGCTGTCGGTTAAACAACTCCCGCAAAAAACAAAAAACAAAAAGCTGTCGGTTAAACATGGCAACAAAACTCTAGCCAACGACCGCGTCCTATTGTGAACAAAGACCTGATTGTGGGAACATACAAAGTACGTACTCCTACAAATTGCTTTGGCAATGAACATGCAAAGTACTTGTACCAAAAGGAAAGCCGTGTTCGCTCAAGCCATGTGCTTTGGCAACATATATGAGGGGTTCTGTTCTAACGTAACGATGAATTTAGCTCAATATGAGGCTGGCTGCCGAGTCGGCCAGGTACAATGAACCTGCTGCTAGCACAACTTTCCCTTTAAGGCGACATCGGCTGTACTGAGACAGCTTGACTGGGTGTCTGTTCATTTTTTGGGAACATGACGCACCTCATATATACCTCTATAAATATATGCATGCACAACTTATTTATGTGAGCACCTTTAAGGACTATCATCTAAAGATTAGCGGAGTCACCACATGCGTTTTCATAGTCGATGGGAACGTTTTCTCCCACTGAACGAACCTCGCCGATAAGACTGAAATAAATCAAAGAAAAATGTAAACAACAGTGTAAGTGTAGGACTTAAATTCTGATAGGCTGATTCCATCATAAAGAACTTAACCATCTGAGGTAGACCCAATTCGCTTTTGCGGGAACATTTGGTTGTTACAGTTTGGTGAAAGATGTCCACACCCTGTAAAAAATACCTTCCATGGTCTTTTATCTAAGATCAAGTGCCCCCAGCCCACCACCAGCCACCAACACACAAAGATCAAGTAGTAGTATATGTTTTTTTTCTCTTGCTTGCGAAAGACCAAAACTAAACATGTTCCCCCGCGAAAAAACACTAAACATGTTGCCAACCCTGTTGTTCCAAAGGTCCGCTTCACGCCGCAAGCTCGCTTCCCCTTCTCTCTCCCATTCGATGGCATCGTTGGCGATTTCGCAAAAAAAAGATGGCATCGTTGGCGTTAAGAGGAGTAGGGATTGTCTATTTTGTTTTTTTCTTGGGTTTTGTTCCCCTTGCGGCATGGATGAAAATCATCATCAAAAAAGAAGGATAAATCCTTTTGTAACAAATTGGTAAGAAGCCTAAATATAATCAGTATGACCAAGAGAACACCTTATCTATATACCTATATCTATCTATCTATCTATCTATCTATCTACTCTACCTACTAATAAAGCAAATTGATATTTTTGGTTTCGTCCCACTTAAGTGATCCTACGCTACTTTCTTTCCGTACATGGTCTCCTGCCTGGTTCCTACGAGATGGGATTATTCGACACTGTAGGGACCGTTGCACCCTGCCTACTCCAAAATTTGAGAAAAAGTCCAGCCTAATCAAAAGCCCATTAAAAAAAGGTCTGCGCTTCCTATGGTACCATCCCTTCGTCCCATCGTTCCGTTCACAGCGTACCAACATGTAAGTGTGCGCGTGACAGACTCCATCACCTTCCCACCGTGTCTCTGTAAATCACGAACCCCGGCACATATTTACTGTTCAGTACGTAGCTATCCTCAAGATCAATCAAGCCGGCGTCATGGTGTTACGAACATGTATGTGCTAACCTAGAAATCCATCCAGCAGCTAGCTAGCTTGGCAAGTAGGATGCCCAGTCAATACGTATGTCGTATGAGTGTATCCTCAAGATCGATCAAGCGGGCATCGTGGTGTTACAAGCGTGCATGTCCTAGCTAGCCCAGGAATCCATCCAGCAGCTAGCGAGCTAGCTTGGCACGTAGGATCTCCAGTCAATGTGTATGTGTGTATTGTCAGCCGAAAGTACAGGCCGAGGAATCGTGTCGTATACGTACACCACTTGCTCCGTCCGCGGCACCACGGCACACCCATGGTGGCGGCCTTTGACACTGCTGAAAACATGGTGTCATAGCGAGATGCGATCCCAAAGGGCACAGCGGCGGCGCCCAACAGCGACAACAACGTCCGGCAACCACATCCATCACTCATACCCACAACTCCTCGACTTAGTCCTGCACTACTCAGGTGCCATGTCCTCCTTGACTGCTCAGAACCCTGCTTTGATCCTAGGATGCCCAGTCTAGATGTATGCCTCTGTACTATGACGAATCTGCCACACTAATTTTTGCTATATTAACCGGGATCGGAGAGGCTCCAGCGCTGCACAGGAAGAGGATCAGGGAGACGGCGGCGCTGGTCCAGGACGAGAGGATCAGGGAGGCGGCGGCACTGGTCTAGGAGGATAGGATCGTGGAAGGAGGATGTGCGGTAACACATCGCTTTACAGGGGGGTGTTTGTGGTATCGATTGACAACTAGTCTGGAACCGTTTATGGAGGTAGCCGATTACAACGTGCACGTTCCAAACGTGTGTACCTTCTGCGAGGATACTTTTTTATCATGTTGCAACGCACGGGCATATTTTCTAGTACCTCTTATATCCATAGGATATGGTAGCTTCTCAATAACTTCTATCTTACCTCTATCAATCTCAATACCTTTTTTAGAAATTTTCTGACCAAGATAATACCTCTGTTCACCATGAAATTGTAGCTCTATGATGACCCACAAGTATAGGGGATTAATCGTAATACTTTCGATAAGTAAGAGCGTCAT
Organism: Triticum dicoccoides; assembly: GCF_002162155.2. Taxonomy (NCBI): domain Eukaryota; kingdom Viridiplantae; phylum Streptophyta; class Magnoliopsida; order Poales; family Poaceae; genus Triticum; species Triticum dicoccoides. Next base: position 225,467,001 of record NC_041384.1, on the reverse strand, counting down.
ACCCAAAGAGGAGCAGAAGGAATCGATAAGCGATTTTCAGCAAGGTATTCTCTTCAAGTGTTGTCAGATATTTTGGTATCAAGATAATTGGTAGCAAGTAGCAAGTAATAAAAGTAGCAATGTGCAGCAAGTGGCCCAATCTTTAATGTTTCTAAGGACAAGCCGGTGGAACTTCTTATAGTGATTAAAACACTCTTGAGGACGCACGGAATTTCGTCTAGTTACTTTCACCACGATTCATCGAGTTACGTTCATTGCCTTGATAAGTTATTATGTGGGTGGATCGGGACTACGGTGTTAATCATACTTGAACAAAAACCTACTTATTATTATACCCTCCATGCAAGCATCCACAAATACAAGAGAAGTAATTAAGATAAATCTAACCATATCATGAAACATATGGATCCAAAACAACCCCTTACAGAATAATTCATAAACTAGGATTTAGGCTTCAGTCACTCCCGCAACCCATCATTTACAAATGAATTCCACAATGCCTTCCCCTAGTCCTAAAGATGGTGAAGTGTCATGTGGTCAACGTTCACATGACGCCACTGGAGAAAGAACAACATAATATATCATCAAAGCATTGAACGGTGATCAATTGATAAAAGAAAATACGGACCTAGAAGCATCATCCTTATAAGCATCATATAACAGTAATTAATATTCATAAAACTTCTCATGACCAAGTAATACTCTACCCACAAGTCAAGGTATAAATAGTAAACTCTCTTGAAAACTAATAAAGTATGTTCTCAGTCATTCAAGCAATTACAATTCATCATACTTTCTAGAAGAGTCTATGTAAGAGCTTTAATTTAGCAAACTTCACATGCTCAACTATCATACAATCTTCTACTTATTGTTGGTACTCGAAGCATATTTTTTGAGCAAACCGTTTCCATTAGACACAAAGGAAGATGGGGATTTAATATGTTATCATCCAACTTACTTACCGTGGGGATAATTGTGAACAATAATAACTCATGATCATATATATTCAACTAGAAATATGTGCCTGGATCCTTCGCCACCACATGTTGCTTCCTAAGTGGAGAATAATTAAGGTTGGAGTAGACGAAGATATTTTGACTCTTGCATAAAAGTAAAACTTAAAGAATAAAAGGTAGACCCTTCGCAGAGGGAAGCAGAGACTATCATGTGCTTTATGATTTTGGGATGTGCAAACTCTTAATGCAAAGGAACGTCACTTTATATTGCCCCTTACGATAGTGACCTTTATTTAGTAGTATGTCGCGTTTATTACTTCACCATCATAAGATCGTACAAAGCTTATTTCCATTCAAATAAAAGCCCATTCATATTTAAGAGCATTTTTTATTGTTGCACGGACGAGAACTTACTTGAAGGATCTTGTTCAATCCATAAGTAAATATAGTTGACTCCCATGACAAGAAATTGGGTTTAAGGATATTTGGATGCACAAGTAGTATATCCACTTAGTATGGAAGTTTTGGCTAGCCAGAACTTATAAAACAAGCACCACATGTTGAAGGATCCATGACAATATAACTTATATGCAAATATACATAAGTATAACTCATTATGTTGTCTTCCTTGTCCAATATCAACTATTTGATCATGTTTGGAAATAATTAATGAGATACAGAATCATAAAAGGTGTCCAAGATAGTGTATTTGCATGTGAAATCTTTCTTCCTTGATTATTCTTTCATGAATTGTCTGACTGGCCAATGTTATGTTTGTTAACCTTCAATAAATTTTACCATCTACACCCTTCATGTGAAGTCATTACTTCCCATGGAATAAGCATAAGAAATTTATTCTACAAATATTGATGCAAAGCAATAAAAGTAAAAGATACTCATACTCATCTTTATTACAGATTACATTGATAGCATGGGGATGAAACAAACAATCAAAAACTACTTCATACTAATACTCTTTCTAGGTCAGGAAATACTAAAGATCGAACTAACATAGATAATGATGGTAAAAGTGGTGGTGATAAGATACCGGGGCATCTCCCCCAAGCTTGGAACAAGCCATGGTGCCCATACCCGAGTACTCAAATTTCCTTTTTCGGTGATGGTGGCGATGAAGTGGTGGGCTGTGACACCCCCGACTTAATAATGCACTAACCATACACACAAATGCGCACAATCAAGATCAGAGACTCACGGGAAGATATCACAACACAACTCTAGACACAAATAACATAATACAAGCTTTATAGTACAAGTAGGGGCCTCGAGGGCTAGAATACATAAGCTCGAATACACAAGAGTCAACGGAAGCAACAATATATGAGTACAAAAATAAGTAAACAAGTCTACCTTAAGAAGGCTAGAAAAAGAAAGATAACTTGATTGAAAAGGTGCAGGCCTCCTGCCTAGGAGCCTCCTAACTACTCCTGGTCGTCGGCGGTCTCCATGTAGTAGTAAGCTCCATCGAGGTAGTAGTAGTCGGTGGCGGGATCAGCTGGTTCCTGGGCTCCGTCATCTGGTCGCATCAATTGGGTAGAGGGAAAAAGAGATAGCAAAGCAACCGTGAGTACTCATCCATAGTACTCGCAAGACAGGCATCAGATCTATACTAAGTATGCATCAGTACCAAAGGAATGGGGTTGTATCTGTGGACTATACTGCAGAAATGCCAGAATAGAGAGGAAGGCGTAGCCTATCGAAGACTAGCATCTTGCAACAACAGAAGAGAGTAGAGTAACATATAATATAGTAATATGTCGGCGTTCTCAGAACTAGGGTACCCAGACTTGCCTGCCTGCGGCCCACGGTGTGGCTTCCTCGACGGCCTGGTACGACCCATCTACAAGACCACCAAGATAAGACCCTCGCGAGGCGGATGACGCCAAGACCTCCTGAGGGAGCAGCCTCTCCAGGCGGCCTCCTTAGGAGCGGAGATTTCTATGCTGGTACCCAGCCTCATGAGGGTACCATGACGCAAGCCATGACGTCCAAGGTAGGCGGGCGCCAGCGGGCGCAGAGGAGGTAGTTTCCTCTTTGGTGCTAAGGAGCCAAGGAAAGATGTGGGTTCCCGAGGACTCAGGCAAAGGTTCCATTCCGGTGCAACGAGACCAAGACCGCCAGGACGGATGTCATCGCCAAACCCACCGTTGCGTCACGACCATAAGCTTTTTAGGCGAAGAGCACCTTTCGTCGGGATAAGATGTACTACTTGTCCCCTTTCAAATTGGCCACTTTGGGATCCCTTCCCGCCTACGTTTTGGGGGAAGAGGACTGAGGCCACTATAAGTATAGGTTAGCCACCACCATAGAGGGGATCAGATCCTTTCCATCCTCACCAGAGCTGACCTCGCGAGGTTGTTCATCCCTTGTACTAGTTCATCCTCAGCCCCTCGTGAGGCCAATCCACCCCAAAGCAGGAGTAGGGCCTTACACCACAAGGTGGCCCGAACCTGGGTAAACTACCGTGTCCGTCTTATTCCTTGTTCTTGTGATTGAGCTAAGCCATGGGGCGACGGGTTGGTTGGCTAGATAGGTTGAGTTCTTCGCACACGCCCCGGAGTTCGAACCTTTCTTGGGTCTGCGGAGCCTCAAATCCGACATTTGGCGCAGTAGGTAGGGGCGTGTTGAAGCTCTGCCTCTCCATCGGATGCGCCCTGCCCGTGCTGCGTGGTCCCCATGGAAGACACCGCCCCACCCGCCGGGCCGCTGGGCGCATTCAGAGGCATCACGGGCCACCGGGCCTTCCCCCCTGCGGCAGGTGCGGTGGCCGCCGAAGTTCAGGCCGATGTTGCCCCTGCGGTACGACGGCACGGGGGACCCCATAGAGTTCCTCCATTTGTACGAGTTGAGCATCGAGGCAGCGAACGGCAACGACAAGGTCATGACGAACTGGCTCCCCATGGCTCTCACAGGCACGTCGCGCTCGTGGATGCTCAACCTACCAGAGTCTTCGTTAGCTTCCTGGGAGGAATTGCGCGGCCTGTTCATCGCGCGCTTTGCAGTGCCAACGCCCCACGCCGTTGCGGCCATTCTTGGCGGTTCGCAGGCACTAGCCTCAAGCCGCCACGCCAAGCAGCTCTTCTGGCAGGTGAGGACCGCCTAGCCTCGGCAGGGGGCTCCTCCGGGTCGCGTTGTGCCTGGGGTCACCATCACCTTCGACTCCAGGGATCACCCTAGGACCACGGTCGGCGCCGGCACGCTCCCCATGCTCTGCACGCCCACCATCAGCAATGTTGCAGTCACCAGGACCCTCATTAATGGCGGTGCTGGCCTCAACGTCCTCTCTGTGGAAGCCTTCGACCAGCTCCAAGTGCCTTAAGACCAGCTCGCCCCCACCAAGCCCTTCTCAGGGGTGGTCGACGACTCCACCATTTCTCTGGGGCAGATCCGCCTCCCCGTCACCTTCGACACGCGCTACAACTACCGCACCGAGCTCGTCAACTTCGACGTCACCCACATCGGCCTACCGTACAACGCCATCCTTGGGTATCCTGCCCTTGCCAAGTTCATGGCGGCGACGCACCCCGGCCACAATGTTGTCAAGATGCCAGGAAGTAGTGGCATCATCACCGTGACGGAGGACAGCAAGGATGCACTACTGGCCCTCGATCTCGCTTTCAATGTCGCAGCAGCCATGCAATCAAGCGCCAAAGACACTCCAGAGATCCTAGAAGCCGCGCCCGCAAAGAAGAAGCAATTGTTCTCTCAGGACCAGGCCGAGACGAAGCAGGTGCCAGTTGAGGATGGGGGCTCAGGCCCCACCTTTACCATAGGCGCTGGCCTCCCCCCAGATCCGTAAGAGGTGCTGGTCGGTTTCCTCCGTGCGAACAAGGATGCATTTGCATGGGAGGTGACAGACTTGGTAGGCATCCCGTGAGAAGTGATCGAACACCATCTGATGGTGTGCCCCGGTGCACGCCCGACAAAGCAGAAGGCGTGGCGGCAAGCACCGGAGAAGCAATCGTTCATCGTTCAAGAGGTCTGCAAGCTGCAAGAGGCCGGCGTCATTCGGGAGGTGCGGCACCCGGATTGGCTAGCCAACCCGGTCATTGTCCCCAAGAAGGGTGGAAAGGAGCGCATGTGCGTCGACTTCATGAGCCTCAACAAAGCTTGCCATCAGGACCCTTTCCCTCTTCCGCTCATCGACCAGATCATCGACTCCACCGCCAAGTGCGGCCTGTTGTGCTTCCTGGACGCCTTCTCGGGCTACCACCCGATCAAGATGGCGGTGCAGGATGTCGAGAAGACATTGTTCCTTTCCCCATGCGGGATGTACTGCTACACCTGCATTCCCTTTGGCAGCGGAATGCCGGCGCGACGTTTCAGCGATCGATGCACATCGCTCTGGGCCTGCAGCTCGGGAGGAACGCTTAGGCGTACGTCGATGACATAGTGGTCAAGTCACAGGAAGCAAGGACCCTTGTCGAAGATCTAGAAGAAATGTTCGCCAACCTACACAAGGTAAACCTGCGGCTTAATCCGTAGAAGTGTGTCTTCCGTGTCCTATCCAGCAAGTTGTTGGGTTTCCTGGTGTCGCATAGAGGGATCGATGCTAACCTAGAGAAGGTCAAGGCAATAGAAAGGATGAGCCCACCACAGACCATCAAGGAGATGCAGAAGCTCTCGGGCTGCATGACTTCATTGGGGCGTTCCATCTCCAAGCTCGGCAAGCGTGCCCTCCCGTTATTCAAGCTGATGAAAAGGAAGGGGCCGTTCAAATGGACTCTGGAGGACGAGGTGGCCTTCCAAGACCTCAAGAGGTATCTCACCAGCCCGCCGGTGATGGTGGCGCCTCGACCTCTTGAGCCCCTGGTGCTTTACCTGGCCACCACACCTCACTCGGCAAGCACATCACTCGTGGCGGTCTGGGAAGAGCGCGCGGGTGCGGATGCGCGGCGCAGCGCCTCGCGCACAGCCGCACCGTTGCCACCTTAGGATGGCGCTCCTGAGGCCTCGACTACCCCACCGCACGACAAGGCTCCCGAGGCCCCCTCGTCTCAAGCGGGGATGGACATCGTCGACACCCCTTCCCTCGTCGAGCACCCTGTGTACTTCGTCAGCACGGTGCTGCGTGACGCACGCGCATGCTACCCCATGCCGTAGAAGCTCCTGCCCGCACTCCTCGTCGCCTCCAGGAAGCTGCGCCACTACTTCCAAGGCCACCCCATTAAGGTCATCTCCGCGTACTCCCTTGAGAAGGTGCTCCGGAGCCCCAATAACGCGGGGAGGGTTGATGAGTGGAACATCAAGCTGCAGGCCTTCCAGCTGGAGTTCAGCACCACCAGGGTCATCAAGGGTGCAACCCTCGCTCACTTTGTGGCGGAATGGACTGATGCCCCTGACCAAGGGGTGGGTGAAGACCGCTCCCTCGCACCCGGAGATGACGCGCCCGACGGCTGGGTCATGTACTTCGATGGCGCGTTCGCGCGCCAGGGCGCAGGGGCTGGGGCCGTACTCATCTCGCCTACCAAAGACAAGCTCTACTACACCATACAGCGCTGCTTTCAGCATGGCGAGAAGGTATCCAGCAACATCACGGAGTACGAGGGCCTAATCGCCAGCCTCAGGGCCCCGGCGGCCCTAGGGGTCAAGCGTCTCACCATCAAGGGTGATTCTCAGCTCCTCGTCAACTTCTCCAACAAGGAATACAAGCCTAAGGACGAGCACATGGAGGCATACCTAGAAGAGTTACGCAAAATGAAAAATGATTCTTGGGCTTGGAATTGCAGCATGTACCGTGTGGCACGAACAAGGAGGTGGACGACATCGCCAAGAGGGCATCCTGGCGTGAACCCCAGATGCATGGTGTCTTCGAGGAACGGCTCTTCAAGCCATCAGCGCCCACCCCACTGCAGGCCCGACGCTGCTTCGAGAGGAACCGCCCATGGCCCCCTCCTCGGGCGCTCTAGCCTGCGGTCTGACCTCCGGAGCCCGCCTGCTCCTGGCGCTCGAACCTCAGGAGGGGTGATGGACCAAGGAGTTCATGGCGTACCTGCTTCGAGGCACCTTGCCGGAGAAGGAGGAATAAGCAGAATGTGTGGCCCGTTAGGCCACCGCTTACTGCTTGCAAGACGGCGGGCTCTACAAAAGGCACCCAAACGATGTCTCGCTGTGGTGCATCTCCAAGGAGCAAGGGTGCGAGCTGCTGGCTGACATCCACGGTGGGTATTGTGGGCACCACTCTTCGTCACGCACCCTCGTGGGCAAGGCGTTCCATAGTGGGTTCTACTGGCCCACGACACTCAACGATGCCACTGAGCTGGTGAGATCCTATGAGGCCTATCAGTTTCATGCCAAACAGATCCACCAGCCCGCTGGATATCCTGGGCCCATTTCCCCAAGGAGCCGGGGGCTACCGCTGCCTCTACGTCGCCATCGAAAAATTCACCAAGTGGGCGGAGGTGGAGCCCGTGCGCACCATCCCAGCTGGTTCTTCCGTCAAGTTCATCAAGGGCCTCGTGAGCCGCTTTGGGGTCCCCAACCGTATCATATCACTGACAATGGCTCTCAGTTCATGAGCAATCTCTTCAAAACATATTCTGCTAACCTTAGAACGCAGATATGCTACGCTTTAGTGGCGCACCCATGGAGTAACGTCCAAGCCGAACACACCAGCGCGGAGGTCCTGAGAGGCCTCAAGACGAGGAGCTTCAAGAAGAAACTCGAGGCCTGCAGCAGGGGCTGGCTCGATGAGCCTCAGTCCGTGTTGTGTTCCATCCACACCACCGCGACTAAGCCCACCGGCGAGACCCCATTCTTCCTCATCTACGGGGCTGAGGCGGTCTACCCTCACAAGGTCAAACATCGCTCCCCGTGGGTCTTGGCGTTTGACGAGGCATGACAGGACGCCTCGCGGGGGATGGACCTCGTGGAGGAAATACGCCCTATAGGCAATAATAAAGTTGTTATTTTATATTTCCTTATATCATGATAAATGTTTATTATTCATTCTAGAATTGTATTAACCGGAAACTTGATACATGTGTGGATACATAGACAAAACACCGTGTCCCTAGTAAGCCTCTACTAGACTAGCTCGTTAATCAAAGATGGTTAAGTTTCCTAACCATACACATGTGTTGCAATTTGATGAACGGGGTCACATCATTAGGAGAATGATGTGATGGACAAGACCCATATGTTAGCTTAGCATATTGATCGTTCAGTTTTATTGCTATTGCTTTCTTCATGTAAAATACATATTCCTTCGACTATGAGATTATGCAACTCCCGGATATCGGAGGAATACCTTATGTGCTATCAAACGTCACAACGTAAATGGGTGATTATAAATATGCTCTACAGGTATCTCCGAAGGTGTTTGTTGGGTTGGCATAGATCGAGATTAGGATTTGTCACTCCGAGTATCGGAGAGGAATCTCTAGGCCCTCTCGGTAATACACATCATAAGAAGCCTTGCAAGCAAAGTGACTATATGAGTTAGTCACGAGATGATGTATTACGGAACGAGTAAAGAGACTTGCCAGTAACAAGATTGAACTAGGTATGAATATACCGACGATCGAATCTCGAGCAAGTAACATACCGATGACAAAGGGAATAACGTATGTTGTCATTTCAGTTCGACTGATAAAGATCTTCGTAGAATATGTAGGAGCCAATATGAGCATCTAGGTTCCACTATTGGCTATTGACCAGAGAGGTGTCTCGGTCATGTCTACATAGTTCTCGAACCCGTAGGGTCTGCAGGCTTAACGTTCATTGATGATATAGTATTATATAGGTTATGTGATTTGGTGACCGAATGTTGTTCGGAGTCCCGGATGAGATCACTGATATGACGAGGAGTCTTGAAATGGTCGAGAGGTAAAGATTGATATATAGGACGATGGTATTCGGACACCAGAAGTGTTCCGGAGGGTACCGGGTACTTATCGGGTCACCGGAAAGGAGTTTCGGGCACCCCCGACAAAGATATGGGCCTTATGGGCCAAGTGAGGAAACACACTAGCCCTGGTGCGCCCCTACAGAGGCCAGGCCTATGAGGAAGAGAAGGAAATAGGGGAGGGCAAGGAAAGTGTGGATTAGGATTCCTACTTCCTTCCCTCCCCCCCCCCCTCTTTCCTTCCCCCTCGGTTATATATGGTAGGGGGCGCGCGCGGCTTGGGACGGACTCCAAGTAGGATTCCTCCTACTTGGGCGCCTCCTATGGCTGCTCCTCCCTCTCTCCCTCCCACCTATATATATGAGGAGGGGGCACCTAGCACAGTACACAAACAATTGTTAGCCGTGTGCGGCGCCCCCCTCCACAGCTTACGCCTCCGATCATATCTTGTAGTGCTTAGGCGAAGCCCTGCGCGGATCACTTCACCATCACCGTCACCACGCCGTCGTGCTGATGGAATTCATCTACTTACTTGACACTTTGCTGGATCAAGAGTTCGAGGGACATCATCGAGCTGAACGTGTGCAGAACTCGGAGGTGCCGTACGTTCGGTGCTTGATCGGTCGGAACGAGAAGAAAGTTCGACTACATCAACCACGTTGTCAAACGCTTCCGCTTTCGGTCTACGAGGGTACATAGACATACTCTCCCCCTCTTGTTGCTATGCATCTCCTAGATAGATCTTGCGTGAGCTTGGGAATTTTTTTGAAATTTCATGCTACATTCCCCAAACACCTCGTGCTCGGGGAGGAGGGCCGCCGCCAAGACTTGCTTTGTGCTGCGAGGTACCAGCAGGCGCTGCGGCGATATCACTACCCCAACATCCGCTCCAAGACCCTCAAGGTGGATGACCACATCCTAAGATGGGTGCTCTCCAGGGAGGGGCTTCACAAGCTCTCACCTATGTGGGAGGGCCCGTTCAGGACCGCCCGTGTCTCCAGGCCTGGCGCCGCACACCTAGAGACGCAGGACGGGGTCCCCATACAGAATGCCTAGAACATCTAGCACCTCCGAAAGTTCTATCCGTGACCGGCGAGCGCCATGCGCCTCTCAAGTCTCCGCTCGTGACACTCTCACGTAATAATGAGTGGGGATTTACACACCTTGGAGTCTCCTGAGTGCTGCCCCCGAGCCTCCCGGGGGCTCCCACCCACGTCTTAGTGGAAGCCCCATGCTCCATGCTGGCGGGAAGACCAGAAGACTAGTATAGGTCCCGGACGCGACTGTTCTTTTGCTTGCTTTCTGTATCTGGTTTGCCACTTCTTGGAATGAATTTGAAGTTCTCACGTCTTTGTTTGAAAGGGTTGGGAATTTTTCTCCTCATAGCATTTACTTTTTCAAGCCTTGCTTTCGGAGAGCGGCAGCTGCCCGTCGTTCCTCCCCGCGTGTCTTGCAAGTGGGGCCTAGGCACGGTGTGTATGTGTGGGTCCTCCCACGAACACACCACACACCTCACCAAAGCCTTGGTGCCCTAGCCTTTGACGTCTTAATCCTCGTGCGACACTCGTGAGTGAGCCAACGGGTGTGTGCGTTCCCCATGAGCCCTCATCCCTTGGCCTCGCTAGGCATTGCGGCCTGGCACACTAGTGGCGATTGCTCCTTGCGGGGCGCCACACAATGTGGAACATCTCCAGAGGCCCTATGGTTCGATGGGAACCTCGCAGCCACCACCGGGTGGCTCCCGAGGCCTGGGAACCTGATACGTCTCCAACATATCTATAATTTTTTATTGTTCCATGCTATTATATTATCTATTTTGGATGTTTTGGATGTTTTATATGCATTTATATGCTATTTTATATTATTTTTGGGACTAACCTATTAACCTAGAGCCCAGTGCCAGTTCATGTTTTTCCTTGTTTTTGAGTTTCGCAGAAAAGGAATACCAAACGGAATAAAACCTTTTTCTTGGCCCAGAAGACAACTAGGAAACTTGGCAATGAAGTCGGAGGAGCCACGAGGCAGCCACAAGGACAGAGGGCGCTCCTAGGTGGTAGGGCGCGCCCCCACCCTTATGGGCCCCTCGTGCACCTCCTGGCCTAATTCTTTCGCCTATATATACCCATATATCCCCAAACCAACAAGGGCATCCACTAAAACACTTTTCCACCGCCGCCACCTTCTATACCTGTGAGATCCCATCTAGGGGCCTTTTCCGGCGTCCTACCAGAGGGGGATTCGATCACGGAGGGCTTCTACATCAACTCTATTGCCCTTCCGATGAAGCGTGAGTAGTTTATTTCAAACCTACGGGTCCATGGCTAGTAGCTAGATGGTTCTTCTCTCTCTTTGATTCTCAATACCATGTTCTCCTCGATGTTCTTGGAGATCTATCCGATGTAATACTCTTTTGCGGTGTGTTTGTCGAGATCCGATGAATTGTGGATTTATGATCAGCTTATCTATGAATATTATTTGAATCTCCTCTGAATTCTTTTATGCATGATTTAATATCTTTGTGATTCTCTTTGAACTATCGATTTGGTTTGGCCAACTAGATTGGTTTTTCTTGCAATGGGAGAAGTGCTTAGCTTTGGGTTCAATCTTGCGGTGTCCTTTCCCAATGACAGTAGGGGCAGCAAGGCACGTATCGTATTATTGCCATTGAGGATAAAAAGATGGGGTTTTCATCATATGGCTTGAGTTAATTCCTCTACTTCATGTCATCTTACTTAATGCATTACTCCGTTCTTTATGAACTTAATACTCTAGATGCATGTTGGATAGCGGTCGATGTGTGGAGTAATAGTAGTAGATGGAGAATCGTTTCGATCTACTTGACACGGACGTGATGCCTATATTCATAATCATTGCCTTAGATATCGTCATAACTTTGTGCTTTTCTATCAATTGCTTAGCGGTAATTTGTTCACTCACCGTATTATTTGCTATCATGAGAGAAGCCTTTAGTGAAACCTATGGCCCCCGGGTCTATTTTCCATCATATTAGTTTCCGATTTACTATTTTTGCAATCTTTTACTTTCCGATCTATAAACCAAAAATACCAAAAAGATTTACTCTACTGTTTTTCTATCTCTACCAAATCTCACTTTTGCAAGTAACCGTGAAGGGATTGACAACCCCTTTATCGCGTTGGATGCATGTTGTTGTATGTCTGTGCAGGTATTTGGTGACTTGTGTGTTTTCTCCTACTGGATTGATACCTTTGTTCTCAAACTGAGGGAAATACTTATCTCTACTTTGATGCATCACCCTTTCCTCTTCAAGGGAAAAACCAACGCAAGCTCAAGAAGTAGCAGGAAGAATTTCTGGCGTCGTTGCCAGGGAGATCTATGCCAAGTCAAGACATACCGAGTACCCATCATAAACTCTCATCTCTTGCATTACATTATTCGCCATTCGCCTCTCATTTTCCTCTCCCCCACTTCTAAAACGATTTTCGAAAAGATTTGCCTTTTCTTTGCCCCTCTTCCGTTTGTCTTTTTCGTTTGCTTTTTATGTGCTCGTTTGTTGGACTACTTGCTTTGTCATGATGGCTCAAGAGAATACCAAATTGTGTGACTTTTCCAACACCAATAATAATGACTTTTCCAATTGCTCCCACTACTAATGCGGATTCTTGTGAAATTAATGCCACTTTGTTGAATCTTGTTATGAAAGATAAAATTTTCGGCCTTCCTAGTGAAGATGTCGCTTCCCATCTAAACAATTTCGTTGATTTGTGTGATATGCAAAAGAAAAAAGATGTGGATGATGAGATTGTTAAATTGAAGCTATTTTCGTTCTCACTTCGAGGTCGTGTTAAAACTTTGTTTTCATCTTTGCCTAAAAATAGTATTGATTCATGGAATAAGTGTAAAGATGCTTTCATTTCCAAGTATTTTTCTCCCGCTAAGATCATCTCCCTTAGGAATGATATTATGAATTTTAAGCAACTTGATCATGAACATGTTGCACAATCTTGGGAGAGGGTGAAATTGATGATACGAAATTGCCCTATTCATGGTCTGAATTTGTGGATGATTATACAAATTTTTTATGCCGGATTGAATTTTGCTTCTATAAATCTTTTAGATTTGGCCGCGGGAGGAACTTTTATGGAAATTACCTTAGGAGAAGCTACTAAACTCCTAGATAATATTATGGTTAATTATTCTCAATGGCATACTGAAAGATCTTCCACCGGTAAAAAAAAGTGCATGCAATTGAAGAGATTAATGTTTTGATTGGAAATATGAATGAGTTTATGAAATTGTTTGGTAGTAAGAATGCTTCTGTTGATCCTAATGATATGCCTTTTTCTACTTTGATTGAAAATAATAATGAATATATGGATGTGAATTTTGTTGGTAGGAACAATTTCGGTAATAACGCATATAGATGTAATTTTAATCCTAGGTCTTTTCCTAGTAATTCCTCTAATTATTATGGTAATTGCTACAAAAATTCTTATGGAAATTATAATAAGATTCCCTCTGATTTTGAGAATAGTGTTAAAGAATTTATGAGTTCGCAAAAGAATTTCAATGCTTTGATTGAAAAAAAAATTGCTTAAGATTGATGATTTGGCTAGGAACGTGGCTAGAATTTCTCTTGATGTTGATTCTTTGAAACTTATATCTATTCCGCCCAAGCATGATATTAATGAGTCTCTCAAAGCTATGAGAATTTCCATTTATGAGTGCAAGGAAAGAAGCGCTAAGATGTGTGCTAAACGAGATTGGTTTGTAAAAACGTGTTCTTCTAGTTTCTGTGAAAATAATGATGAAGATCTTAAAGTGATTGATGTGACTCCTATTGAATCTTTGTTTACCAATATAAATCTTGATAAAGGTGGGACTGGAGATGAGTCAACTTTAGTTTAAAAGCGTCCCAATTATTCACAGTTTTTAGATCTTGATGCAAAAATTGATAAAAGTGGGATTGGAGAGGTCAAAAATTTAAGTAGCAATGAACCCACTCTTTTGGATTTCAAGGAATTTAATTATGATAATTGTTCTTCAATAGATTGTATTTCCTTGTTGCAATCCATGTTCAATTATCTTCATACTTATAATCAAAACAATGCTTTTACTAAACATATCATTGATGCTATGATGCAATCTTTTGAATAAAAGCTTGAATTGGAAGTTTTTATCCCTAGAAAACTTTATGATGAGTGGGAACCTACTACTAAGATTAAGATTAAATATTATGAGTGCCATGCTTTGTGTGATTTGGGTGCTAGTGTTTCCACGATCCCAAAATTTTTATGTGATGTGCTAGGTTTCCGTGAATTTGATGATTGTTCCTTAAATTTGCATCTTGCAGATTCCACTATTAAGAAACCTATGGGAAGGATTAATGATGTTCTTATTGTTGCAAATAGGAATTATGTGCCCGTATATTTCATTGTTCTTGATATAGATTGCAATCCTACATGTCCTATTATTCTTGGTAGACCTTTCCTTAGAACGATTGGTGCAATTATTGATATGAAAGAAGGAAACATTAGATTTCAATTTCCGTTAAGGAAGGGCATGGAACACTTTCCAAGAAATAAAATTCAATTACCATATGAATCTATTATGAGAGCCACTTATGGATTGCATACCAAAGATGACAATACCTAGATCTATTCGTGTTTTATGCCTAGCTAAGGGCGTTAAACAATAGCGCTTGTTGGGAGGCAACCCAATTTTATTTTTGTTCCTACTTTTTAGGTCATGTTTGGCATTAAATAATTTATCTAGCCTCTGGTTAGATGTGGTTTTTGTTTTTTAATTAATGTTTGTGCCAAGTAAGACTTTTGGGATAGCTTATGGTGATAGTAGATTTGTTCTTGCTGAAAAACAAAAACTTTTGCGCCCAGGAGATTAATTTTTATTCTTTACAAGAGCGCGATAAAATACTAATTATTTTTGAAGAAGATTAATAAACAAATTTCTTAGGTCGTCCTAATTTTTCAGAATTTTTGGAGTTACAGAAGTATTCGAGAGTTACAGATTGCTACAAACTGTTCTGTTTTTGACAGATTTTGTTTTCTATGTGTTGTTTCCTTATTTTGATGATTATGTGGGTAGTATCGGGGGGTATGAACCATGGAAAAGTTGGAATACGGTAGAAATTACACCAATATAAATAAATAATAAGTTCACAACAGTAGAAAAAATGGTGATTTATTTTCTTATACTAGCGGAGCTCATGAGATTTTCTGTTGAGTTTTGTGTTGTGAAGTTTTCAAGTTTTTGGGTAAGAATTTGATGGACTATGGAATAAGGAGTGGCAAGAGCCTAAGCTTGGGGTTGCCAAAGGCACCCAAGGTAATATTCAAGGACAACCAAGAGCCTAAGCTTGGGTATGCCCCGGAAGGCATCCCCTCTTTCGTCTTCGTCTACCGGTAACTTTACTTGAGGCTATATTTTTACTCACCACATGATATGTGTTTTGGTTGGAGCGTCTTGTATGATTTGAGTCTTTGCTTTTTTTTGTTTGCCACAATCATCCTTGCTGTACACACCTTTTGAGAGAGACACGCATGAATCGTGATTTATTAGAATACTCTATGTGCTTCACTTATATCTTTTGAGCTAGGCAATTTTGCTCTAGTGTTTCACTTATATATTTTTAGAGCATGGCGGTGGTTTTATTTTATAGAAATGACTGAACTCTCATGCTTCACTTATATTATTTTGAGAGTCTTTAAACAGCATGGTAATTTGCTTTGGTTATAAATTTAGTCCTAATATGATAGGCATCCAAGAGGGATATAATAAAAACTTTCATATAAAGTGCATTGAATACTATGAGAAGTTTGATTCCTTATGATTGCTTTGAGATATGATTATGGTGTTATTAGAGTCATGCTAGTGAGTAATTGTGAATTTGAGAAATACTTGTGTTAAAGTTTGTGAGTCCCGTAGCATGCACGTATGGTGAACCGTTATGTGGTGAAGTCGGAGCATGATTTATTTATTGATTGTCTTCCTTATGAGTGGCAGTTGGGGACGAGCGATTGTCTTTTCCTACCAATCTATCCCCCTAGGAGCATGTGTGTAGTACTTTGTTTCGATAACTAATAGATTTTTTCAATAAGTATGTGAGTTCTTTATGACTAATGTTGAATCCATGGATCATACGCACTCTCACCCTTCCACCATTGCTAGCCTCTCTAGTACCGCGCAACTTTCGCCGGTACCATGAACCCACCATATACCTTCCTCAAAACAGCCACCATACCTGCCTATTATGGCATTTCCATAGCCATTCCGAGATATATTGCCATGCAACTTTCCACTGTTCCATTTATTATGACACGTTCCATCATTGTCATATTGCTTTGCATGATCATGTAGTTGACATCGTATTTGTGGCAAATCCACCATTCATAATTTTTTCATACATGTCACTCTAGATTCATTGCATCCGGTACACCGTCGGAGGCATTCATATAAAGTCATATTTTGTTCTAAGTATCGAGTTGCAATTCTTGAGTTGTAAGTGAATAAAAGTGTGATGATCTTCATTATTAGAACATTGTCCCATGTGATGAAAGGATGATGGAGACTATGATTCCCCCACAAGTCAGGATGAGACTCCGAACGAAAAAAAGAGGCCAAAAAAAATGAGAGAAGACCCAAATAAAAAATGAGAGAAAAGAGAGAAGGGACAATGTTACTATCATTTTCCACACTTGTGCTTCAAAGTAGCACCATGGTCTTCATGATAGAGAGTCTCCTATGTTGTCACTTTCATATACTAGTGGGAATTTTCATTATAGAACTTGGCTTGTATATTCCAATGATGGGCTTCCTCAAATTTCCCTAGGTCTTCGTGAGCAAGCGAGTTGGATGCACACCCACTTAGTTTCTTGTTGAGCTTTCATAAACTTATAGCTCTAGTGCATCCATTGCATGGCAATCCCTAGTCACTCACATTGATATCTATTGATGGGCATCTCTGTAGCCCATTGATACGCCTAGCTAGTTGATGTCAGACTATCTACTTCTTTTTGTCTTCTCTACAACCACCTTCTATTCCACCTATAGGGCTATGTCCATGGTTCACGCTCATGTATTGCGTGAAAGTTGAAAAAGTTTGAGAACATCATAAGTATGAAAGAATTGCATGGCTTGTCATCGGAGTTGTGCATGATTTGAATATTTTGTGTGATGAAGATGGAGCATAGCCAGACTATATGATTTTGTAGGGATAAGCTTTCTTTGGCCATGATTTTGAGAAGACATAATTGCCTAGTTAGTATGCTTGAAGTATTATTATTTTTATGTCAATATTAAACTTTTGTCTTGAATCTTTCAGATCTGAATATTCTTGCCACAATAAAGAATATTACATGGATAAATATGTTAGGTAGCATTCCACATCAAATTTTTTGTTTTTATCATTTACCTACTCGAGGACGAGCAGGAATTAAGCTTGGGGATGCTTGATACATCTCCAACGTATCTGTTGGTGTACTAGAATAGGGGTACCCTAGTACCCCGAACTTGTGCACGGGCAGTTGCAGCACCCCGCGGCAAGGCTTGCCGGGCGAACGCCAAGATCCTCCATGGTTCCCTTGGGGCCATTCAAGAACAAAGTATTTAAGCTCAGGAGACAAGGCCCCGGCAAGAGGAGCTTGCCGGGAAGGCCAGCCAAGGCACTCCAAGGAACTTGCCGCGACGCACCACGCGCTCCGGCAAGGCAACAAGGCCCCGGCAAGAGGAGCTTGCCGGGAAGACCAACCAAGGTACCTCGAGGCCCGGTGAGCGACAAGCTTCCGGACCCGACAAGATAACAGCAGCGGCAAGGCGCTTGCCGCGGCAGGCGGCCACTCTGTGCCCACGCTCCAGCGCATCCACCAACGTGTCGCCCTGGGGGCCTCTCCAGGCGCGCGTGGCGGGAGGCTGTGCAGCCAGCGGTGCGCAGTGGCATGCGAAGCTGACAAGATCGCCATCGTGGCGAACGGTGGCGCCCCTAACGGTCCTTTTCTGCACTGTTTGGGCGACTCAGACGGGCACTTAATGCCCTTGTCCCCTGCCGTCAGAGTTAGGTAGGGTGCACTCTGCAAGTAGCTGTACCAACCACCTCATTTTTTACATTTGTACCCTTCTCTGCGTTGCCACCTGTCGGTGACCCCTTTAGCGTATAAAAGGAGGCCCATGCGCAACGTAGAGGGGGTTCGGTTCGATCCATTCGTACGCCAGAGAACACTACGCTCTTTCTCTAGAGCAAGAACACAACATAATACAACCAGACAAGCAGCAGTAGGAGTGTTATCTCTCCGGAGAGCTCCGAAGCTGGGTAAACTGCTCGTGTGCCTCGCCTCGATCTTCTCTTCGTGCGATCTCCGCCCCCCGCCGAACCGAAAGGGGCCCGGTCCGCTGGCCCCATAGGTGTTCGTGGATCAGTTTCCCCGACATCTTTGGCGCACCAGGTAGGGGGCGTCGAGATTGTGTGAACCTGATCCGGCATTCACACGAGCTAGATCTTCATTCCCTTCATCAACATGCCACCGAAGAAGAAGACTTCGGCGGCAGCCGCTCCGTCCACGTCACTTCCGCCACCGTTGGAGCAAACGGGTGGTGGAATGGACGTCGGCGGAAGAATGGACGTCGACGAGGAAGCTCATGATGCTGCCAGGTCCAAGAACAAGGCTGCACAAACCTCGGCGGCTTTACATGTTCCACGCCACTCTCAGGAGGCGCAAGACCAACAGCGTCATGGCACTTGCAGTGCCATACGCATGATAGGCCAAGACCAAGCTGGTGGATCTCGGGGCGCTCAAGACCAGCCTGCACGCCAGCATGCTGGCGCGAGCGGGGCACGGTCGCCTGGACGGGATACTGCTCCTTCTAACATAGTTAGAAGTCCGAGCACGTCCCGCTCCTCGCGCCGTCCGCCACTGCCACCCACCACTCCAGCAGAAGCTTTGGCGCGAGCCCAACTTCTCCTAGATTACCCTCCAACGTCGGACAAGATCGACGAATGGAGGGCCACCATTCAGAGTCTCATCGGCTACGCCAACAGTGACACTCCACGGTGGCCGAGCGCATCGCCTCCGCGGCAGGGTTGCCAGGCGCGAGCTGGTGGCGACGAAATGGGTGGAGGTGCAACTACCATGCAATCACCGCCCCGAAGGCCAAGATCGCCGACTCGCCGGATCCACCTCGACAGCGACTCCACCGCATCGTCGGATCCACGAGCTCGTCGCGATCAGCGCCAAGTTCTTCATGATCGACAACAAGAAGACGCTCGAACTCGCATCGAGCGACAAAGAGAAGCGCGACGTCAATCCGACAAGCGCGCTGGGCCCTCTGTTGACATGCATGCGCCAGGGGAACCAGGCAATCTGCCGTATGCGGTAGGTTGCCCTGCGTTCACTCATGAGCTGCGGCAAGTCCAGTGGCCCAGCACGAAGAACTTCAAGCCAGACGTACCGGAGAAGTACGACGGCAAGACGCATCCGTCGGAGTTCCTCAGCATTTACACCATTGCGGTGCAGGCTGCTGGGGGACGGGATGACAAGATCCTTGCCAACTACTTCCCGCTGGTACTCAAGCCCAACGTCAGGTCCTGGCTCATGCACTTGTCGGACAACTCCATATCCTCTTGGGCTGATCTGTGCCATCAGTTTGTCGGTGCCTTCACAGGCGGACACAAACCTCATGGCCAGGGGAGTGATCTTCATCTGCTCGCCTAGAAGGAAGGAGAGCCCCTGCGCAAGTACATTCAGAGATTCAGCAGTGTGCAGCACAACATCCCAGACGTCCACCCTGCCGCGGTGATCAGCGCGTTCCATCAGAACGTGCGAAACCGCAGGATGCGGGAGGAAATGGCGATGTGCAAGATCAGGGACGTCAGTGAATTATATGCACTGGCCGACAAGTGTGCACGTGCTGAGGAAGGGAGGAGACTCCCCGGGGAGAATGTAGGAGCGGGAGGATCTGACAGTGAAGATGCTGCCCCGGTAAGGAAAAACCGGCGGCAGAACAACAGAAGGAGGAAAGGCAAAGAGGTGCTAGTTGTTGAGCAGTCCGGCAACGGTGGTGGCGCCAAGGAAGCCAAAGCTGGTGACTCCGGCAAGGAGGTTGCCGCGGAGGTGGCGGTCGCCGACAAGCAGGACGGCACCAACAAGCAGTATTGCAAGATCCACCGCACCAAGGGCCATGATCTCCAGAACTGTAAGAAAGTCGAGCAGCTTGTTGAGCAACAGAAAGCTGAATACGAGCGGCGCGACAAGGAGAAGGCCCAGGAAGGTGCTGGGGGATCCGGCAAGAAATTTCCCGGCCGAGGAGGACGTCGCGGCAAGGCCAAGCAGCGGCAAGGAGACAGACCTCCTCGCGGCCGCGACAAGGATGAATATGATGACGACGATGAAGACATGGATGATGAGGAGACTGATGAGCAGGAGTTCCAGAAAGCTACAGAGGTCCTGTGCGTTGACGGTGGTGCTTCTCTGCATACCTCGCACCGCCAGCTCAAGCAGTGGGTGCGGGAAGTTAATGCAGCAGAACCACCCGTCGAGTCACGCAAGCCTCTGAAATGGTCCAGCACGCCTATCATCTTTGATATTGAGGACCACCCTGATCGCATAACTACGGTCGGGTGCTTGCCGATGTTAGTTTCACAAACAATCCGCAACCTCAAGGTCACTAAGATGCTAGTTGACGGCGGGGCTGGCTTGAATCTGATCTCCTCTGCGGTGCTCCAGAAACTCCAGATCCCTGACAGCGAGCTCGAAGAGACCGGTACATTTCAAGGAATCAACCCAGGAAGAAGCAAGCCGAAGGGAAAGATCACGTTGCCGGTAACATTTGGCAGCGAGCTGAACTTCAGGACTGAGAGGGTCACATTTGATGTTGCTGACTTTCCATTACCTTACAATGGAATCCTTGGCCGTCCGCACTCGCCAAGTTCATGGCAGCCTCTCACTATGCGTACAACGTACTGAAAATGCCAGGCCCGATAAGTGTCATCTCTATCCCTGGCGACAAGAAGGATGCTCTTATCTGTGCCGACAAGATCTACCGGGAAGCAGCAGCCGCAACAGAACGCAAGACACTTGCCGCTGAAGCTCTCGGGGGGAAGACGAAGACCAAGTCCGGCAAGAGCTCTGATGCCCACTCCGGCAAGCGCACCTCTTCGGAGTGCTGCGCTACCATCGAGGACGCACCATCGAGCTCCACCGGCAAGTGTAAGAAGGCAATGGCAGCTCCACCTGAGACCAAGAAGGTGTCCACCAAGGAGGATGGTACTGGTGGTACCTTCACCATCAGCGCCACCCTTGACCCCAAATAGGAAAGCGCGCTCGTTGCTTTCCTGCGGGCGAATGTCGACGTGTTTGCGTGGCAACCGTCTGATATCCCCGATGTTCCCAGGAAAGTAATTAAGCACCACCTTGCCATCTGTCCTCATGCGCGGCCCGTCAAGCAGAAAGTCAGGAAACAGGCAGTGGAGCGCCAAGAATTCATCGCAGAAGAAATCAAGAAGTTAGAAGCAGCAGGCCTTGTCAGAGGAGTGCTCCATCCCACGTGGTTGGCCAATCCTGTTGTCGTGCGCAAGGCTAACGGGAAATGGAGACTTTGTATTGACTTTACTGATGTTAATAAAGCTTGTCCCAAAGACCCATTCCCCTTGCCACGCATTGACCAGATTGTTGACTCCACAGCCGGATGTGATTTGCTTTCATTTCTTGATGCATACTCAGGATACCATCAGATCTTCATGGCAGAAGAAGATGAAGAGAAAACCGCATTTATCACCCCGTGTGGCACGTACTGCTTCGTACGGATGCCTTTCGGTTTGAAGAATGCTGGTTCAACATTTGCAAGGGCAGTCCACCGCGCTTTTAAACCGCAGATGCACAGAAATGTGGAAGCCTACATGGATGACATAGTGGTCAAAAGCAAGAACAGGGCGACCCTGATTCAAGATTTAGACGAGACATTTGCAAATCTGCGCAGGATCAACCTCAAGCATAACCCCGAGAAGTGCGTGTTTGGAGTCCCATCCGGCAAGCTTCTCGGGTTCTTCGTGTCTCAGCGGGGAATTGAAGCCAATCCCGACAAGATCAAGGCCATTGAGCAGATCGAAGCACCAAAGCGCGTCAAGGATGTACGAAGGCTTGCCGGTTGCGTGGCTGCTCTCAGCAGGTTTATCTCTAGATCTGCCGAGCACGCCCTGCCATTTTTCAAAATTTTGAAAAAGGCAGGTCCAATGAAATGGACTCCGGAGGCGGAGGCTGCGCTGCAGGACTTGAAGAGATACCTGTCCTCCACTCCAATACTTGTCGCACCTAAGCCGCAAGAGAAGTTGCTGATGTATATAGCGGCAACCAATCAAGTGGTTACTGCTGCGTTAGTGGCGGAGAGGGAGGCAGATGATGAGCCAGCAACCACGGCAGATGCATCCAGCGACAAGCAGGGGGCTTCGCCGACAAGCTCTGGTCCCGACAAAGATGGATCTGCGCAGGAGCATGATAAGATGCAGAAGAGAATGGTGCAGCGTCCAGTTTACTTTGTCAGTTCCCTTCTACAGGGGGCTAGATCAAGGTACTCTGGTGTGCAGAAGTTGCTTTTCGGCCTCCTCATGGCCTCGAGAAAGCTGCGCCATTACTTCCAAGCGCATGAGATCACAGTCGTCACTCGCTTTCCGCTGAAGAGGATACTGCAAAATCCAGAAGCAACAGGCAGGATTGTCGAGTGGGCGCTGGAACTGTCAAGCTTTGGCCTCAAGTTTGAGAGCACTTCAACTATCCAAAGCAGAGCATTGGCAGAGTTCATAGCAGAATGGACGCCAACCCCAGATGAAGAAATTCCAGAGACGAGCATCCCCGTCAAAGAGGCAAGCAAAGAGTGGCCGATGTACTTTGATGGTGCCTTCTCGCTGCAAGGCGCCGGTGCGGGCGTGCTGCTTGTCGCGCCCACCGGAGAGCACCTCAAGTACATAGTCCAGATGCACTTCCCCAAGGAGCAAGCAACCAACAATACTGCAGAATATGAAGGATTGCTTGCCGGTCTCAGAATTGCAGCAGACCTTGGGATCAAGAAGCTCATTGTCAGGGGTGACTCACAGCTTGTCGTCCGCCAAGTGAACAAGAACTACCAGAGTCCATTGATGGAAGCATATGTTGATGAAGTGAGGAAGCTAGAAGAACACTTTGACGGCCTACAGATGGAGCATACCCCAAGAGCTCAGAATGACATTGCTGATGGCCTGTCAAAGTGCACCGCACTAAAGTTACCTGTGGAACCAGGGATCTTTGTGCTCAAGTTGACTCAACCATCCATAACACCATCAACTGGACAAAGCAAGAAGAGGAAGTTAGTTTCTGGTGACTACTTTCCGGCAGAGCTCCTCGAAGCCGCCGCCAAGAAAGTCCCCAAGATCAACACCAAGGATGCTGAGGGGCAGTCTGCTCCGGCAAGCCTTATGGTTTGTTCCGTTGAAGCAGACGCTCCCGACAAGTTTTGCTCCGGCAAGCTTGCCGGGGAACATCAAGCTCCGGCAGGGCCGCAAGTCCTTGCCGTAGAAGCGGATGTTCCCGCAGCAGCAGATGTGCCTTTAGTCCTTGTTGTCGAGCCACAAGCTCCAGCATGGGCACAGCAGATTGTCCATTTCCTGCAGACAGGAGAACTTCCCGAAGAGCAAGAAGAAGCGGAAAGAGTAGCCCGGCAGTCAAGTATGTACCAGTTTGTCGATAGCATACTGTACAGAAGAAGACTCAACGGTGTGAAATTGAAGTGTATTTGCCAGGAAGATGGACAAAAGCTGTTGGCAGAGATACATGGAGGCATATGTGGCCACCACATTGGCGCAAGAGCACTTGCCGGCAAAGCTTTCCGGCAAGGTTTCTTTTGGCCGACAGCCCTCCAGGATGCAACTGCACAAGTAACCAAGTGTGAAGCGTGCCAGTTCCACTCCAAACAGATACACCAGCCAGCTCAAGCTCTCCAGACGATCCCTTTATCCTGGCCATTTTCGGTCTGGGGGCTCGATATCCTCGGCCCTTTCCCCCGAGCTGTTGGGGGCTTTGAGTACTTGTACGTCGCAATCGACAAGTTCACAAAGTGGCCGGAAGTGCAGCCAGTGAGGAAGGTGACAGCACAGTCAGCAGTCAAGTTCTTCAGGTCAATTGTTTGCCATTTCGGGATCCCTAACAGGATCATCACCGACAACGGCACGCAATTCACGAGCCGCACCTTCATGTAGTACGTCCAAGACCTTGGCGCCAAGGTCTGCTTCGCTTCTGTTGCTCATCCGAGAAGCAACGGTCAAGCAGAGAGGGCAAATGCTGAAGTGCTGCGCGGGCTCAAGACCAGAACTTTCGACAGGCTGCGCAAGTGCGGAAGAAACTGGATCGAGGAGCTGCCGGTGGTTCTTTGGTCGATCAGAACGACGCCAAATCGAGCCACTGGCCAGACACCTTTCGCTCTAGTCTATGGAGCAGAGGCAGTTCTCCCCACGGAACTCGTATACGGATCGCCTCGAGTGCTCGCTTATGATGAGCTTGAGCAAGAACAGCTGCGACAACACGACGCGCTGCTCCTTGAGAAAGATCGTCTTCAGGCTGCTGTACGAGCTGCTCGATACCAGCAAGCTTTGCGCCGCTACCATAGCCGCAAAGTTAAAGCCAGAAGCTTCGAGGAAGGTGACCTTGTTCTTCGGCGCGTTCAGTCCGCCAAGAATTCCAACAAGTTGACGCCAAAGTGGGAAGGCCATTATCGGGTGAAACGAGTCACAAGGCCCGGCGCTGTCCGCCTTGACACCGAAGATGGCATTCCGGTGAGCAACTCCTGGAACATAGAACATCTTCGTAAGTTTTTCCCGTAGGGCGCAGTTGCCGGAACCCCGTTCCGGCAACCACCTTTTGTACAAGTCTTGCCGCTGTTGCATGTAATCCTTTGTACAAAGCCGGACGCAGATCCCGTGCATAAATAGAACCCCATGTGCTCCGCACAACTTGTCCATTTCATGCATTAGTTTCTTTCTTGCATGTGTTATCTGACACTTTGTGCAGCACCTACATCCGGTAAGCAATAACGAGCCGAAGGGCTCCATATCATTATTTTCTCTTCTTTCTTCTTTTCAACAAAGGAAAAGAAGGTTCCCTCGCACACAAGTTTGCCGGGGGGGAAGGAGAAGATTGTGGTATGGACCAGGCGTCGTTCAAGCAAAGTTTTGCCTTGCCGGGAAGCAAACGACAGAAAATCTAAGTTGCCAAAGTTTGAGCAATCAATTTTTAAATTTTTTTGGGTTATCTTCCTCGAACGACCCTGCTTTGTATGGAAAACCTGTGCACGGAGGAACCAACTCGTGGCTAGTTGCGCCCTTACTTTGTTTTGAGTCCGCTCAACAACTTAAGTGTGCTGCATCTAGTCGCGACAAGGTTTCTTGTCGGAAGCAGCGCCGCCAGCAGGCTGCTGAAGTTCCGCACTCAGCGCTCGCGGCTCGGGCGCCTGCGCCGACAAGTTCCCTAGAAGCATAGGGTAAAAACATACAAAGGAAGGAATCTAGTAGAGGAAATAACATAGCAATTGATAACAGAAATAAAGTTATATTACAAGATAATTTGTCGCAGCTCTAACAGAATGTTTTCATAACATGATTAGCAGCGACAAGGGAAAAGAAGAAATGGGCGGCCTAGTCTACGCGTCCGCCCTCGACCCTCTTGATCTCGCTCACCTTGTCCACAATGGGTGCGACAAGGGCCTTGAGTGCGTCCCGATCGGTGTCTGGCGGCAAGGACTTGAGGACGTTGGTGAAGCTGAGGCCTGGATTGTGGAAGGCCACCTTCATCAGCACCTTCTAGAGAACCCTGGCGCAGATTTTGTGCGACTCGTCGGCCAGCTGCTTTGGGATCCTCTCCCGGAGCCGCTGGAGTGCCGTCGCCACGCCCTTGAAGAACAAGCTGAGCTTGGCGCTGGGTTGGAGATTCTCATCGGAGGGATACCCAAAGTCCTCCATCCCCAGCTGCGCCAGCTCCTCGTTGATGACTGCGGCAATATTCACCAGACCCTCGGTCCAGTGCTCCACAGTGTCTCTGAATGAGTTCTGGGTAACTGTGATGCTCTCCAGCAGCGCCTTGTCAGCCTTGACCTTCTCCGACAAGGTCTTCTCCCGCTCCTTGGCGGCCTCCAGCGTCTGCGTCAGCGTGGCCAGCTTCAGCTCCAGATCTGCATTGGAATCCTTGGCGGCGCTGAGCTCCTTGCCCCTCTCAGCGAGAAGACCTTGCAGATCACCGTGGGCGGCAGCATCCTTCTCACGCTCACGCTTGAGCGCGGCAAGCTCCTCGCCGCTCTTCCCAATGTTGGCCTCCAGCTGCGCCACCTTCTCCTCCAGCTCTTTCTTGGCGGCCTCTGCGATTGCGGCAGCGTCCTTTGCTTCCTTGAGCGCCCCGCCAAGTGCTTGCTCGCGCTCGGCAAGCTCCTCCTCGTAGCTGTCGAGGTTGGCCTTCCGCTGCACCAATTCACCTTCTCGCGCAGATTGCTTCTCGGCGGCCAGCCTTTGTTCCTCCTCAGCTTCGGCCTTCTCGAGAAAGAAGGCCGTGCGCTCCTCGTCGAGTCGCTCCCGCTCCTGTGCCAGGGACCGGAGTGCTTCTTGATTGTGGCCCCGGAGCTCCTCCGCGCACTTCTCCATGTCAACTCCCGCCTTCGCGACAAGCGCTTCCCGAGAAGCCAGCTTGGCTTGTTGGGCGCGGTAGAGTGACAGCAGCTTCCGCAGCAGCTGCTCCTCCTCAGGCTCGCCACTGCTGCTGCCGGGCGCGTCGACCAACGACAGTCCGGCGGAGGCGAGCACCTCCCCATCAAAAGTTTCCCCTCGACCGGCGCCCTGGAGCTCGACGCCCAGGGTAGCTTGATGAAGATATCGTCGCCGGCCTTCAAGTAGGCGCCGGGCTGGGGCTCCTCGGAGCCCGGCTCCGTAGCAGCGGCAGAGGGATCAGCGGTCGGCGCAGCGCCTGGCGCTCCTGCGGCCTCAGGGTCGTCAGTGCGATTGCCCGACCCCTCGCCGCCCTCTGCGGCGGCAGCCTTGGCGGCCTCCTCGCCGGCGGTCTCATCAGCACCAGCCCCTTCCTCGCCGGCGCCCTCTGTCTCCATTGGCTCAGCCGCAGATGGGTCTGAAGAACGAAGAAGGGAGAAAAATCGATCAAAAATCCAAGAGAAGAAAATCAGAAGAAGAAGAATCCAAGGGGAAAGTTTTTGGACAAGTGGATTACCTGTGCCAAGATCTGCAGTTGCAGTCTCGGCCGCCGCAGGATCGACGGTGCTGCCCCTTGCCGGAGAGTTCTCCCTTGCCAGAGAGCGCTCCCTTACCGGGAACCCCTCCCTTGGCGGCGTAGTCGAAGCAGATGGCACTTCGGGACCAGCTTCCGGGCGCTCCTGATGTGGCTGCTCTGCTCCTACACAAGTCAACAAGCAAGATATCAACAAAGGAAAAAGCACTCATGCGCGCCCGACAGCAGAAAGCTAACTATGAACTTACGCCGGGGGCTGCGCTGGGGGCTGCTTTGAGGAGTGATTGCCGGGTCCGTCAAGGTGGTCTCAGACCCACCCCCTGCTGACATGGTGGGGTCATCTTCGATGACAATCACCGCGGCCTTGGCCCTCTTCGCCGCTCTCTGGGCCAGCGTCCTGCAAAGAAAGGAGTCCAGATTGAAGCAAGTCAGATACAAGATATAAACAGCAAGATTGAAGAACTACAAGAGCACCAAAGAAGCTTACTCTTCTTCCTCCTTGTCGGAGCTGAGCGCGGAAAGATCGAAGTCCGGCTCTCCTCCGGTGCGGCGAGGCGGAGGAGTAGGATCCCTTGCCCGCTTGACGGGGGCGGTGGCGGTGGCACGGGAAGATCCCGCTCCAGTTGCCGCTGCTGCGTGAGGCGCTCCCGCGGCAACATTGCTTGCCGCGGTAGAGCGCGTCGCACGGCTCGGCGGCTGTTGACCCGGCTGCCGCCCCGCTGCGTCCCCAGCCCTGTGAAGGCGCCTTCTTGGCGGGGCCGGGGGCTCCGCCTGCGGCAAGCTTTCTGAAGGCTCGGGCTCTTCCTCGCTGGCCTCGCTCAGCTCAGCTTCAGAGCCGGCAGGCTCTTCTTCGCCAATGAACTCCGCGCTCTCGGCAAGGTTTGCCGCCTCCGCAGCCTCCGCAGCCTCCGCCTCCTCCACAGTGAACCCGAACGCGCCCGCGGCAGCTGCGGCCGCAACCTCCTCCGCCCTAGTGGCGATGCGCTGCAGCTCCTCGTTGGTGGTGTCACGGGTGAGGCTCTTCTGCTCGTTAGCGTGGACCGGCACTTCTTCCAAGTTGTCGAAGAACGCTTGCACAACGTCATCCGCAGGCTCTTGCCAAGTTGGAACGATTCCGTGTGAACCACACAACGGCATCATGGCGCGGATCCGGTCAAGCGAAGAATTATTGCACAATGGAACGACGCCCCTCGGCAGCGTGAATGGGTGGTGGGGGTCACGTTTGAACAACTCCAGGAGCATTGCATCCAGCTCCAAGACGGTGAAGTTGTAGTTGAGGCCCGGCCGCAGCCTCATGATGTCCGCCGAGTTCTTGAATTCCCAGGCGGGCCTCGCCTCTCCTGCAGGGGGCGATGCGGCGGCGGAGGAAATCTGCGCCTACAGCACCTACAGTGAGCCCAGCAAGCCTAAGGCGAAGGATCCTAGTAATGGCGATCTTCAGCCTCTCGTCTTCCGGGGCCACGTTGCTCCAGTCATTGCCGCGCACTATTGGAGCTTGGCGCACGACGGTGAAGGGCTGCGGATTCTCCTCGACGATCCAGCACCACTCCGCTCTCCACTCATCCCACTTGCTGCGGAGCTCACCCTCCAAGTACGCCTCCTTCTTGCCGACTCTCGAGATCCAGGCAATCCCTCCGGCAAGCGGCTCTCCTCTCTCTACCCGAGGTATGAAGAAGTGGCGGAAAAGGGCAACACTGGGGTGGACTCCGACAAAGTTTTCGCACAAATGTGCGAAAACTGCCATGGTCAGAACGGCGTTGGGGGTGAAGTCAAGGAGGCGGAAGCCGTAGGTGTTCATGATATCGCAGAAGAACTCCGAGAAGGGCGGGCAGAGCCCGCAATAGAAGAACAGCGCGAAGAATGGGTACCCGTTTGGAGCTAGTTCCGAAGCAGCGGCCGGGAGTACCCTCGTGCGCGGATGCGCCCGCGTCTCCGTCGCCCAAAAGAGGTAGAAGTACTCCCTCAGCTCCTGCACGCCGAGCTGGGGGGAGAAGATCGCCCGCTCCTTCCGCAGCACCGCGAGCCGCTGCGCCTCGGCCGAGTTCAAGCCCTTTCCCTTGTCGGCTTTCGGAGCCATGGCGGAGGTGGTGGGGGAGGTCGACAGCGTGGTGATGCTGGTGGCAATGGGGGGCGGAGCGCTGCTCTCTCGGCTTCGGGAAGAAGGGGGGAGCGGCGGCGGTTCGTGAAGATGGAGTAGTAGCAACCAGCGAGGGGGAACGAACTGCCCCTGTTTCCTCTGCTTATAAAGAGGGACGGGGCGGACGTTTCGCCCTTCCGAGTAAAGAACCACCCACGATCTCTCCCACGACGCCGCATTCAACGCGTGCCGTTAGGGGAGAGCGCGGTGGATACGGAGCGAGATTCGGCGTGGCCCAGTCCGCGTGTGCCCGTGCCCTATCTTGGGCCTGGCCCAACATCGCTCGGCACCGTGTCTGGCCCAGGCCCGGGGGCTCCTGTCGGTGTACTAGAATAGGGGTACCCTAGTACCCCGAACTTGTGCACGGGCAGTTGCAGCACCCCGCGGCAAGGCTTGCCGGGCGAACGCCAAGATCCTCCATGGTTCCCTTGGGGCCATTCAAGAACAAAGTATTTAAGCTCAGGAGACAAGGCCCCGGCAAGAGGAGCTTGCCGGGAAGGCCAGCCAAGGCACTCCAAGGAACTTGCCGCGATGCGCCACGCGCTCCGGCAAGGCAACAAGGCCCCGGCAAGAGGAGCTTGCCGGGAAGACCAACCAAGGTACCTCGAGGCCCGGTGAGCGACAAGCTTCCGGACCCGACAAGATAATAGCAGTGACAAGGCGCTTGCCGCGGCAGGCGGCCACTCTGTGCCGACGCTCCAGCGCATCCACCAACGTGTCGCCCTGGGGGCCTCTCCAGGCACGCGTGGCGGGAGGCTGTGCAGCCAGCGGTGCGCAGTGGCATGCGAAGCTGACAAGATCGCCATCGTGGCGAACGGTGGCGCCCCTAACGGTCCTTTTTTGCACTGTTTGGGCGACTCAGACGGGCACTTATTGCCCTTGTCCCCTTCCGTCAGAGTTAGGTAGGGTGCACTGTGCAAGTAGTTGTACCAACCACCTCATTTTTTACATTTGTACCCTTCTGTCGGGGCAAACTGATCCACGAGGGTGCACTTGTGCAAGTAGGAGTGTTATCTCTCCGGAGAGCTCCGAAGCTGGGTAAACTGCTCGTGTGCCTCGCCTCGATCTGCTCTTCGTGCGATCTCCGCCCCCCGCCGAACCGAAAGGGGCCCGGTCCGCCGGCCCCATAGGTGTTCGTGGATCAGTTTCCCCGACAGTATCTATAATTTTTTATTGTTCCATGATATTATATTATCTGTTTTGGATGTTTTATATGCATTTATATGCTATTTTATATTATTTTTGGGACTAACCTATTAACCTAGAGCCCAGTGCCAGTTCCTGTTTTTTCCTTGTTGTAGCGACCCGACCTCAGACGGTCAAGTCTATGTGCTTCAATGTCATACCTGGATCGGTAATTCTAACACACACAGTACTCGGAGATTTATAACAGAGTAGCAATCACACACTTATTACATCGAATGTCTCAAAAGAGAACTTATTACAATAAATATGGCTTAAGGCCACATTATACAATAACAGCGGAAGGCTTGGAAGATAAAGTGAGTCCATCAACTCCAACGACATAGCTGAGCTGCACGGCAATGACCTAACGAACCTTACTCCTCGTCTGAAAAGTCTGCAACATAATACGTTGCAGCCCGAAAACGGGTCAGCACATGGAGTATGCTGGCAAAATAACACAGTAGAGCAAGAATAGAACAATACTATCACTACATGCATATTTGGCTGGTGGAAAGCTCTATCGTTATAGTTTTTGCGAAAAGCCAATTTTTTCCTACAACAAAGAAATAGATTTTATTTAACTATCATGGTAGTTGAAACATCATTGAGAAGGTTCCTCCAACTCAATCCCAATTAAAGTAATTAACAACCCAACAATATTATTTAATAGTGATGAGATACTTAGGATACTCCAAGTACCAGATACTCAAGATGTCCATAATCGGGGACATGGCTAACCATGATTAGTTTATACACTCTGTAGAGGTTTGCGCACTTTTCCCCACAAGACTCGATCTCCTCCGTTGGATTTCTCGCACTTCATGGTGTTTGAGAAACGCATGACCGAGACACAATCTTCCAGAAGCATTAGCCCCTTACTCTGGGCAGACCATACCAACCTGCATCCCTCTACCTGCTAATCCACCTCTTCGGGAGCTTCACGCAACTTACTCAACTATGATAGAGCCCATAATAGCTTGTGGTTACACATGGAAGTTTCTAGCATGAAAATATCTCAGTTCCCTTTGAGCCTGGGTGGCGTACCTTAGGATGATCACACGAGTACTCCGGGATATCCTAGGAAAACACTGGATTCCCTAGGTGCCCAACAAATGATCCACCCAGATGTGCATTCAAGTTGCCACCTTAAGTTGAACCATTAATTAACAATCTCACATCTGTCATGGATTTCACTCACCCAAACCACATCTACGAGCATAGCATAGCAATATAAGCAATACGTAGAAGTAACTCCCAAGGTTTGAATATAACAGGGCAATAGGTTCTACCTCATCAACTACTTCCCAACCCACATGTTAATCACATCCTAATCATGCAATGTTTGAGGATTGGATCTAATGCACAAAAACTGGGTGATAAAGGGTATGATCAAAGTGTTACTTGCCTTGCCGACGATCCGTAAAACCTAGGGACTCGTAGTAGCACGCTTCGCACTCCGGGTGTTCTATCGCAAACAAACAATAGCATACATAAGCAATCAAGCAAAGAAACACGGGTAAATCTCAAATAAGATCTAACCGGAAAGTTCAACTTAAGAACTCCGGTTTGCGAAAAGAATCAAATCAAACGGAGCAACGAAACTCAAACTGCAAAAGAAACAAGATCCGTTTACTAATCTGGACTAAGGTCAAATTTTACAGTACCAAAATCTTGTTCAAGTTGATTAAACAGAAAGAGGGTTTCGAGACGAAGATCTAGGTGCCTGAATCGCCTGATTCCAATAAATGAGCGAAAAGATAAACTGAAACGAAAATCGGAACTGAAATCGCGATTGAAAATAATCATAAAAAATCCGAGAAAAAGAAAACTAACGAATAGGCTAACGAACGAACGTCCGTTGTCTGCGGCTAACGGGTGAACACCGTGTTAGAACGAACGTACGGACGAACGTCCGCAAAGTAAACTAAACCGAGAAAAACCGGCGAACCGATCTAAAAATGAACTAGGGTTTCTAAAAAAACCGGAACCGGTTTTAAAATAAAACCGAATGAACGGAGGCGGTGGTGTATACCTTTCGCGACGGCGCGGTGAGGCGGGGCAGCGTGGGGTGGCGGGGTGCGGCGGCAGCAGCGGCAGCAGCGAGTAGCGGCATGCGGCGGCAGCAGCGGCGATCGGTGGCGGCGGCGTGCGGCGCAAGGCAGCGGGGCGGGCGGCTTGCAGCGGCGGCGGCGCGACTTCGGGGCACCAGGGGGGTTGGCTTATAAGAGGGGGTGGCTTGGGGAAGGGGGCGGGATGGCGTGGCCGACTCGGCCACGGCGAGCGGCAGCGGCGGTCACGGTCTCCGGGTGGGAGACGGCGGCGCGGGGAGGCGGGTCGGCGGCCTGGCTCGGCTGGGCCCAGTCGGGCGCTGCGATATTTTTTTTAAATAATTTTGCCGGAACTTAAATAAATCATAGAAAATAAAATAAAAATCTAAAAATGCCAAAACAAATTTGCACCGTCTAAATAAAATATTTAGAACGAGATGAACATTTTCTTGGCCCTAAAATGCAACTTTGAAAAACGTGCAATTTTTCTAATTCGAGTAAAATAGCAATAAACTCCGGATAAAATCAAATATTTGATTTTAATATTTTTCCTCCAATATTCCATTTATTTTGTAGAAGTCATATTATCTCCTCTCATATATTTTAATATGAAATATTTTTGGATAGAAAAATAATTTAAACGAGAAATCCTCGTTTCAATATTTGATAAAATTTAAATATGGAAACAAGGAAATCCCCAACTCTCTCCGAGGGTCCTAGAGTTTCTTAGGTTTTTGAGGATTGAGAAACGAAATGCAATAAAATATGATATGCATGTATGATCTATGTATAACATTCCAAATTGAAAATTTGGGATGTTATAAACCTACCCCCCTTAAGATGAATCTCGCCCTCGAGATTCCGGTTGGCTAGAAAATAGGTGTGGGTGGTCTTTGCAAAGATCATCCTCTCGTTCCCAGGTGGCTTCATCCTCGGTATGGTGGCTCCACTAAACTTTGCAAAACTTGATAACCTTGCTGCGGGTGACTCGGCTGGCAAACTCAAGAATCCTGACTGGCTTTTCCTCATAGGTCAAATCGCTGTCCAACTGAATCGCCTCCAATGGTACTGTATCTCTTAACGGTATATCGGCCATCTCAGCATGACACTTCTTCAGCTGTGAAACATGAAATACATCATGAACTCCTAACAGTCCTTCAGGTAACTCCAACTTGTAGGCAACTTCTCCCATACGTTCCAAAATTCGATATGGTCCTACAAATCTCGGGGCTATCTTTCCCTTAACTCCAAAACGTTTCACTCCTCGCAGGGGTGACACTCGCAGATATGCTCTATCTCCAATTTCATAGGTTATTTCCTTGCATTTCGAATCTGCATAACTCTTCTGCCTGGACTGAGCTACCTTCAGTCTATCTCGGATCAGCTTAACTTTCTCTTCAGACTCCTTGATCAAATCTGGTCCAAACAACTGTCGGTCTCCAACTTCATCCCACATCAACGGTGTTCTGCACCTTCGTCCATACAGGGCTTCAAATGGCGCCATCTTCAAACTGGCTTGGTAGCTATCGTTGTATGAGAACTCCGCGTAGGGCAAATTTTCATCCCAACTAGATCAATAATCTAGCACATAGGCCCTCAACATATCCTCCAAAAGCTAGTTGACTCTCTCGGCCTGTCCATCTGTCTGCGGGTGGAATGTCGTAATGAACTCCAACCTTGTCCCCAAAGTTTGGTGCAGCTGATGCCAAAACTTTGAAGTAAACTGTGTTCCTCTATCTGATACGATTGTCCTCGGAACTCCATGCAGACATACGATCCTGGTCATATATATCTTGGCAAACTTCGCACTTGTATAGGTGGTTTTCACTGGGATAAAGTGAGCCACTTTGGTCAAGCGATCCACTACTACCCATATAGAATCATATCCTGATTTGGTCCCGTGCAATCCGGTGATGACATCCATGCCAAGTTTATCCCACTTCCATTCGGGTATCGGCATAGGCTATAACAATCCTGCTGGCTTTTCATGCTCAGCCTTCACTCTATGACATACATCACATACGACTACATACTCGGCAATATCCTTCTTCATACCAGTCCACCAGAAACGTTCCTTCAAATCCAAATACATCTTGGTGTTTCTGGGGTGTATCGAGTACGGTGAGTCATGAGCCTCCTGAAGTATTAGCTTCCTGATCTCCGTGTTATTGGGCATGTAAACACGGTCCTCAAACCATAAGGTGTCGCGCTCATCCCCACGAAAACCTTTGGCCTTTCCTTTGCTCATTCTCTCTTTTATCTTGACAATCTCTTTGTCATCCTTCTGAGCTTCTCGAATCTTTCCTAACAATGTGGACTGCACTTCCATTGTTGCAACAAAACCTCTAGGAACAATCTCCAATCGAAGTTCCCTGAGATCCTGTGCTAACTCATTTGGCAATCCCGTGCTTACTAGGGTGTTAGCATAACTCTTCTGACTCAAAGCGTCTGCTATGACATTGGCCTTGCCTGGATGATAGTGAAGCTTCATGTCATAATCCTTTATAAGCTCCAACCATCTTCTCTGCCTAAGGTTCAACTCCTTCTATGTGAAAATGTACTTCAAACTCTTATGATCCGTGTACACATCACAACGATTTCCAATAAGGTAATGTCTCCAGGTCTTCAACGCATGCACTACGGCAGCCAACTCCAAATCGTGCGTGGCATAATTCAACTCGTGCGGTTTCAGTTGTCGTGAGGCATACAAAACAACTCTTTCGTCCTGCATAAGCACACTTCCAAGTCCTAGGCGAGAGGCATCACAATACACTTGAAACTCCTTGCGTATATCCGGCAGAATCAGCACTGGGGCTGTAGTCAAATGTTTCTTTAACTCTTGAAAACTCGCCTCACATTCTTCTGTCCATTTAAATTTGGTATCCTTCTTTAATAACTCCGTCATTGGCTTCGCAATTTTGGAAAAATTCTCAATGAATCTCCGATAGTATCCTGCGAGTCCAAGAAAACTGCGGATCTTGCTAACATAAGTGGGTGCCAACTATTCAGTGACTAATTGAACCTTGGTGGGATCTGCTGCTACACCTTCTCCTGATATAACGTGACCAAGGAATCCGACTTCCTTCAACCAAAACTCACATTTGCTGAACTTGGCATACAACTGGTGTTCCCTGAGTTTCTCGAGAACTAAGCGCAAATGCTCTTCGTGCTCCTCCTCATTCTTCGAGTATACCATTATATCGTCAATGAACACCACAACAAACTTATTCAAATATTCCATGAACACCTTGTTCATCATGATCATGAAATAGGCAGGGGCGTTACTCAGTCCAAACGACATGACCCTATATTCATACAACCTGTATCGTGTGGTGAATGATGTCTTTGGTATGTCCTTCTCTCGTATCTTCAGCTGGTGATATCCAGATCGCAGATTGATCTTTGAAAACACCTTGGCTCCTTGCAGCTGATCAAACAAATCATTGATCATCGGCAGTGGGTATTTGTTCTTGATCATCACCTCATTTAACGCACGATAATCAACAACCATTCTTAGAGACTTATCCTTCTTCTCGACCAAAAGCACTGGGGCTCCCCATGGTGATGAGCTCCGTCAAATGTAACCTTTCTCCAATAACTCCTTGATCTGCTTCTTAATCTCCTCTACATCATTCGCGGGCATCTGGTAGGGTCTCTTTGATATTAGCCTTGTACCTGGCAATAGCTCTGTCAAAAACTCGATGTCTCGATCCGGTGGCATGCCTGGTAACTCCTCTGGAAAAACATCTGGGTAATCCTTCACTACAGGCACTTCCTCCTGAATAACTCCCGTGAGGGTATTCACTTGGCTACTCCTTGGCGCATGCCTAGATACATACTTAATCCTTTTTCCCTCAGGGGTGGTGAGACAAATTGACTTACTAACACAGTCAATGCTTCCTCCATACTTTGACATCCAGTCCATGCCTAATATCACATCCAATCCTTGTGACTCCAAGATTATTAGGTCGGACGGAAAAACATGGCTACCAATGGTTAAGGGTATCTGGTCGCACCATCGACTAGCCATATACTCTGCTCCAGGTGAACTCACTAATAGAGGGGTCCTAAGGGTTTGGGTTGGTAGTTTAAACTTATCCACGAATTCCCTTGATATGTATGAATGCGATGCACCAGTATAAAAAAGAACAAGGGCGGTAAAAGACTTAACCAAAAAGTTACCAATAACTGCGTCTTCCTGCTCTTCAACCTCCTCCACGTTAACGTGGTTCACTTGTCCTTTGTTGAATGGATTGGGCTTCTTTCCAGCGCTCCCATTGCCGTTTCGATTCTTCGCTTCAGGGCACTCCGTGGCATAGTGTCTAGTCTTCCCACAGTTGAAACAAGTAACGTGGCTTAGGTCTCTCTTGGCGGGAGTGACTGGATTGGAACGGTTCTGATTGTTGCTTGCTCCATTCCCATTCCCATTCCTTGGGCCAGTATGATTATGGTTACTTCCTCCATTGTGGGTGTGGCCCCCATGGTTATGAACAAGTCCTCCCGAGTTCGGGGTTAGACGAGGCTTCTGCTGAGCTCCTGAATTATACCTTCCTTGTCCATACTTCCTCTTACGGCTCTCAATCTGCTGCTGCTTCCCTTCAATCATAAGAGCTTTATCTACCAACTCTTGTGTAACGCCCTCGATGCGGCTATATCTCCTACGTGTCGAAGCACGACTTAGAGGCATAACCGCATTGAAAGCAATGTCGCAAGTTAGGCAATCTTCACAACATCCCATGTAATATAAATAATAAAAGGGGAAGGAACATAGTTGGCTTACACTCGCCACGTCAAACAAAGTACATAAATAGCATTACATCATCCAATCACTCATGGCCCGACTATGGTGCCAAAATAAAAGATCAACCCAACATGCGACACGGTCCCGATCGCCCCAACTGGGCACCACTACTGATCATCAGGGAAGGACACACAGTAACGGCGTGAGTCCTCGTCGAACTCCCACTTGAGTTCAAGCGCGTCATCTGGAACGGAGTGATCAGGCCCTGCATCTAGTTGGAAGTAATCTGTGAGCCACAGGGACTCAGCAATCTCGCACCCTCGCGATCAAGACTATTTAAGCTTATAGGTAAGGCAAGGTAAAATATGTGGAGCTGCAGCAAGCGACTAGCATATATGGTGGCTAACCTGTTCGCAAAGGAGAGCGAGAAGAGAAGGCAAAGCACGAACGCATAACTAGAGAACAACCTGCGGCAAACAATACTCCAACACCGTGTTCACTTCCCGGACTCCGCCGAGAAGAGACCATCACGGTAACTCACACAGTGGATTCATTTGAATTAAGTTAAGGTTCAAGTTATCTACAACCGGACATTAACAAATTCCCATCTGCCCATAACCGCGGGCACGGCTTTCGAAAGTTCAAATCCCTGCAGGGGAGTCCCAACTTAGTCCATGACAAGCTCTCACGGTCAACAAAGGATATACCTTCTCCCGAGACATTCCGATCAGACTCGGTATCCCGATTCTACAAGACACTTCGACAAGTTAAAACAAATCCAGCAACACCGCCCGAATGTGCCGACAAATCCCGATAGGAGCTGCACATATCTCGTTCTTAGGGCACACTCAGATGAGACTAGCTACGAGTAAAACCAACCCTCGAGTTTCCCCGAGGTGGCCCTGCAGGCTGCCCGGTTCGGACCAACACTCAGAGGAGCACTGGCCCGGGGGGGTTAAATAAGATGACCCTCGGGCTCCGGAAACCCAAGGGAAAAAGAGGCTAGGTGGCAAATGGTAAAACCAAGGTTGGGTATTGCTGGAAAAGCTTTATTCAAGGCGAACTGTCAAGGGGTTCCCATTATCACCCAACCGCGTAAGGAACGCAAAATCCGGGAACATAACACCGATATGACGGAAACTAGGGCGGCAAGAGTGGAACAAAACACTAGGCGAGAGGCCAAGCCTTCCACCCTTTACCAAGTATATAGATGCATTAAGATAACAAGATAATATAATGATATCCCAACAAGAAAATAATGTTCCAACAAGGAACGGTCTCCGATCTTCACCTGCAACTAGCAACGCTATAAGAGGGGCTGAGCAAAGCGGTAACATAGCCAATCAACGGTTTGCTAGGACATGGTGGGTTAGATGTTTGACATGGCAATTTGGGAGGCATGATAAGCAAGTGGTAGGCATCGTAGCATAGGCATAGCAAAAGAGCGAGCATCTAGCAAAGCAAAGATAGAAGTGATTTCGAGGGTATGATCATCTTGCCTGCAAAGTTGTCAGAGTTGACTGGATCCTCGAAAGCAAACTCAACGGGCTCCTCGTTAGCGAACTCGTCTCCCGGCTCTACCCAAACAAGACAAACAAGCAAAAAGGACACAATCAACCACGTGCAAAGCTCAAACAACATGATGCAAACATGGTATGCTATGCGGGATGCGATATGTGATGCAAATGCAAGATTTGACAAGGAATGAATGAACCTGGCCTCAACTTGGAAATCCAAGTGTGCCACTGGAAAGGTGAGATGATTTTTCTTGAAATCGATATAAAGAACGCCAGAATCGGAGGCACGGTTTGGAAATGGCAAGCAATTCAAATATGGCACCGGTCTGCGATATACAGCAAGTAGCCATCTAAATGCAACAAGTTAAACATGCTACAGCACCCAAACATGGCAACAAAGTACATGGCAAGGATCCATTCAGGAAGCTTAACAAAAGATGAACACTGAGCTACGGCCAATTCATCCATTAACAGGTTCAAACAAGCATGGCAAAAGTGCTATTGGTAAACAGATCTCAGACTTAGTGAAATTAACACTTGTCTGGAATTTCAGATCAGATAGCACACTTTGGAGCATGAAAACTATATGCTACAGGGCCTGAACATGGCAAAGTAAAGCATGGAATGGAGCTACTCAAAGAGCTTAACAAAAGTCCCTTAGTGACCTTGAGCCAAAAGGGATCAGGAAATACAATTGCAAGCATGTGAACATGGCAAAAACTTAAACAGATCACAGACTTAGAGAAAAACTGGAGCATGCAAACCAGATATC
Source organism: Triticum dicoccoides (assembly GCF_002162155.2). NCBI lineage: Eukaryota > Viridiplantae > Streptophyta > Magnoliopsida > Poales > Poaceae > Triticum > Triticum dicoccoides. The sequence goes on along the minus strand of NC_041384.1, from coordinate 225,427,545 downwards.
AAGTAGGCATGTTTACGAGCTCGATGCACTCACTACAGAGCATGTCATGACAATCTAAGCATACACCCATCAAGAATACACATTATGAAAGCTAGACATTGCAAGAACAATAACATAACATGCACGGATCAACTACAACATCCTCGGCAAAATCGCTAACAAGTAGACAATCTGCCCAGATTCACGAAATAGCAAAAGTAGAGCTCAATTGACTCAAGCTAGGATGCTCCATAATTGCAAACAAAGCCATGGATGGATATAGCACTGCAATTCTAACAAATCATCCTTACTGATCATCCTCAAAAGAGGCACGAATCACTAGGAAACAACATGAACATATGATATATTGATAAAACAGTCCAAGGACTTAGTGGAATTGCTAAGTCCTTGAAATCAGCATTAACGAATGCACCACTTTGCAAGCTTGTGCTAGTCACCACACACATCACAAAAATACATGGATGGCACCTCTTGAAAGATGACAAAGCATATAACAAAACATATGTAGAGCTCAGGGGCATATCATGCACACAATAATCATGGCAAAAATGACAAATAGCTATTTGGAGCAGCAGATCTGACAATTATCTCAAATAGCACTCTTCCAATAGCATTTCGGGCATCAAGATGAACATAAATGAAAATAATGCAATGAGATGAAATGATGTGCTGTCTGAGGCGAACATTTTGATATGCTATGTGCCCAAAACGGAGCTACGGATGCGGATATATAGCATGATGAAAAACGCAAATTATTAGGGTTTTGGGAGGAAAGTCAACCGTCTGGATTTTAGATCTGAGATCCACTGTTCATGTGCGGATTTCGAGGATCGCCGGGGGAACGCTGGTGGCCGGACTTCTCGCCGGGGAAAATGCCGGCATGGGGGAGGAAGGCGCGGGGCGGCGACAGAGTGTGGTGGTGGTGGCCGGCGTCGGTGCGGCGGCCCGGCGCAGGTGCGGCGGCTCGGCCACCGGCGTAGGGGCAAGGGGCGGCGAGGAGGCGCCCCGGCGCAGCAGCTCGGCCGCGAGGAGAGAGGCGGCGGAGGTAGGAGAAGACCCGGGCGGCGGCGAAGGGATCCCGGGCCGCGGGGGCCGGCCACGGGCCGAGCGGGCCCGCGCGGAATCGCCGGCGATGTGGGGCGCCCGCTGCCACGTGGCGCTCCCCGGTAGGTCGGCGGCGGTGGCGGACAATGTCCGGACCGCGGGGATTTCGTCTGGCGGCGGCGGGGGGAGATGGATCTAGGGATTGGGGAAGAAGGACCCATGGATTTCGGAGGGGGGCTATATATAGGCATAGAGGGAGCTAGGAGAGTCCAAATGAGGTGCGGTTTTCAGCCACGCAATCGTGATCGAACGCTCTAGATGATGGAGAGGGTTTAGGTGGTTTTTGGGTCAAAATGGAGGGGTGTTGGGCTGCAACACACACGAGGCCTTTCGGTCCCTCGGTTAACTGTTGGAGTATCAAACGAAGTCCAAATGGTACGAAACTTGACAGGCGGTCTACCGGTAGTAAACCAAGGCCGCTTGGAAAGTCTCGGTCCAGACCGGAGATGTTTAAACCCCACACACGAAAGAAAGGTAGAAATGACCACCGGAGGAGAACGGAGCGCCGGAATGCAAAACGGACAATGGGGAAAATTCTCGGATGCATGAGATGAACACGTATGCAAATGCAATGCACATGATGACATGATATGAGATGCATGACAACAACAACAACACACAGAGACAAAAACCCGAACCCGAGAAAATAAAATAACTTACGCCGGAAACGGCAAGAGTTGGATTACATATTAGGTAAATCATATCTGGGGTGTTACATCCTGGTAGTTGTTGAATGTTGCCACCATCAACTGCATGCTCATCTCATCATTCAGCCCTTCCATAAACTTCTCCTGCTTTGCGGCATATGTGGCCACATCGTCAGGGGCATAGCAAGATAACTTGCTAAACTCATCCGCGTACTGAGCCACAGTACGGTTCCCCTGGAGTAAGTTGTGAAACTCACGCTTCTTCATACTCATAGCTCCAGTTGAGACATGGGCTGTACGGAAAGCTTGCTGAAACTGGTCCCATGTAACAGTGGCTATAGGGTAGGTGACAATGTAATTCTCCCACCATGAGGTTGCTGGTTCATCCAACTGATGTGCGGCAAAACGGACTTTCTCAGCATCTGTACATCCTGCAGTGGTTAACTCCCTTCCAATTCTGCGGAGCCAATCATCTGCCACTATCGGCTCGGTGCTACTGGAAAACACCGGCGGCTGCAACCTCAGAAAGCGGGCTAAGTTATCAACTAGTGGTGGTGGCGGTGGGTTGTCGTTGTTGTTGCCTTGGTTCTGAACTAACAACTGCATCAGTGTATTCTGCTGTTGGATCAACTGAGTGGGCTCCAATGGGAAAGTAAATCTGGGGTCCCGTCTCGGAGGCATCTGATGGGTTTAGAGGGGAGATATTAGAATAGAATGAGGTCTAATGAGAAAAACACTACTCATATGCACATGAGACAAACACAATCATTTCACTCAATCAATCAAGCAAGGGCATACAATCGATCTAACTATCGTTACAAAAGTGCTCAAACTATACTATTTACATGGTGGAATACTTCTACTGATATGGTGGTCTAATAGAAATATTGATCGGTCGAAGATTACATGATGTCTGCCCCAGCTTCGTCTTCATAGTCATCATTGCTATCGTCGGGGTCCGAGTCGGTGTCGTCGATGATGATGTAGTCCTCCGGGCGAATCTCCTTGGGTTCTTTGTCTTCTCCTCCTGTCGCGGGGTCTCCCATGAATACTCCCAGCTTCCTTTCCAAATCGTCATTCTTCTCCACTAGTACGACGATTTCCTCCTCATAATCTTCACGTGTAGCCTTAAGTTCTTCCTCCAGTTCCATGATCCTAGTCATCGCCTTCTTCAGATCTATCATTCCTGCTCACATTTGGTTCTCCTGGTGACGAATGTGCTAGTTTAACTCATGGATGAAGGCTGCAATTGATCTATCCTTCCTGGTGCTGATCATCTCCCATTGCTCATCTCGGCGCCCACAAATCTGATAGATAGTATCCTTAAGCTCCTTATGGTAAACTTCTCCAATGCGTCCCATGGTGATGTGAGCTGCCATACTCTTTCCTAGACTCCAGGTTGGTGCATCAAAGGAAAACTCTATGGGTTTAGTGACTGGTGTGAATGTCCTTCCTGGAACTTGAACTTGAATCATCCATCGCTCCTCTTCTGGTAAAGTGGCATTGTAAGTCCCGGTGAAGCTTGGTATTCCAATGTTTAGGTACCTAGTGACTTCCTTCAAGTGTCGTCCAAAAGGTGCATCTTCATCCGGTTGTGCAAACTTGTTCCTTGCATCCGCCATCCTAAAGAGTAGAAAATGGAGAGGAGTAAGAAAACAGAAGAGAATAGTGATCTAGGGCTTTAGCTTAGTGGTCGTGTCCTACACTTAGTGTGTGTGCTCTGATACCATCTTGTAGCGACCCGACCTCAAACGGTCAAGTTACTGTGCTTCAGTGTCATCCCTGGATCGGCAATGCTGACACACACAGTACTCGGAGGATTTATAACAGAGTAGCAATCACACACTTATTACATAGAATGTCTCAAAAGAGAACTTATTACAATAAATATGGCTTAAGGCCATATTATACGATAACAGCGGAAGGCTTGGAAGATAAAGTGAGTCCATCAACTCCAACAGCATAGCTGAGCTGCACGGCAACGACCTAACGAACCTTACTCCTCGTCTGAGAAGTCTGCAACATAATACGTTGCAGCCCGAAAATGGGTCAGCACATGGAATATGCTGGCAAAATAACACAGTAGAGCAAGAACAGAATAATACTATCACTACATGCATATTTGGCTGGTGGAAAGCTCTATGGTTATAGTTTTTGTGAAAAGCCAATTTTTCCTACAACAAAGGAATAGATTTTATTTAACTATCATGGTAGTTGAAACATCATTGAGAAGGTTCCTCCAACTCAATCCCAATTAAAGTAATTAACAACCCAACAATATTATATAATAGTGATGAGATACTTAGGATACTCCAAGTACTAGATACTCAAGATGTACATAACCGGGGACACGGCTAACCATTATTAGTTTATACACTCTGCAGAGGTTTGCGCACTTTTCCCCACAAGACTCGATCTCCTCCATTGGATTTCTCGCACTTCATGGTGTTTGAGAAACGGATGACCGAGACATAGTCTTTCAGAAGCATTAACCCCTTACTCCGGGCAGACCATACCAACCTACATCCCTCTACCTGCCGATCCACCTCTTCGGGAGCTTCACGCAACTTACTCAACTATGCTAGAGCCCAGAATAGCTTGTGGCTGCACACGGAAGTTTCTAGCATGAAAATATCTCAGTTCCCTTTGAGCCTGGGTGGTGGACCTTAGGATGATCACACAGGTACTCCGGGATATCCTAGGAAAACACCGGATTCCCTAGGTGCCCAACAAACAATCCACCCAGATGTGTATTCAAGTTGCCACCTTAAGTTGAACCATTAATTAACAATCTCACATCTGTCATGGATTTCACTCACCCAAACCACGCCTACGAGCATAGCATAGCAATATAAGCAATACGTAGAAGTAACTCCCAAGGTTTGAATATAACAGGGCAATAGGTTCTACCTCATCAACTACTTCCCAACCCACATGTTAATCATATCCTAATCATGCAATGTTTGAGGATTGGGTCTAATGCATAAAAACTGGGTGATAAAGGGTATGATCAAAGTGTTACTTGCCTTGTTGACGATCCGCAAAACCTAGGGACTCGTAGTAGCACGCTTCGCACTCCGGGTGTTCTATCGCAAACAAACAATAGCATACATAAGCAATCAAGCAAAGAAACACAGGTAAATCTCAAATAAGAAGATCTAACCAGAAAGTTCAACTTAAGAACTCCGGTTTGCAAAAAGAATCAAACCAAACGGAGCAACGAAACTCAAACTGGGAAAGAAACAAGATCCATTGACTAATCTGGACTAAGGTCAAATTTTACAGTACCAAAATCTTGTTCAACTTGATTAAAGAAAGAGGGTTTCGAGACGAAGATCTAGGCGCTTGAATCTCCTGATTCTGATAAACGAGCGAAAAGATAAACTAAAACAAAAATCGGATCTGAAATCACGATTGAAAATAATCGCAGAAAATCCGAGAAAAAGAAAACTGACGAACAGGCTAACCAACGAACGTTCATTGTCTGCGGCTAACGAGTGAACACCGTGTTAGAACAAACGTACGGATGAACGTCCGCAAAGTAAACTAAACCGAGAAAAACCAGCGAACCGATCTAAAAAAACAAACTAGGGTTTCTAAAAAAACCGGAACCGGTTTTAAAATAAAACTGAACGAACGGCGGCGGTGGCGTATACCTTCGGCGGCTTCCGCGGAGGCGTGGCGAGGCGGGGCAGCGTGGGGCGGCAGGGTGCAGCGTGCGGCGGCAGCGGTGAGCGGTGGCCTGCGGCGGCAGCGGTGAGCGGTGGCCTGCGGAGGCGGCGGCGTGCGGCGCAAGGCGGCAGGGCGGGCGGCTTGTGGCGGTGGCGGCGCAGCTTCGGGGCTCCAGGGGGGCGGGTCGGCTTATAAGAGGGGGGTGGTGGCTTGGGGAAGGGGGCGGGGTGGCGGGGCCGACTCGGCCATGGTGAGCGGCGGCGGCGGTCGCGGTCTCCGGGTGGGAGACGGCGACGTGGGGAGGCGGAACTTAAATAATAAATCCTAAAAAATAAAATAAAAATCTAAAATGCCAAAATAAATTTTCACCGTCTAAATAAAATATTTAAAACGAGATGAACATTTTCTTGGCCCTAAAATGCAACTTTGAAAAACGTGCAATTTTTCTAATTCGAATAAAATAACAATAAACTCTAGATAAAATCAAATATTTGATTTTAATATTTTTCCTCCAATATTTCATTTATTTTGGATAAGTCATATTATCTCCTCTCATATATTTTAATATGAGATATTTTCTAAGAGAAAAATAATTAAAACCAAAAATCCTCGTTTCAATATTTGATAAAATTCAAATATGAAAACAAGGAAATCCCCAACTCCCTCCGAGGGTCCTTGAGTTGCTTAGGCTTTCGAGGATCGAGAAACGAAATGCAATAAAATATGATATGCATGTATGATCTATGTATAACATTCCAAATTGAAAATTTGGGATGTTACACTTGTTTTTGAGTTTCGTAGAAAAGGAATACCAAACAGAGTCCAATCGGAATAAAATCTTCACGATGATTTTTCTTGGACCAAGAGACAACGAGGAGACTTGGATATGAAGTCTGTAACGCCCTCGATGCAGCTATATCTCCTACGTGTCGAAGCACGACTTAGAGGCATAGCCGCATTGAAAGCAATGTCGCAAGTGAGGTAATCTTCACACAACCCATGTAATACATAAGGGAAAGAGATACATAGTTGGCTTACAATCGGCACTTCACACAATTACATGAATAAAGCATTACATCATCCAAATACAATCAAGGCCCAACTACGGAGCGTAAATAAAAGAAGACTACCCCAAATGCTACACAGATCCCCGATCGTCCCGACTGGGCTCCACTACTGATCAACTAGAACGGAACAACACAAAGGACAAGGTCTTCATCGAGCTCCTCCTTGAGCTTGGTTGCGTCATCTGCACGGACTCATCGGCACCTGCAAGCTGGTTTTGGAAGTATCTGTGAGTCACGGGGACTCAGCAATCTCGCACCTTCGCGATCAAGACTATTTAAGCTTATGGGTAAGGTAAAGGTATGAGGTGGAGCTGCAGCAAGCGACTAGCATATATGGTGGCTAACATACGCAAATGAGAGCGAGAAGAGAAGGCAAAGCACGATCGAGAAACTATGATCAAGAAGTGATCCTAGAACAACCTACGTCAAGCATAACTCCAACACCGTGTTCACTTCCCGGACTCCGCCGGAAAGAGACCATCACGGTTACACACGCGGTTGATGCATTTTAATTAAGGTCAACTTCAGGTTTTCTACAACCGGACGTTAACAAATTCCCATCTGCCCATAACCGCGGGCACGGCTTTCGAAAGTTCAAAACCATGCAGGGGTGTCCCAACTTAGCCCATGACAAGCTCTCACGGTCAACGAAGGAATAGACCTCCTCCCGAGACATTCCGATCAGACTCGGTATCCCGGTTCTTCAAGACATTTCGACAGGTTAAAACAAATCCAGCAACACCGCCCGAATGTGCTGACAAATCTCGATAGGAGCTACACATATCTCGTTCTCAGGGCACACTCATATGAGACATCCTACGAGTAAAACCAAACCTCAAGTTGCCCCGAGGTGGCCCCGCAGTCTGCTCGGTCGGACCAACACTCAGAGGAGCACTGGCCCGGGGGGGTTAGAATAAAGATGACCCTTGAGTCTGCAGAACCCAAGGGAAGGTGGTAGGTTGTTAGTGCAAATGATAAAACCAAGGTTGGGCATTGCTGGAGGAGTTTTATTCAAGGCGAACTGTCAAGGGGTTCCCATTATTACCCAACCACGTAAGGAACGCAAAATCCGGGAACATAACACCGATATGACAGAAACTAGGGCGGCAAGAGTGGAACAAAACACCAGGCATAAGGCCGAGCCTTCCACCCTTTACCAAGTATATAGATGCATTAATTAAATAAGATATATATTATGATATCCCAACAAGTAAAACAGGTTCCAACAAGGAACAACATCTCCATGTTCCAACAAGGAACAAACTTCGATCTTCACCTGCAACTAACAATGCTATAAGAGGGGCTGAGCAAAGCGGTAACATAGCCAATCAACGGTTTGCTAGGACAAGGTGGGTTAGAGGCTTGGTTCAACAATATGGGAGGCATGACAAGCAAGTGGTAGGCATCGTAGCATAGGCATAGCAAAAGAGCAAGCATCTAGCAAGCATAGATAGAAGTGATTTCGAGGGTATGATCATCTTGCCAGAAATCCCGCAAGGAAGAAGAACGAGTCCATGAAGAAGATAAACGGATGAACTCGAACGAATCCTCACAACACGACGTTATCGGAACCAACCCGAAGAAGCAACACCGGAAAGAAGCAAACCACATAGTAAACAACCCACAAAGACATGGCATGATGCACAACCAAGTATGATGCATGTCCGGTTTTAACGAGGCATGGCATGGCAAAGTGCACAGACAAAACTACAAGTTAAGTGGAGCTCATTATGCATCGGGATGCATATTGACAAAACACCACATTCCATTATTTAGTTCTCCCTCGTTTATGTACCCAACAATATTAAATGTTGTTAAACATTACAAGAGGATGAAGCAAAAGAAAACTACCTATCTAGGCAAGTTTAAATGAGGCCGGAACAACAAACAACAAGTTCGGAAACTCCTCATGTGCATATTTTAAGGTTTGGTAATGTTCTGCCCTAAACACAACTTTAAAGTTATTGAACATGCAAGATCATGCCACCATGTTAAACTAGGCAAAATTCTACCCCATTTACATATAAAGTTTGTTAAAAACGGAGCTACGGTTATTTAGTTATGAATTAAACCATTTTAGCATGGCATAGGGGAAAATTTAATCAAACCACATTTTAAACATTTTAAACATAAATGAAAGTTGCATATTATTAAACTAGACAAAATTCTAGACATTTTACATATTTAAAACATTTTAATCTGATGCACGGTTTATGAGTAATTATATGCATGATCTAGGGGGACTTTTCTGCAAAATAGGTAGCAACTGGATAATTACTAAAATCACTGGACAGAAAAAAACATAGCGGGCCGGATCTGGCTGGCCCAACCGAAACAGGCGCTGGGGAAGGCTGCTCACCCATGGGCCTCGGCCCGTTCGGAGAAGAGGAGGCCGGCTTAGGCAGCGGTTGGGCCGGCCTGCCTGCGACCCACACGGGCGCTGGATCTGGGCCAGGGACGCAGGAACTAGTGGCCCAGCGAGGAGGCGAGCGAGGCTGAGTGGTCGTCCGCCTGATCCCGCGCACAACGCAGAGGTCATGGCGGCGGCGAACTGGGTGGAGGCCGCAGGTCCAGGAGGTTGGGGACGGGCACCGGTGGCCGGAGCAGACCAAATCCGGGTGCGGCGGCCCCATTTCCCGCGATGGTCGAAGGGATCCGGCGAGGGTGAAGCAGATCGGCGGCGGTGTTCCACGAGATTCCTGGCAGAGAGAGAGAACAGCGAAGGGAGAGGTTAGAGAGAGAGCTCGGGGAAAAGGAAGGAGGGTGCGGGGTCACCGGTACTCATCTCCGACGATGGCGGTGGCAGATGGCGTCGTGCAGTGGGCGGCAGCGAGCGCTCCCAATCCCATCGGGATCGAGCGAGAGGTGGGAGGAGCGGGGTGACGCGGTTGCTTGCAGGGTAGCGTCGGGCCAGATTCGGTCTGCAGCAGGCCGCGGACGGGCTTCGACGGGCCCGAGCGGTGCACGGAGGTTGATGGGTGACATGGCGTGACGGGGATGGTGGAGAGCGCCTGGCCGGCGGCGGCTGGCCATTTGGGCGGTGCCAAATGGCTGCGGGACTATGGCTGGGCGCGGAAAACTAAGGAGGGGGAAGGCTAGAGGTAGGTGGATTTGACTAGGCTGTCCAAAATTGGAAGGAAGGGGGTTAATATAAGGAAAGGGGTGTTAGGATTAGGGTTAGGAGGGGTTTGGGGGGCTTCCGGACCTTCGGATCATTATCCGATGGCACCAGTCAGAGTGGAGGGCTAGGTGGGCTGTGCTACAGAGATAGACTGAGAAGAGAGGAGAGAGAGAGACCCGGCGACTGTTTCCGGAGACCGAAAACGTCCGACGATAGACCGGCTATATTGCCGCTATAGTTAAACGTTGGGGCGTCAAACGAACTCCGAATGCGACAAAAATTGACAGGCGGCCTACCTACAACATAAAAACACCGCACGCCAACTTTCATCCCATTCTGAGTACATTTTCCGGCCACTAATAAAATAATATTTCGGACATGCCGCAGGCGCGTGCCAATGTGGTTGGGCTCAGAACGGACAACAGAGAGAACTCGGAGAACCCGGACGAATGCAAGTTTTAAAACATGATGATGCAATGCACATGATGATATGATGAAATGCAACACGCAAGAAAATGAAATTGCAACATCGGCGAATAACTGAAGGACACCTGGCACATCGGTCTCGGGGCGTCACAACACTCCACCACTACGAGAGGATCTCGTCCCGAGATCTAGGATGGCACCGGAGGGAAACGGAAGAGGAAGAGAACAGGTAAAACTAAGTTGCTTCTTTGACAAACGAGTGAAACCAAAGAACCTTGAGAGGTTGAACAAATTGGAAGAAATAAAACAACGAAGAAGAACAAAGTCGAAAACACTCCGTTAGTAAAGAGGAACAAGGAAGAACAAATTCGGACAGCACTCCGGTTGAAACGGAAGTCAAAAACTTGATAAAATGAAAAGAACTTGAGCAGAGGACACGACACTCTGGTTAAACAAGATAGAGAAGGAATAAGACTGATATAATTTGGACATCACTTCGACTGTAAATGGAAGAAATTGAACATGATCTTGACAAACCGAGATGAGGAGTGAATAGAGCAACATCACTAGACCTCCGGGAGAAAGAATAGAATAAAGATAATTGAGACAAAAGAATGTAGAAGAAAATGCCAACTTCTGCTACAAAAGAGCTTGAAAAGGTATCCTTAGGAGAAGGGTCGAACGGAGTTGTTGGAAAACCCACAACAAAAGATATGATTTCCAATGGCCTTAAGGAAAACGTCCCTAAATTATGAGGTGAAGACCAGCCACTAACAAAATCAATCAGTTGGATTGAGAAGAACAAGGAGATGAAAACTCCTTCATCGAGATGAGAAGTGTAAATTGGATCATAGATAAGCACCGTAATGGCAACATTCCCAATGGAAGGCTTTAGGTGAAATCTATTGAAGATAACTCTAATGAAGAGATTGATGGATTTAAAATATCTCGTTCATGACAACATGTGAATCGTGAAACATGAATTCAAATTATCAAGAATGACATAATACCACCTCCAATGATACGGAAGAAGGAATTGCACTCTGGATTACAATATGAAGAAAGCTTGAGCTTCTTAGAAAAGAATCTCGGTGAACACTTCGAGAATGAATTAAATCATAGATGAACCATCATGTAGAACCTTCATGAGAACTCCGGAAAAAGAGAAGATGCACAATTGAAATCAGGAATTTGATGAGCCTCCGGAATAGGGAATTGAGTTCAGTCGATGAAACAGGAATAAGAATTACATTATGCTTATCCTTCACCAATTAAATTGATGACAATCAACAGATTTGGCATACTACTTATTCTCGAAGCAAGGATTAAGATAGATATAGCGTAAACTTGAGAAGGTCTTCAACGAACCACCGGTAGGATAGAAATAACAAATAAATTAATATGATAAACGAAAGAAGAGAAACTTGAATGAACCACCGTAATAATTGAAAATGAACGAAAGAAAGATAAAGAAACACCGGGAAGAGTTAGAGAATGAATGAAGATACTTCAGGGAATTTGATATATGAGAATGAATAGATCACAAGCCGATTAGAGATCACTTGAACGAAGCACCGGTAAGATTGGAGAATGTTAACTGAAAGCTGAGAATGAATAAACCTGAATTGATGGACTCCAAATAGGTGAAAGGAATTCTCACAATCAAAACAATTATGAGAGGATGGCCTTGAAATAGAACCACGAATCTTAAAGAGAATGGAGCAAGATTGAGAGAAAATTCTTCTTCGGTCTTCAAAATCTGAGAATTACGATGAGAAACACCACCATGAATTATTGAGGCACACCAGAATGAAGAATGGAAAAGTTGAGCCAACGATGAAAAGAATTTGAAAGATCTTGGAGAAAAGCATTTGACTGATGAAAAATTCATTCTTACGTCAAACTTGGAAAAGAATTTGAGAGTAACGCCGGGAAAAGAGAAGAGTCAGGTAAGATCCTGGGAAAAGACCTGTGGGTTAGGGCCCACTCAAAAGATACACCATTGAACGATTTAAAAAAAAAGAGAAAGCACCGGTTGAATAAAAAGGCTTGAATGAGATAACCACCTCGAAAGATCTTGAATGAATGCAGAGTGGAAAACATGAATCTTCGAGATATCTTGAGCACTCCGGAACAATTGAATAGCAAACGAGGAATGATTGAGAGGTACGCCGGCAAGAGAAGACATTTAAAATGAGGAAAGGATGTGACCAATACAGAAAACTTGAATTGAATCCACCGGAGAAGAAAAAGAATGAAGAATGATGAACTTGAATCTCCGTTAGAATCTTCATGACAATCACCGGATAAGAATATTGATGGAGAAGAATGGAGAGACTACATAACCAATAAGATGGATACTTGACTAAGAAAATCCGAGTCCTTGAAGAAAAAGGGTGGGTGGGTGGGAAAAACAAAGTCAACTTGGAACGGATGAAGACAACACCGTTGAGAAGAACTGATACTTGATCTTGCGGATGTTGAAATGATCGGATCCACTTGAAGAGAAACACACCGGTTGAAAAGGATTGACAAGACAATCTCGATGATCAAGAAGGATTGGTATTCACATCGGAGTATGAGAACACCATTTAGGGAAAAGGTATGGAATCAACACTTGACTTTGAAGCAACTCGAATACCACAACTCAAAACAAAAACAAAGGATTGGCTAGCAGAATAAGCCGGAACAAACAAATGATAGAAATTACGTCCGAAGTTTTCGTGGTGGGGCCTACACGGGCTCGATCGTATAGCACCATCATGTACAAGGTAGTGCACATGACATACGAAGCGTCCCCGAGTCGGCATAGCCAAGGACTCTTTAAGACATAATGAGACCACTGTAAAACCAACCGTGGATAGGCGGACCACTAGACGTCGAACCCCAATTTCATATCATACATGTGTCGGAAAGATATCCTAAGAGCTACCTGAATTCCCACTTATAAACTCCTGAAATTTTCAAGTTATGCAATCAGGTGTTGGGGATACAGGGGAAGCATAATATCTCACCCAAAACTAGCAAATCCTACATCCAGCTGTATCCATCCTTCAACACATAACCAAGAAACCTTCAGAAATCATCTACCTCAACCTTTGAAAAGCATCCGTTATACAAGTTATGGCAATACTCCCGAACTCCCGCCCCAGTACTGGGTGGCGTCGAGGTTATCTCACCAACGAACTGCATAAAAGAGATTTTCGATGTCGGCGAACTAAACTCAGGTATTCCAGAACTGCAACGATAAAATTATAACGACAACACCTCGGAGCTCAACTCCCCGGGACACTTCCACAAAACCCCTGACAGGAGGCACCAAGACAATGTTCTCGTCACAAAACCATCGAAACGATTCCAAGATACCCGCGTGATCCTAAAAATTTTTTTAGTGAAATTTGAGAAGAGAAGAGTCAAAACTCTACGTCAGGATGCCTTACCAGAGTGATGAGGAGACTGGGAAGTAAATAGAATTCCTAAACTCTCTGATATATAATTCCTGAATGACTCAAAACATTTTTCTAGACTCAACTCGGCCGCTAGAAACGATCAAGCAATGGGGCTCCTAAGGTCGGGGAAGGCTCTGATACCAACTTGTAACGCCCTCGATGCAGCTATATCTCCTACGTGTCGAAGCACGACTTAGAGGCATAACCGCATTGAAAGCAATGTCGCAAGTGAGGTAATCTTCACACAACCCATGTAATACATAAGGGAAAGAGATACATAGTTGGCTTACAATCGACACTTCACACAATTACATGAATAAAGCATTACATCATCCAAATACAATCAAGGCCCGACTACGGAGCCTAAATAAAAGAAGACTACCCCAAATGCTACACAGATCCCCGATCGTCCCGACTGGGCTCCACTACTGATCAACTAGAACGAAACAACACAAAGGACAAGGTCTTCATCGAGCTCCTCCTTGAGCTTGGTTGCGTCATCTGCACGGACTCATCGGCACCTGCAAGCTGGTTTTGGAAGTATCTGTGAGTCACGGGGACTCAGCAATGTCGCACCTTCCCGATCAAGACTATTTAAGCTTATGGGTAAGGTAAAGGTATGAGGTGGAGCTGCAGCAAGCGACTAGCATATATGGTGGCTAACATATGCAAATGAGAGCGAGAAGAGAAGGCAAAGCACGATCAAGAAACTATGATCAAGAAGTGATCCTAGAACAACCTACATCAAGCATAACTCCAACACCGTGTTCACTTCCCGGACTCCGCCGGAAAGAGACCATCACGGTTACACACGCGGTTGATGCATTTTAATTAAGGTCAACTTCAGGTTTTCTACAACTGGACGTTAACAAATTCCCATCTGCCCATAACCGCGGGCACGGCTTTCGAAAGTTCAAAACACATGCAGGGGTGTCCCAACTTAGCCCATGACAAGCTCTCACGGTCAACGAAGGAATAGACCTCCTCCCGAGACATTCCGATCAGACTCGGTATCCCGGTTCTTCAAGACATTTCGACAGGTTAAAACAAATCCAGCAACACCGCCCGAATGTGCCGACAAATCTCGATAGGAGCTGCACATATCTCGTTCTCAGGGCACACTCAGATGATACATCCTACGAGTAAAACCAAACCTCAAGTTGCCCCGAGGTGGCCCCGCAGTCTGCTCGGTCGGACCAACACTCAGAGGAGCACTGGCCCGGGGGGGTTAGAATAAAGATGACCCTTGAGTCTGCAGAACCCAAGGGAAGGTGGTAGGTTGTTAGTGCAAATGATAAAACCAAGGTTGGGCATTGCTGGAGGAGTTTTATTCAAGGCGAACTGTCAAGGGGTTCCCATTATTACCCAACCACGTAAGGAACGCAAAATCCAGGAACATAACACCGATATGACAGAAACTAGGGCGGCAAGAGTGGAACAAAACACCAGGCATAAGGCCGAGCCTTCCACCCTTTACCAAGTATATAGATGCATTAATTAAATAAGATATATATTATGATATCCCAACAAGTAAAACAGGTTCCAACAAGGAACAACATCTCCATGTTCCAACAAGGAACAAACTTCGATCTTCACCTACAACTAACAACGCTATAAGAGGGGCTGAGCAAAGCGGTAACATATCCAATCAACGGTTTGCTAGGACAAGGTGGGTTAGAGGCTTGGTTCAACAATATGGGAGGCATGACAAGCAAGTGTTAGGCATCGTAGCATAGTCATAGCAAAAGAGCAAGCATCTAGCAAGCATAGATAGAAATGATTTCGAGGGTATGATCATCTTGCCTGAAATCCCGCAAGGAAGAAGAACGAGTCCATGAAGAAGATAAACGGACGAAGTCGAACGAATCCTCACAACATGACGTTATCGGAACCAACCCGAAGAAGAAACACCGGAAAGAAGCAAACCACATAGTAAACAACCCACAAAGACATGGCATGATGCACAACCAAGTATGATGCATGTCCGGTTTTAACGAGGCATGGCATGGCAAAGTGCACAAACAAAACTACAAGTTAAGTGGAGCTCATTATGCATCGGGATGCATATTGACAAAACACCACATTCCATTATTTAGTTCTCCCTTGTTTATGTACCCAACAATATTAAATGTTGTTAAACATTACAAGAGGATGAAGCAAAAGAAAACTACCTATCTAGGTAAGTTTAAATGAGGCCGGAACAACAAACAACAAGTTCGGAAACTCCTCATGTGCACATTTTAAGGTTTGGTACTGTTCTGCCCTAAACACAATTTTAAAGTTATTGAACATGCAAGATGATGCCACCATGTTAAACTAGGCAAAATTTTACCCCATTTACATATAAAGTTTGTTAAAAACGGAGCTACGGTTATTTAGTTATGAATTAAACCATTTTAGCATGGCATAGGGGCAAATTTAATCAAACCGCATTTTAAACATTTTAAACATAAATGAAAGTTGCATATTATTAAACTAGACAAAATTCTAGACATTTTACATATTTAAAACATTTTAATCCGATGCACGGTTTATGAGTAATTATATGCATGATCTAGGGGGACTTTTCTGCAAAACAGGTAGCAACTGGATAATTACTAAAATCACTGGACAGGAAAAAAACATAGCAGGCCGGATCTGGCTGGCCCAACCAAAACAGGCGCTGGGGAAGGCTGCTCACCCATGGGCCTCGGCCCGTTCGGAGAAGAGGAGGCCGGGTTAGGCAGCGGTTGGGCCGGCCTGCCTGCGACCCACACAGGCGCTGGATCTGGGCCAGGGACGCAGGAACTAGTGGCCCAGCGAGGAGGCGAGCGAGGCTGAGCGGTCGTCCGCCTGATCCCGCGCACAACGCAGAGGTCATGGCGGCAGCGAACTGGGTGGAGGCCGCAGGTCCAGGAGGTTGGGGACGGGCACCGGCGGCCGGAGCAGACCAGATCCGGTTGCGGCGGCCACATTTCCGGCGATGGTCGAAGGGATCCAGCGAGGGTGAAGCAGATCGGCGGCGGTGCTCCACGGGATTCCTGGCAGAGAGAGAGAGAACAACGAAGGGAGAGGTTAGAGAGGGAGCTCGGGGAAAAGGAAGGAGGGTGCGGGGTCACCGGTACTCATCTCCGACGATGGCGGCGGCAGATGGCGTCGTGCAGTGGGCGGCAGCGAGCGCTCCCAATCCCATCGGGATCGAGCGAGAGGTGGGAGGAGCGGGGCGACGCGGTTGCTTGTAGGGTAGCGTCGGGCCAGATTCGGTCCGCAGCGGGCCGCGGACGGGCTTCGACGGGCCCGAGCGGTGCAGGGAGGTTGCTGGGTGACATGGCGCGACGGGGATGGTGGAGAGCGCCTGGCCGGCGGCGGCTGGCCATTTGGGCGGTGCCAAATGGCGGCGGGACTGTGGCTGGGTGCGGAAAACTGAGGAGGGGGGAGGCTAGAGGTAGGTGGATTTGACTAGGCTGTCCAAAATTGGAAGGAAGGGGGTTTATATAAGGAAAGGGGTGTTAGGATTAGGGTTAGGAGGGGTTTGGGGGGCTTCCGGACCCTCGGATCACGATCCGATGGCACCGGTCAGAGTGGAGGGCTAGGTGGGTTGTGCTAGAGAGATAGACTGAGAAGAGAGGAGAGAGAGAGAGACCCGGCGACTGTTTCCGGAGACCGAAAACGTCCGACGATAGACCGGCTATATTGCCGCTATAGTTAAACGTTGGGGCGTCAAACGAACTCCGAATGCGACGAAAATTGACAGGCGGCCTACCTACAACATAAAAACACTGCACGCCAACTTTCATCCCATTCTGAGAACATTTTCCGGCCACTAATAAAATAATATTTTGGACATGCCGCAGGCGCGTGCCAGTGTGGTTGGGCTCAGAACGGACAACAGAGAGAACTCGGAGAACCCGGACGAATGCAAGTTTTAAAACATGATGATGCAATGCACATGATGATATGATGAAATGCAACACGCAAGCAAATGACATGGCAACATCGGCGAATAACTGGAGGACACCTGGCACATCGGTCTCGGGGCGTCACAAAGTCGAAGGAGCCATGAGGCGGCCACAAGGACGGAGGGCGCACCCATGGGGGTAGGGTGTGCCCCCGACCCTTGTGGGCACCTCGTGCACCTCATGACCTAATTCTTTCGCCTGTATATACCCATATATCCCCAAACCAGCAGGGGCATCCACAAAAACACTTTTCCATCACCGCAACCTTCTGTACCCGTGAGATCCCATCTAGGGGCCTTTTCCGGCGTCCTACAGGAGGGAGATTTGATCACGGAGGGATTCTACATCAACTCTATTGCCCTTCTGATGAAGCGTGAGTAGTTTATTTCAGAACCATAGCTAGTAGCTAGATGGCTTCTTCTCTCTCTTTGATTCTCAATACCATGTTCTCCTTGATGTTCTTGGAGATCTATCCGATGTATTACTCTTTTGTGGTGTGTTTGCCGAGATCCGATGAATTGTGGATTTATGATCAGCTTATCCATGAATATTATATGAATCTCCTCTAAATTCTTTTATGCATGATTTGATATCTTTGTAATTCTCTTCGAACTATCGATTTGGTTTGGCCAACTAGATTGGTTTTTCTTGCAATGAGAGAAGTGCTTAGCTTTGGGTTCAATCTTGCGGTGTCCTTTCCCAATGACAGTAGGGGCAGCAAGGAACATATTGTAGTGTTGCCATCGAGGAGAAAAATATGGGGTTTTCATGATATTGCTTGAGTTAATTCCTCTACATCATGTCATCTTACTTAATGCATTACTCGGTTCTTTATGAACTTAATACTCTAGATGCATGCTAGATAGTGGTCGATGCATGGAGTAATAGTAGTAGATGCAGAATCGTTTCGGTCTACTTGACACGAACGTGATGCCTATATTCATAATCATTGCCTTAGATATCATCATAACTTTTCGCTTTTCTATCAATTGCTCAGCAGTAATTTGTTCATCCACCATATTATTTGCTATCATGAGAGAAGCCTCTAGTAAAACCTATGGCCCTCGGGTCTATTTTCCATCATATTAGTTTCTGATTTACGATTTTTGCAATCTTTTACTATCCGATCTATAAACCAAAAATACCAAAAATATTTACTTTACCATTTACTCTACTATTTTTCTATCTCTATCAGATCTCACTTTTGCAAGTAACCGTGAAGGGACTGACAACCCCTTTATCGTGTTGGGTGCAAGTTGTTGTTTGTTTGTGCAGGTATTTGGTGACTTGTGTGTTGTCTCCTACTGGATTAATACCTTGGTTCTCAAACTGAGGGAAATACTTATCTCTACTTTACTGCATCACCCTTTCCTCTTCAAGGGAAAAACAACACAAGCTCAAGAAGTAGCAGAACCTTCAAACCCCCAAGGAGGAAACCCCAGGCAGGATCTCTCTGTGGAATGAGGGGTGCACAGGAGGTCCAAGCTCCAAAGAAGCACGCTCTCGCGCCATGTGAGTCTACCACAAGCACACTAAGCTAAGTTATCCCAATCATGATCAGCAAGAACCTGTCAATTAGTAGCAATATGAATGCCAGGATGCAATATAAAAACATTGATATAGAGGCACAAGTGCCATGGTTCATTACATGCCTCGGTAGGGCCTTCTACTTCTTAATGCAAGGAAAAGAAAAAAAGAAGCAAGCAAAAGCGGCCTCGTGACCACCGTGGCCCCTAAGACTCGGCTCCAACCACGCCCATGCTCAGTCGGAGTCCTCCTCCTGCTTCACTGGGGCACGATGGCGAGCCAGCTTGTCGCCCTCCCCGGTCCGAGCTTGGAGGTGTGGCGGCTCGTCGTAGTCACCGTCACTCGTGCTCTCCCCAGAGGAGGAGCCGCCACTGCTGGAGGCATTGTGACCGTCGCCAAGGGCAAGCTCACCACCGAGGATGCTGCCGCCCCTTTGGCCGTCGTTGTCGCTATCGGCCTTCTGGCAGCACCCCAGGCGCCTGCCGTCCTCCTCGAAGACCCTGATGTAGAGGGTCGCAGCGCCGCCATGCCTGAAGTGGAGAATTCACCTCCCCTGCAGGTCGCGCGTGTGGGCGAACGGCTACCACCCGTGGTTCAGAAACACATTGCCGGCGGGGGTGACTTCGACCTCCACCCACGAAGCTTTGCTGCAGCAATTGTCGGCCTACAGCCAGAGGCCACCAGGTCCCCCGGCCAGCAGCACGCCCGCGAAGAAGCACGAGAGCTGGAACCAGATGCCCATAGGCCTCTCCGCCCACACCACGAACTCTATGGACGCTTCAGCCGAATGGGATCGTGGGCGTTGTGGCTGAATGGCCGCCACAAACCTTCCTCCTTGGCCGCGGCCACCTCGGCCGTGGCAGCCCCCGGCGCGGGCGGGAGCAACCTCACTCTTGTCGGAGGCGGTGCCAACCTTGGAGAGGGTGCGCCCACGCCCTCGGGGAGCCACCGCCGGTGTCCCGGCGTACTTGCGGGGATGGTCGCGGCCCCTCTAGGGAGGTGGTGAGTCTGGTCCCTCCTTGGGGGCCTTCCCCTCTCGACGGTCGAGAACCTCCTCACTGGCGCCATGGATGCTTTCGCAAGATGGTGGGACAAATAAGAAGAAGGAGCGAGTAGCAAGGAAATGGATATGGGCTGGGGGCTCCGCCCCTTCCCCCCATTTATAGGAGAGGAAGGCTAACCGGTGGCCTCTAACATTCCAAGTCATGATGGCCCCTCTGCATGCACCAAGGAGTTGTCAAATCGGGCAGTTGTCGAGGCGGCATGGGGAAGTGAAGACGCCCATGTCCCATCGAGTGCCATGCGTCAGCCTGGCCTGCAGGCAATTGGGGCCCGCGGTGCTTTGCCCTTGCCCTTTGGCTTCGCCTCGAAGCCAAGTCCGAGTGCGCCTTGGTCCCGGGGGCTACTGTCGGCGTTCTAGGAACCAGGGTACCCAGACTTGCCTGCCTGCGGCCCATGGAGTGGCTTCCTCGACGGCCTGGTACGACCCATCTACAAGACCGCCAAGACAAGACCCTCGCGAGGCAGACGACACCAAAACCTCCTGAGGGAGCGGCCTCTCCAGGCGGCCTCCTGAGGAGCAGAGATTTCTATGCAGGTACCCAGCCTCATGAGGCTACCATGATGCAAGCCATGACATCCAAGGCAGGTGGGCGTAGAGGAGGCAGTTTCCTCTTTGGTGCTAAGGAGGCAAGGACATATGTGGATTCCCTAGGACTCAGGCAAAGGTTTCCATTTCGGTGCAACGAGACCAAGACCGCCAGGACGGCAAGACGGATGTCATTGCCTAGCCCACCGTTGTGTCACGACCAGAAACTTTGCAGGCGAAGACCACCTTTCGTTAGGATAAGATGTACTACTTATCCCCTTTCAAGTTGGCCATTGTGGGATCCCTTCCTGCCTATGTTTTGGGAGAAGAGGACCGAGGCCACTATAAGTATAGGTTAGCCACCACCATAGAGGGGATTGGATCCTTTCCACCCTCACCAGAGCAGACCTCGCGAGGTTGTTCATCCCTTGTACTAGTTCATCCTCAACCCCTCGTGAGGGCAATCCACCCCAAAGCAGGAGTAGGGTCTTACACCACAAGGTGGACCGAACCTGGGTAAACTGACGTGTCCGTCTTCTTCCTTGTTCTTGTGATTGAGCTAGGCCGTGGGGTGATGGGCTGGTTGGCTCGATAGGTTGAGTTCTTCACACATGCCCCAGAGTTCGAACCTTTCTTGGGTCTACGGAGCCCTGAATCCGACATAATAAGTATATTTTAGCAACGCCCAGAGATCCTTCCTCGACTCCCTGCGAGAAAGCAATCCCAGAGCCATCATATCCATTTAGTGTCTCAAGTATCTAGTTCTAGTTGTATAGATCGGGATACAACTCCGAGCGTCCGTTACCATGGATACGGCTATTCGAATAGATATACTTCCCTGCAGGGGTGCACCAACTTACCCAACACGCTCGATTAACTCCGGCCAAACACACTTTCGGGTCATGTCCGGCCTCGGCTGATCGACACATCGTAGTCCTACCTAGGCTTAATAGAGAGGCCAGCATGCCGGTCTACATCCTAAATGCGAAGGGGGCATGGGCCAATCGTCTTCTGCAATCCTGCGTGTTCGAGGACGGTCGGGGTTTGTCCTAGCTACCTCTTTATACAAAGTACGTCCTTATGCAGACCATCCGGGCGCGTGCCGCTCAACTGTGGCATCTGAAGAGCTTTCAGAAGAAACGTACGACACAGAGTACCCATACTTATTCCCGCGTGGTGGTCAGTGCGAAAAGGTCAGAGGCCTACTCAGGTCACATATCCAAATCGTTAGTGACTTGCGAGCGCGTGGAGACTATCAATGATCCACGATCGATGGTCCCATCGCCCCGTCTCATGGACTTACGACAAGGGCTAAGAATGCGTGCCCATGCCGCATAATTAACTCGCGGGTACCCTCACGGTCAGCCCGACTACAGTAACTCTCACGGGTACCCCTCGGGGCTGACCCGTCTTCAACAAGGTTTGGGGGTAAAGTAAGGTAACCGTGTGTCCATAACACCAAAGGAGAAAACTGAGGAATCACCCTCGATGGATTCTCACTTAATGTAATCGTCAAGATGAACTTGAGGAATCACCCTCGATGGATTCCCACTTGACGTAATCGTCAAGATGAACTTGGAGTAATCACCCTCGAAGGGTTCACACTTGAGGTGTTGCATGACATAGTCGTTACGGGAGTGCCGAAGGAGGAATCACCCTCCGTAATCCACGACCGATTAGCTACACTACAAAGTTATCATCAGGAGTGCCTTACGAGGTATCACCCTCGGCACCCGATAGTAACTCTATAGAGTCGTACAACTAAGGGGGTGTCGGTGATGTGTCGGGCTCTGGACATTGATCACGTTGATCGAGTCATCGGTGATGAAGCGGGGCAACAGTGACAAGGTGAGGGGTCACTAACCAACCTATACTAAGAATATAGGATAACAGGTAAGGTAACAATAGCAGGTTACAAAATCAGGCTATGCATCAGAATAGGAGCAATCCAATACAGTAGCAAATTCTAATGCAAGCAGGAGAGAGAAGGAATGGGCGTATAGGAATAATCAAGGGGGTTTTGCTTGCCTGGAAGCTCTGTTAAAAGGAGTTGAGCATCTGCGGTGTAGCCGTACTCGGGAGCAACGTCAGTCTCGATGTCTACCGAAGAAGAAGAGGGGGATAAATAGTAAATATAAAGGACTCAGATGCATCACAAATGCATGACAAGTCGGTAAACTATGCTAGGGTGACCTAATGCAGTACTAATTGTTTTAGACGGAACGGGAAAATATCCAGGAATATTTTCCCGGCTCTAGGCATGTACCGGACAAATGAACTAGAGGGGAGGGTTCCATATTTGTTGTGTTAGAGGCATGTGACAGATGAGTGTATGACATATTCAGATTCGTCTTATTTTTCTAAGCAACTTTCATATATAAATTATTTTAATCCGAGTTACAGTTTATTTTATATGATTTTTCAAAGTTTTAAATGATTTTCTGAAATTCTGTAATTAAATTAATTCAAAAATTACTAAAGGTTATTTGCTATGGGTACACAAAAGTGTACCCAGGGGGTTGCTACTGTGGCTAATCAGTGGGGCAAGTCAAAGCCCAGTCATCAGTCAACATGATATGTGGGACCCCACTGTCATGGACTAAACTATTTATGAGGGATTAAACTTTACTAACTTAGTTAATTAGTTGGTAGGGACCATGAGCCAGTGTCAGTTTAATTAACTAATTAATTAATTTAGTGAAATTAGTTAAATTAAGGAGTGGCCCACACGTCGATGACTGGGGGTGCCCAGTTAGTATAGTTGACCGGGTCAACCCAGTCAACTGGACCTGCGCGGCCCACGGGCAGTGACTGATGACCCACAAGTGTAGGGGATCTATCGTAGCCTTTTCGATAAGTAAGAGTGTCGAACCCAACGAGGAGCAGAAGGAAATGATAAGCGGTTTTCAGCAAGGTATTCTCTGCAAGCACTGAAATTATAGGTAACAAATAGTTTTGTGGTAAGGTAATTTGTAACGAGTAACAAGTAATAAAAGTAAATAAGGTGCAGCAAGATGGCCCAATCCTTTTTGTAGCAAAGGACAAGCTTGGAAAAACTCTTATATAAAGGAAAGCGCTCCCAAGGATACATGGGAATTATCGTCAAGCTAGTTTTCATCACGCTCATATGATTCGCGTTCGGTACTTTGATAATTTGATATGTGGGTGGACCGGTGCTTGGGTACCGCTCTTCCTTGGACAAGCATCCCACTTATGATTAACCCCTATTGCAAGCATCCACAACTACAAAAGAAGTATTAAGGTAAACCTAACCATAGCATGAAACATATGGATCCAAATCAGCCCCTTACGAAGCAACTCATAAACTAGGGTTTAAGCTTCTGTCACTCTAGCAACCCATCATCTACTTATTACTTCCCAATGCCTTCCTCTAGGCCCAAACAATGGTGAGGTATCATGTAGTTGACGTTCACATGACACCACTAGAGGAGAGACAACATACATCTCATCAAAATATCGAACGAATACCAAATTCACATGACTACTTATAGAAAGACTTCTCCCATGTCCTCAGGAACAAGCGTAACTACTCACAAATAATATTCATGTTCATAGTCAGAGGGGTATTAATATGCATAAAGGATTTGAACATATGATCTTCCACCGAATAAACTAACTAGCATCAACTACAAGGAGTAATCAACACTACTAGCAACCCACAGGTAACAATCTGAGGCTTTGGGGCAAAGATTGGATACAAGAGATGAACTAGGGTTTGAGAGGAGATGGTGCTGGTGAAGATGTTGATGGAGATTGACCCCCTCCAAATGAGAGGATCGATGGTGATGACGTCGGTGACGATTTCCCCCTCCCGGAGGGAAGTTTCCCCGGCAGAACAGCTCCGTCGGAGCCCTAGATTGGTTCCGCCAAGGTTCCGCCTCGTGGCGGCAGAGTTTCGTCCCGTGAGCTAGCTTATCATTTTTTTCCTCGACAAAAGACTCCATATAGCCGAAGATGGGCATCGGAGGGCTACCAGGGGGCCACAAGGTAGGGGGCGCGCCCGGGGGGGTAGGGCGCGCCCCCCACCCTCGTGGACGGTGGGTGTCCCCCCTCTGGTACTTCTTTCTCCCAATAGTTTTTATATATTCTGAAACGTGCTCCCGTGAAGTGTCGGGACTTTTCGAGTTGTGCAGAATAGGTCTCTAATATTTGCTCCTCTTCCAGCCCAGAATTTCAGCTGCCGGCATTCTCACTCTTCATGTAAATCTTGTAAAATAGGAGAGAATAGGCATAAGTATTGTGACATATTGTGTAATATCAGCCCATAATGAAATAAATATTGATATAAAAGCATGATGCAAAATGGACATATCAACTCCCCCAAGCTTAGACCTCGCTTGTCCTCAAGCGAAATCCGAAATCGAAAAATATGCCCACATGTTTAGAGATAGTGGTGTCGATAAAAATAAAATACGGACATGAGGGCATCATGATCATTCTTAGAACAGAAACATATACATATATTGTCATATGATCTCTTATGGTAAAGTAATAATTCAATCACAATTTCAAGTACGAATCATAAACTTCATTGAAAACTAACAAACTATAATCTCAGTCACTGAAGCAATTGCAATTTATCATAACATCGGAAAGAGTCAATATAAGAGCTTTTCAGCAAGTCCACATACTCAACTATCATTTAGTCTTTCACAATTGCTAACACTCACGCAATATTTATGGGTATGAAGTTTTAGCTAGATGCAGAGAAAGATAGGGGCTTATAGTTTTGCCTCCCAACTTTTTATCTCAAGGGTAATGTCAACAATAATAGTTCATGAAAACTCACGTCCAATTAGCTATATATATCAGGATCTTTCCAACACATTATGCTTGCCAAAGGATAAAATGTAAAAAGGAAAGGTGAAGATCACCGTGACTCTTGCATGATGTATAAGACAAGAATAAAAGATAGGCCCTTCACAAAGGGAAGCATAGGTTGTCATGTGCTTTTATGGTTGGATGCACAAAATCTTAATGCGAAAGAACGTCACTTTATATTGCCACTTGTGATATGGACCTTTGTTATGCAGTCTGTCGCTTTTATTTCTTCCACATCACAAGATCGTATAAATCTTATTTTCTCCACACTAATAAATCATACATATTTAGAGAGCAATTTTTATTGCTTGCAACGATGACAACTTACTTGAAGGATCTTAGTCAATCCATAGGTAGATATGGTGGACTCTCATGGAAAAACTAGGTTTAAGGATATTTGGAAGCACAAGTAGTATCTCTACTTGGTGCAAAGAATTTGGCTAGCATGAGAGGGAAAGGCAAGCTCAACATGTTGGATGATCCATGACAATATAATTTATTTCATATGTAAGAAAACATAACCCATTATGTTGTCTTCCTTGCCCAACGTCAACTCTTTAGCATGTCATATTTTAATGAGTGCTCACAATCATAAAAGATGTCCAAGATAGTATATTTATATGTGAAACCATCTCTTTCTTTATTACTTCCTATTAATTGCAACGATGACCAAAACTATGCTTGTCAACTCTCAACAATTTTTATTCATCATACTCTTTATGTGTGAAGTCATTACTCTCCATAAGATCCATATGATCTCTTTATTTCTTTTTATTATTTCTCTTTTATTTTATTCCCTCAAGATCATAGCAAGATAATCAAGCCCTTGACTCAACACTAATCTTTATTATATATAGCTCACAGACTCGATTACATAGAAGGCTCATAAAGCAAAACTCAAAACTAGATCATGCTAAAACTTTATTCTACTAGATCAAGATATTACCAAAAGGATCGAACTAAGAAAAGCGGTAAAGATAAAAGTGATGGTGATACGATACCGGGGCACTCCCCCAAGCTTGGAAGTTGCCAAGGGGAGTGCCCATACCCGATACTCAGTTCTTGTTTGTTGGTGAAGAAGGTGTTGGTGATGATGGATAATCGCACATCAAGCGTAGGAGATCCTCCAATTTGCGGATAATGCCCTTGAGTGCGATGATATGCTCCTTCAACAAAATATTTTCACTTGTGAGATACTTGTTTTGAATGCGAGCTAACTCAATCATCTTGAAAGCTTCAATCTCCATTGGGGTAAAGAGATTGTGATGAGGTTGAAGGATGTCTTCTTCTACTACTGTCTGAACTTGATCCCCCACATCCTTCTTGATCCCATCATCCTTGTTGATCTCTCCAGGCTCTTCTCTCTTCAGCTCTATCTTCATTAGCCAAGCATCGTTGCCCCCATTGTTGGAGGAGGAGGGAGACGACATGATGCCTGGCCTTGACAACCCTGGCAGAAAATAGCTCGAAACAAAAACAGGAGATATTTGCTTGATACGGTGGTCAAAACCTTCGGTAGATATATAACGAATTTTTACCGACCAAAAGAAGTATCATGCAAGAAAACAGAGTCCGGAGAGCACATGAGGTGCCCACGAGGCAGGGGCGCCCAGGGGGTAGGGCGTGCCCTCCACCCTCGTGGATGCCTCGTGTCCTTCCCGGACTGCTTCTTATTTTCCTATTTTCTTAAATATTCCAAAACCGAGAAAAATTGCTATTAGAACTATTTTGGAGTCGGTTTACTTACTGTACCTCATACCTCTTCCTTTTCGGAATCTAAAATGTTCTGGAACGTGTCCGTTATGTATTCCTCCGGGGTTACGGTTTCAATAACATTAGTTTCAACATTTATAGGATTACCTGAGATATAATGTTTGATTCTTTGACCGTTCACCACCCTCGGATTTGTGCCTTCGAAGTTGTTGATTTTTATGGCACTGGAACGATAGACCTCCTCGATAACGTAAGGACCTTCCCATTTAGAGAGGAGTTTTCCTGCAAAAAAATCTTAAACGAGAGTTGTATAACAATACATAATCACCTACATTAAACTCACGTTTTGTATCCTTTTGTCATGCCATCTTTTAACCTTTTCTTTAAATAGTTTGGCATTCTCATAAGCCTAGGCTCTCCATTCATCAAGTGAGCTAATGTCAAAAATCCTCTTCTCACCGGCAAGTTTGAAATCATAATTGAGCTCTTTAATGGCCCAATATGCCTTATGTTCTAGTTCAAGAGGTAAGTGACATGCCTTTCCATAAACCATTTTATACGGAGACATACCCATAGGATTTTTGTATGCAATTCTATAGGCCCATAATGCATCATCAAGTTTCTTGGACCAATTCTTTCTAGATCTATTAACAGTCTTTTGCAAAATTAATTTAAGCTCTCTATTGCTCGGTTCTACTTGACCACTAGAGTATGGGTGATAAGGAGATGCAATTCTATGATTAACATCATACTTACCAAGCATTTTACGAAAAGCACCATGAATAAAATGTGAACCACCATCAGTCATTAAATATCTAGGGACTCCAAACCTCGGAAAAATAACTTCTTTAAGCATCTTAATAGAGGTGTTATGATCAGCACTACTAGTTGGAATAGCTTCTACCCACTTAGTAACGTAATCAACAACAACTAAAATATGTGTGTACCCATTAGAGGAGGGAAACGGTCCCATATAATCAAAGCCCCAAACATCAAATGGTTCAATAACAAGTGAATAATTTATAAGCATTTCTTGACGTCTACTAATATTACCAATTCTTTGACATTCATCACAAGACAAAACAAACTTACGGGCATCCTTGAAGAGAGTAGGCCAATAAAAACTGGATTGCAATACCTTATGTGCAGTTCTGTCTCCAGCATGGTGTCCTCCATAAGCCTCGGAGTGACACTTGTGTAGGATCTGTTCCTGTTCATGCTCAGGTACACAACATCTAATAACACCATCTACTCCTTCTTTATAAAGATGTGGGTCATCCCAGAAGTAATGTCTTAAATCATAGAAGAACTTTTTCTTTTGCAGGTATGTGAAACTAGGTGGTATAAACTTAGCAACAATATAATTAGCATAATCAGCATACCATGGAACAGTACGAGAAGCATTTATCACAGCTAATTGTTCATTAGGAAAGCTATCATCAATAGGTAGTGGGTCATCAAGAACATTCTCTAACCTAGAAAAGTTGTTTGCAACGGGGTTCTCAGCTCCCTTTCTATCAATAATATGCAAATCAAATTCTTGAAGCAAGAGAACCCATCTAATAAGTCTAGGTTTAGCATCTTTCTTTTCCATAAGATATTTAATAACAGCATGATCAGTGTGAACAGTTACTTTAGAATCAACAATATATGGTCTGAACTTATCACAAACAAATACAACGCTAAAAGTTCTTTTTCAGTAGTAGCATAATTTCTCTGGGCACTGTCTAGAGTTTTACTAGCATATTGGATAACATTTAATTTCTTATCAACTCTTTGCCCTAGAACAGCCCCTACAACATAATCACTAGCATCACACATAATTTCAAAGGGTAAATTCCAATCAGGAGGCTGAACAATAGGTGCAGAAATCAAAGCTTTCTTAAGTATTTCAAAGGCTTCTACACAATCATTATCAAAGAGAAAAGGAACATATTTTTGTAAGAGATTAGTCAGAGGCCTAGAAATTTTAGAGAAGTCCTTAATGAACCTCCTATAAAAACCAGCATGACCAAGGAAGCTTCTTATACCTTTAATGTCCTTAGGACACAGCATATTTTCAATAGCATCAACTTTAGCTTTATCAACTTCAATACCTCTTTCAGAAATTTTATGCCTCAAGACAATACCTTCATTAACCATAAAGTGGCACTTCTCCCAATTCAAGACAAGATTAGTTTCTTCACATCTCTGCAAAACTTGATCAAGGTTGCTTAAGCAATCATCAAAAGAAGTTCCATATACAGAAAAATCATCCATGAATACCTCAATAATCTTTCACAAAAGTCTGAGAATATAGCAGTCATACATCTTTGAAAAGTAGCAGGTGCATTGCATAAACCAAAAGGCATACGTCTATAAGCAAAGGTACCGAAAGGGCAAGTAAAAGTTGTCTTTTCTTGATCCTCTTTTGACACAGGTATTTGAGAGAAACCAGAATAACCATCTAGAAAGCAAAAATGTGTATGTTTGGATAATCTTTCTAGCATTTGATCAATAAAAGGTAAAGGGTAATGATCCTTTTTAGTACCTTTATTTAATTTGCAGAAATCAATTACCATTCTATAACTTGTAACTATTCTTTGTGGGATCAATTCATCTTTATCATTAGGAACAACAGTAATACCTCCCTTCTTAGGGACACAATGGACAGGACTTACCCACTGACTATCAGCAACGGGATAAATTATACCTGCCTCCAGAAGCTTTAGTATTTCTTTTCTTACCACTTCTTTCATCTTAGGATTTAACCGCCATTGGTGATCAACGACCGGTTTCGCATCTTTATCCAATTTTATTTTGTGCTGGCATAGAGTGGGACTAATGCCCTTAAGATCATCAAGAGTATATCCAATAGTAGCACGGTGCTTCTTCAGAGTTTTCAATAATTTCTTATCTTCATGCTCTGAAAGGTTAGCACTAATAATAACAGGATATATCTCTTTCTCATCAAGATAAGCATATTTAAGAGTATCAGGTAAAGGTTTAAGCTCAAACACGGGATCACCCTTGGGTGGAGGAGGATCCCCTAGGATTTCAACAGGCAAGTTGTGTTTCAAAATAGGTCCCTGTTTAAAGAATACTTTATCTATTTCCCTTCTTTCATTCATAAACATATCATTTTCATGGTGGAGCAAATATTATTCTAAAGGATCATTAGGAGGCACGGCAATAGAAGCAAGACCAATAATTTCATATTTACTAGGCAATTCTTTATCATGGGGTTGTCTACGAAATTTAGCAAAATTAAACTCACGAGACATATCTCCCAAACCAATAGTAACAACATCCTTTTTGCAATCTATCCTAGCATTAACAGTATTCAAGAAGGGTCTACCAAATATAATGGGACAAAATTATCGTGGGGGGAACCAAGAACAAGAAAATCAGCAGGATATTTAACTACCCACACAAGACTTCAACATCTCTAACAATCCCAACTGGTGAAATAGTGTCTCTATCGGTAAGCTTAATTGTAATATCAATTTCCTCTATCTCAGCAGGTGCAATATCATGCATAATTTCTTTATATAAGGAATGGGGTATTGCACTTGCACTAGCACCCATATCACATAAGCCATGATAGCAATGATCTCCTATTTTAACAGGAATAATAGGCATGCCTACAATAGGTCTATGTTTATTTTTAGTATCGGGTCTAGCAATTCTAGAAGCTTCATCACAGAAGTAAATAACATGCCCATCGATATTATCGTCCAAGAGATCTTTAACCATAGCAACACTAGGTTCAACTTTAATTTGCTCAGAGGGCGTAGGTGCTCTAGTATTACTCTTACGAACCACAGTTGAAGCTTTAGCATGATCCTTTATAATAGCAGGGAAAGGTGGTTTCTCAATATAAGCAGTAGGAACAACAGGATCATTATAAGTGATAGTATTTTCTTCAACTTTAATAGGTTAAACTACTTTTACTTCAATGGGAGGATTATATTTAAACCAATTATCCTTAGGGAGATCAACATGAGTAGCAAAGGATTCACAGAAAGAAGCTACTATCTCAGAGTCAAGTCCATATTTAATGATAAATTCACGGAAAACATCGGTATCCATAAAAGATTTAACACAATCAAACTTAGGTGTTATACCTGACTCCTTACCTTCATCGAGGTCCCAATCTTCAGAGTTGCGTTTAATTCTTTCCAATAAATCCCATTTGAATTCAATAGTCTTCATCATAAAAGAGTGTGACGCCCCGAGACCGATGTGCCAGGTGTCCTCCAGTTATTCGCTGTTGTTGCCTTGTCATTGCTTGCGTGTCATGCATTGCATATCATGTCATCATGTGCATTTCATTTGCATACATGTTCATCGCATGCATCCGAGCATTTTCCCCGTTGTCCATTTTGCAATCCGGCGCTCCTATGTCACCCGGTGTCCCTTTCTACCTCTTTTCGTGTGCAGGTGTTAAACGTTTTTCGATTGGACCAAGACTTGCCATGCGGCCTTGGTTTACTACCGGTAGACCGCCTGTCAAGTTTTGTGCCATTTGGACTTCGTTTGATACTCCAACGGTTAACCGAGGAACCGAAAAGGCCTCGTGTGTGTTGCATCCCAACACCCCTTCAAAGTGGCCCAAAACCCACCTAAACCCCCTCCATCATCTCAATCATTCGATCACGATCGCGTGGCCAAAAACCGCACCTCATTTGAACTCTCTCCCTCTACCTATATATATGTGATCCCCTCCGAAATTCGTGCAGATGAAACCCCAAAAAACTCCTCCCCGCGCCTCCGGACACTTCCTCCCGCACCGGCCGGACATGTCCACCCCGCCGCCACATCACTCCGGCCAATTGGGAGCTTGCCGCGACTCCCTGCCGGCTGACCTCCCGCACTGGAGCGCCGCCACGGCGCCTCGCCCTCCCCTCCGGTGACCAGATCTGGCCATCCCGGCCCCGTTCCGGCCATCCTCCGCTCGGCCCCGCCAGTTTCTGCTCGCCGGGGCGCCGGAGCACCGTCGCCGCCTTGCGCGGGATCGGGAGGAGCCTGATCCACGCGCCCCCGTTGACCCCTTCGCGGGCCCCGCCTTCGGCCCAACGCGCCGGCCTCGCTAGGCCTGCCTCGCTTCCTCTCCGTTTTGGGCCGAAGCCCGTGGTGAGCGCCCGCTATATCCCGCCTGTGCGCCGTTTTACTATTTGACGCTCGCTAAAATTCGTCTAGTCCTGAAATTTTCAGATTCATATGCCTCTTTTCATCATGTCTTAACTCCCTCATCGTAGCTCCGATTCGTGTGTGTAGCATATCAAAACGTTCGCCTCGACGAGTACATCATTTTATCTCATTGCATAATTTTCATTGGAGCTCATCTTAATGCCCGAAATGCTGTTGGAAGAGGGCTATGTGATGAATTTGTCAGATCTGTTTCAGCAAATAGTTTGTTGTCATTTTTTCCATGATTGATGTGTGCATGCTATGATCCCGAGCTCTACATGTGTTTTGTTTTATGCCATGCCATCTTTACAGGGGTGTATGCCATGTATTTTTGTGATCTTTGTGGTGACTAGCACAAGCATGCAAAGTAGCGTAATCGTTAATGCTGATTTCAGGGACTTAGAATTTCACTAAGTCCTTTTCCTAATTTTGTTGTTATGCCATATGTTCATTGTTGTTTCCTAGTGATCCGTGCCTCTTTTGAAGATGATCAGTAAGGATATTTTGTTAACGTTGTGGTGCTCTATCCATCCATGTATTTGTTTGCATTTATGGAGCACCCTAGCTTGAGTCAATCGAGCTCTACTTTTTCTATAAAATGATCCTGGCAGATTGTTGACATGTTTAGCGATTTTGCCGAGGATGTTGCTATTGATCCGTGCATGCTATGATATTGTTCTTGCCATGTATAGCTCCTATGTCATGTCTTGTTGATGAGTGTATGCTTAGTTTGTGTAGCGACCAGACCTCAAACAGTCTGATCTCTGTGCTCCGGTGTCATCCCTGGATCTGTAATGCTGACACCACACAGTACTCAGAGGATTTATAGCAGAGTAGCAATCACACACTTCTTACATCGAGTGTCTCAAAAGAGAACTTATTATAATAAATATGGCTTAAGGCCATCTAATAACGATAACAACGGAAGGCTTGGAAGATAAGTGAGTCCATCAACTCCAACGGCATCACTGAGTATAGAACCACGACCTAAAAACTCCTTAATCGTCGTCTGAAAAGTCTGCAACATTAACGTTGCAGCCTGAAAACGGGTCAGCACATGGAATATGCTGGCAAGGTAACACATAGAGAGTAATGGAATGAAACAGCTATACTATATGCATATTTGGCTGGTGGAAAGCTCTATGGTTACAGTTTTTGCGTAAAGCCAATTTTTCCCTACTTCAAAGGAATAAATTTAATTACTATCATGGTGGTTGTTAAAGATTAAGAATGGTTGACAGCATTCTCAATCCCAATTAAAGTAACATCATTAAACCCAACAAAATTAACTTTAGAGTAACATGTTGAGATTCACATGAAAATCCAAGTACTAGATACTCAAGATGTCCATAACCGGGGACACGGCTAACCATGACTAGTATATTACACTCTGCAGAGGTTTGCGCACTTTTCCCCACAAGACTCGATCGCCTCCGTTTGGTTTCTCGCACTACAGGGCGTTTGAGAAGACGGATGACCGAGACATAGTCTTTCAAAAGCGCTAGCACCTTACGATCGGGTAGATCGTACCACCTACATCCCCTACATCTACTAGTCTACCACTGTAAGAGTTCGCAGAACT
Organism: Triticum dicoccoides; assembly: GCF_002162155.2. Lineage (NCBI taxonomy): Eukaryota > Viridiplantae > Streptophyta > Magnoliopsida > Poales > Poaceae > Triticum > Triticum dicoccoides. Next base: position 225,393,697 of record NC_041384.1, on the reverse strand, counting down.
TAGTCAACTATGACAGAGCCCATAATGGCTTGTGGCTGCACACGGAAGTTTCTAGTATGAATAATCTCATGATCCCTTTGAGCCTGGGTGGCGGTCCAAAAGAAAAACAGGCAAGTCCTGGAAACCCCAGGTGCCTCAATCCACCCAGATGTGTGTTTAAGTTGCCATCTTAGATAAACCATTAATTATCAATCTCACATCTGTCATGGATTTCACTCACCCAATCCACGTCTACTAGCATAGCATGGCGTAATAAGCAAACGTAGAAGTAACTCCCAAAGGTTTGATAATAAACAGGTAATAGGTACTACCTCATCTACTTCCCATCCCACAATTTAATTAGATCCTAATCATGCAATGTGTGAGAATTGATCTAATGCAATAAAACTGGGTTGTAGAAAAAGGTATGATCAAAGTGTTACTTCCCTTGCTGATGATCCGCGAAACCTAGAGATTCAACATAACAGGCGGCGCACTCCGGGTATTCTATCGCAGACAAACAAACAAGCATACAATAAATACTCATCTAATGCACAGGTAAAACTCAAATAGAAATCTAACCAGAAAGTTCAACTTAAGAACTCTGGTTGGCAAAAAGAATCAAACCGAACGAAACAAAAGAAGTCAAACGGCTAAAGAAACAACTTCGTTCTAGTAATCTGGATCTAATTCAAATTTTACAGTAGCAAAAACATGTTTAAGTTGATTATTCGGAAAGAGGGTTTCGAGACGAAACTCCAGGCGCTTGAATCGTCTGATTCCGATAAACGAGCGAAAAGTTATACTAAAACGAAAATCGGATCAGAAATCGCGATAAGAAAATAAGCGCGAAAAACCCGACGAAAAAGGAAAACGACGAACAGAAATTTATTTATTTATTATGGCACGGAAAACAAGGCGGCGGCGAACCTTGGGCGGCGCGCTGCTCCGGCGAGTCGGCGGCGAGGCGGCGGCGGCGGCGGCGGCTAGGGTTAGGGTTAGGGTTTCGGGGCTGGGCGGCTGGGCTCTCTCTCGGGCCGGGGCGGCGGCTTATAAAGCCTCGGCCGGCGGTGTCCTGGCCGAGTATGGCCCATAGTCGGTTCCGCATTTTTTTTAATAATTCCGCTCGGAAGAAAAATAAAAGGAAATACTAAACGGGCTCCAAAAATCACAAAATAAATTTTTCCGGGCTTCTAAAATCAAGCCCGATAAAGTGAACATTTATTTGGGCCCTAAATGCAATTTTTAAAAACGTGCATTTTTTCCTAAATTCAAATAAAATATCGAAAAACTCCGAAATAAATCTTATTTGATTTTTTTATTAAATCCTCAATATTTCTATATTTTGGGAAAGTCATTTTATTCCCGCTCTCATATTTTTGTAATAGAAATAATTGATGATAAAATAAATAAAATCAAATGATCCTGTTTACATAATTTGAGAAAACTCAAATATGTAAATAACGAAATCCCCAACTCTCTCCGTGGGTCCTTGAGTTGCTTAGGATTTTCTAGGGTCAAAACCAAAAGCAAAATAAAATATGATATGCATGATGACATAATGTATAACATTCCAAATTGAAAATTTGGGATGTTACAAACCTACCCCCCTTAAGATGAATCTCGCCCTCGAGATTCGGGTTGGCTAGAAAATAGGTGAGGGTGGTCCTTGAGCAAATCTTCCTCTCGCTCCCAGGTGGCTTCATCATTTGTGTGGTGGCTCCACTAAACTTTGCAAAACTTGATAACCTTGCTGCGAGTAACTCGGCTGGCAAACTCAAGAATCTTGACTGGTTTTTCCTCATAGGTCAAATTGTTATCCAACTGAATTGCTTCCAATGCCACTGTGTCTCTCAAAGGTATGTCAGCCATCTCCGCGTGACACTTTTTCAACTGAGAAACGTGGAACACATCATGAACTCCTGTCAATCCTTCTGGCAATTCCAACTTGTAGGCCACTTCTCCCATACGCTCCAAAACTCGATATGGTCCTACAAATCGTGGTGCTAACTTCCCCTTAACTCCAAAGCGCTTAATCCCTCGAAGTGGGGATACTCGAAGATAAGCTCTATCTCCGACTTCGTAAACTGTCTCCTTGCGTTTAGAATCTGCGTAGCTCTTCTGTCTGGACTGGGCTACCTTGAGCCTATCGCGAATCAACTTCGCCTTCTGTTCAGACTCCTTAATCAAATCTGGTCCAAACAACTGGCGGTCTCCAACTTCGTCCCATGACAACGGTGTCCTGCACCTCCTTCCGTACAAAGCTTCGAAAGGGGCCATCTTCAAACTGGTCTGATAGCTATTATTGTAAGAGAACTCTGCATATGGCAAATTATCGTCCCAACTAGATCCATAATCTAGCGCACAAGCTCTCAGCATATCCTCCAAAATCTGATTGACTCTCTCGGTCTGTCCATCTGTCTGCGGATAATAAGCTGTACTAAATTCTAGCCTAGTACCTAAAGTCTCATGCAACTGCTTCCAGAACTTTGAGGTAAACTGGGTTCCTCTATCTGATACGATGCTCCTCGGAACTCCATGCAAACATACGATCCTGGTCATGTATATCTTTGCCAACTTAGCACTGGTGTAAGTGGTCTTTACTGGGATGAAATGTGCTACTTTCGTCAATCGATCGACTACAACCCAAATCGATTCATAGCCTGAACGAGTCATGGGCAATCCCGTGAAAAAAATCCATGCCTAGCTTATCCCACTTCCATTCGGGTATCGGCAATGGTTGCAACAATCCTGCTGGCTTATGATGCTCTGCCTTTACTCTCTAACATACGTCACAAACTGCTACATACTCCGCAATATCCTTCTTCATTCCAGTCCACTAGAAAATATCCTTCAAATCCAAATACATCTTGGTATTTCCTGGGTGAATCGAATACGGTGAATCATGTGCCTCTTGCAAAATCAACTTTCTGATCTCCGGGTCATTGGGTACATAAACACGGTCTTCAAACCATAGGGTGTCGTGCTCATCCTCACGAAATCCTTTAGCTTTTCCTTTGCTCAGTTTCTCCTTTATAGTGGCAATCTCTTTGTCAGTTTTCTGAGCTTCCCTGATTCTGTCCATCAAAGTTGAATGAATTTCCAACGCTACTACATAGCCTCTCGGAACTATTTCCAAACATAGTTCACGAAGATTTTCTGCTAACTCCTTGGGTATTTCTCCCGTCATTAACGTATTGACATGGCTCTTGCGGCTTAATGCGTCAGCTACTACATTAGCCTTCCCGGGTTGATAATGCAATTTCATATCATAATCTTTGATAAGCTCCAACCATCTCCTTTGTCTGAGATTCAACTCCTTCTGTGTGAAAATGTACTTCAAACTCTTGTGATCCGTGTACACCTCACAATGATTTCCAATGAGGAAATGTCTCCATGTCTTCAATGCATGCACTACGGCTGCTAACTCCAAATCATGCGTAGCGTAATTCAATTCGTGAGGCTTCAGTTGTCTTGAAGCATATGAAACAACTCTCCCTTCCTGCATAAGCACTGCTCCAAGTCCTCGACGTGAAGCATCGCAATACACCTCATAATCCTTGGTTTGATCTGGCAAAATCAACACTGGTGAGGTAACCAAGCGTTTCTTCAACTCCTGGAAACTAGCCTCACACTCCTCATTCCATGTGAACTTAGTATCCTTCTTCAGCAACTCCGTCATAGGCTTTGCAATCTTTGAGAAATTCTCAATAAATCTCCGGTAGTATCCTGCGAGTCCCAGAAAACTCCAGATCTCTCCAACTGTTGTTGGTGCTTCCCACTTGGTCACAGTTTCAACTTTAGCGGGATCTACTGCTATACCTTCTCCAGATATAACGTGTCCGAGGAATCCTACTTCCTTCAACCAAAACTCACATTTGTTGAACTTGGCATATAACTGATGTTCTCTGAGCTTTTCAAGTACCAAACGCAAAGGCTCCTTATGCTCGTCTTCATTCTTCGAATAAACCAGGATATCATCAATGAAAACCACGACGAACTTATCCAAAAATTCCATAAACACTTTGTTCATCATGTTCATAAAATAGGCAGGTGCGTTAGTCAGTCCAAATGACATAACGGTATACTCATATAGTCCATATCTTGTGGTGAATGTTGTCTTAGGTATATCATGTTCTCGAATCTTTAACTGGTGGTATCCTGATCGCAAATCGATCTTGGAAAACACTTTAGCTCCTTGCAACCGATCAAACAGATCGTTGATCATTGGTAGTGGGTACTTGTTCTTGATCGTTACTTCGTTCAATCCTCGATAATCAACGACCATTCTTAACGATCCATCCTTCTTCTCCACTAGAAGTACTGGCGATCCCCAAGGCGAAGAACTTGGGTGAATATATCCCTTATCCAGTAACTCCTTAATCTGCTTCTTAATTTCCACCAAATCCTTTGCTGGCATCCTATATGGTCTCTTTGATATTGGCCCAGTGCCTGGCAATAGCTCAATCAAAAACTCATGTCTCTATCCGGTGGCATGCCTGGCAATTCTTCGGGAAATACATCAGGAAAATCCTTTACCACTGGTACTTCCTCCTGCACAACTCCTGTTAGGCAATTTACTTGTGTCCTCTTTGGTACATGCCGGGATACATACTTGATCCTTCTCCCTTCTGGTGTGGTAAGCAAAATTGACTTACTAGCACACTCAATATTCCCTTCATACTTTGATAACCAATCCATGCCTAATATCACATCCAATCCTTGAGATTCCAATACTATTAGGTCTGAGGGAAAAACATAGTTACCAATCCTTAATGGTAACCGATCACACCATAGACTAGCCACATATTCTGCTCCTGGCGAGGTTACTAACATGGGTGACCTAAGAGCTTGGGTTGGTAGGTTATACTTATCCACAAATCCCCTTGAGATGTATGAATGCGATGCACCAGTATCAAAAAGAACGAGTGCAGTAAATGACTTAACCAAAAGCTTACCTATTACTGCATCGGGCTGAGCTTCAACCTCCTCCACGCTAACGTGGTTCACCTGTCCCCTGTTGAAAGGGTTCGGCTTCTTTCCAGAGCTTCCATTGCTGTTTTGGCCTCCAGGACATTCATTTGCATAATGTCCTGGCTTCGAACACTTATAACAAGTGACATGGCTCAAGTCCTTCTTGGCTGGGGTTGATGGGGTGTTGCGGTTTTGTCCATTGCTTCTTCCATTCCCATTACCATTCTTGGTGCCATTGTGATTGTGCGAGCTACCTACTCCATGGGTATGCTGAAAATGTCCTCCCGGCCTAGGGGTAAAACGTGGCTTCTGCTGAGCTCCTGAATTATACTTTCCTTGTCCATACTTCCTCTTGCGGTTCTCAACTTGCTGCTGCTTCCCTTCAATCATAAGAGCACGGTTTACCAACTCCTGGTAGTTGTTGAAGGTGGCTACCATCAACTGCATACTCAACTCATCATTCAGTCCTTCCAGAAACTTCTCCTGCTTAGCTGCATCCGTAGCAACGTCATCTGGGGCATAACGTGCTAGCTTACTAAACTCCTCCACATACTGGCCAACTGTCCGTCCTCCTTGGCGCAAGTTACAAAACTCACGCTTCTTCATGGCCATTGCTCCTGCTGAAACGTGGGCAGTATGAAAAGCCTGCTGAAACTGGTCCCATGTGACAGTGTCGACTGGGAAGGTGGTTGTGAAATTCTCCCACCAGGATGCTGCGGGTCCTTCTAACTGATGTGCGGCAAACTTAACCTTCTCCACATCTGTGCATCCTACTGTGGTCAACTCCCTAGCTATCTTGCGGAGCCAATCATCTGCTACTATCGGCTCGGTGCTACTGGAAAACACCGGCGGATTTAGCCTAAGAAAACGGGCTAAGTGGTCAACAGGTGGGGGTGGTGGTGGGTTGTTGTTATTGTTCCCCTGATTCTGATTCTGAACTAGCAACTGCATCAAGGTGTTCTGCTGCTGGATCAACTGGGTGAGCTCCGGCGGAAAGGCAAATCCGGGGTCATGTCTCGGAGGCATCTGAGGGTTTTAGAAAAGACGAGATATAAGAATAGAGGGGGTCTAAAGAGAAAACACTACCCATATGCACATGAGGCAAAAGCACACAATTCACTTCAATCAATCAAACAAAGCCATACAATCGATCTAACTATCGCAAAGTGCTCGAACTACTATATTTACATGGTGGACTACTACTACTGATGAGGTGGTCTACTAGAAATATTCTACGATTGTAGACTCCATGATATCTCCTCCTGCTTCATCAACATAGTCATCATCGCTACTATCTTGTTCCGAGTCGGTGTCGTCAATGATGATGTAGTCTTCTGGGCTAATCTCCTTGGGTTCTTCATCTTCATCTATGGGCATAGGGCCTCCCATAAATACCGCTATCTTCATAGTTAGGTTGGCATTCTTATCCACCAATACTTCAATTTCTTCTTCATAATCTTCACGTGTAGCCTTGAGTTCTTCCTCTAGTTCCTTGATTCAAGTCTTAGCCTTCTTCAGATCTATCATGTCGGCGCACATCTGATTCTCCTGTCGTCGAATGTGCTGGTTTAACTCCTGGATAAAACTGCGATTGATCTATCCTTTCTGGTGCTAATCATCTCCCAGTGTTCATCTCGGCACCCACAAATCTGATAGATAGTATCCTTGAGATCCTTGCGGTAGACTTCTCCAATGCGTCCCATGGCGATGTGAGCCGCCATACTCTTTCCTAGACTCCAAGTTGGTGCATCAAAAGAAAACTCTATGGGCTCAGTGACTGGCATGAACGTCCTCCCTGGAACTTGAACTTGAATCATCCAGCGCTCTTCTTTAGGTAAAGTGGCATTGTAGATTCCCGTGAAGCTTGGTACTCCTATGTTCAGGTATCTAGTGACTTCCTTCAAGTGGCGTCCAAAGGGTGTATCTTCATCTGGTTGTGTGAACTTGTTCCTTGCATTCGCCATCCTAAAGAGTAGAAAAGATGAGAAGTCAGAAGAGAAGAGAGTGAGTAGTGATCTAGGTCTTTAGCTTAGTGGTCGTGTCCTACAGTCAGCGTGTGCTCTGATACCATCTCTGTAGCAACCAGACCTCAAACAGTCTGATCTCTGTGCTCCGGTGTCATCCCTGGATCAGTAATGCTGACACCACATAGTACTCGGAGGATTTATAGCAGAGTAGCAATCACACACTTCTTACATCGAGTGTCTCAAAAGAGAACTTATTACAATAAAGATGGCTTAAGGCCATCTAATAACGATAACAGCGGAAGGCTTGGAAGATAAGTGAGTCCATCAACTCCAACGGCATCACTGAGTATAGAACCACGACCTAAAAACTCCTTAATCGTCGTCTGAAAAGTCTGCAACATTAACATTGCAGCCCGAAAACGGGTCAGCACATGGAATATGCTGGCAAGGTAACACATAGAGAGTAATGGAATGAAACAGCTATACTATATGCATATTTGGCTGGTGGAAAGCTCTATGGTTACAGTTTTTGCGTAAAGCCAATTTTTCCCTACTTCAAAGGAACAAATTTAATTACTATCATGGTGGTTGTTAAATATTGAGAATGGTTGACAGCATTCTCAATCCCAATTAAAGTGACATCATTAAACCCAACAAAATTAACTTTAGAGTAACATGTTGAGATTCACATGAAAATCCAAGTACTAGATACTCAAGATGTCCATAACCGGGGACACGGCTAACCATGATTAGTTTATTACACTCTATAGAGGTTTGCGCACTTTTCCCCACAAGACTTGATCGCCTCCGTTTGGTTTCTCGCACTACAGGGTGTTTGAGAAGACGGATGACCGAGACATAGTCTTTCAGAAGCGCTAGCACCTTACGATCGGGTAGACCGTACCACCTACATCCCCTACATCTGCTAGTCTACCACTGTAAGAGTTCGCACAACTTAGTCAACTATGCCAGAGCCCATAATGGCTTGTGGCTGCACACGGAAGTTTCTAGTATGAATAATCTCATGATCCCTTTGAGCCTGGGTGGCGGTCCAAAAGAAAAACAGGCAAGTCCTGGAAACCCCAGGTGCCTCAATCCACCCAGATGTGTGTTTAAGTTGCCACCTTAGATAAACCATTAATTATCAATCTCACATCTGTCATGGATTTCACTCACCCAATCCACGTCTACTAGCATAGCATGGCATAATAAGCAAACGTAGAAGTAACTCCCAAAGGTTTGATAATAAACAGGTAATAGGTACTACCTCATCTACTTCCCATCCCACAATTTAATTAGATCCTAATCATGCAATGTGTGAGAATTGATCTAATGCAATAAAACTGGGTTGTAGAAAAAGGTATGATCAAAGTGTTACTTGCCTTGCTGATGATCCGCGAAACCTAGAGATTCAACATAACAGGCGGCGCACTCCGGGTATTCTATCGCAGACAAACAAACAAGCATACAATAAGTACTCATCTAATGCACAGGTAAAACTCAAATAGAAATCTAACCAGAAAGTTCAACTTAAGAACCCTGGTTGGCAAAAAGAATCAAACCGAACGAAACAAAAGAAGTCAAACAGCTAAAGAAACAACTTCGTTCTAGTAATCTGGATCTAAGTCAAATTTTATAGTAGCAAAAACATGTTTAAGTTGATTATTCGGAAAGAGGGTTTCGAGACGAAACTCCAGGCGCTTGAATCGCCTGATTCCGATAAACGAGCGAAAAGTTATACTAAAACGAAAATCGGATCAGAAATCGCGATCAGAAAATAACCGCGAAAAACACGACGAAAAAGAAAAACAACGAACAGAAATTTATTTATTAATTATGGCACGGAAAACAAGGCGGCGGCGAACCTCGGGCGGCGTGCTACTCCAGCGAGTCGGCGGCGAGGCGGCGGGCGGCGGCGGCGGCTAGGGTTAGGGTTAGGGTTTCGGGGCTGGGCGGCTGGGCTCTCTCTCGGGCCGGGGCGGCGGCTTATAAAGCCTCGACCGGCGGTGTCCTGGCCGAGTACGGCCCATAGTCGGTTCCGCGTTTTTTTTAATAATTCTGCTCGGAAGAAAAATAAAAGGAAATACTAAACGGACTCCAAAAATCACAAAATAAATTTTCCCGGGCTTCTAAAATCAAGCCTGATAAAGTGAACATTTATTTGGGCCCTAAATGCAATTTTGAAAAACGCGCATTTTTTCCTAAATTCAAATAAAATACCGAAAAACTCCGAAATTAATCTTATTTGATTTTTTTATTAAATCCTCAATATTTCTATATTTTGGGAAAGTCATTTTATTCCCGCTCTCATATTTTTGTAATAGAAATAATTGATGATAAAATAAATAAAATCAAATGATCTTGTTTACATAATTTGAGAAAACTCAAATATGTAAATAACGAAATCCCCAACTCTCTCCGTGGGTCCTTGAGTTGCTTAGGATTTTCTAGGATCAAAACCAAAAGCAAAATAAAATATGATATGCATGATGACCTAATGTATAACATTCCAAATTGAAAATTTGGGATGTTACAGTTTGTCATGCCATGCTTTATAGTGAGTGCATCAAGCTCGTAAACATGCCTACTTGTTAATCTGTTTTGCATGATCCAGTTTTTCACCAAGTCTGAATCTGTTTATGTTTTTGCTATGTTCACATGCTTGCAATTGTATTTTCTGATCCCTTTTGGCTCATGGTCACTAAGGGACTTTTGTTAAGTGCTTTGAGTAGCTTCATGCCATGTCTTGCCTTGCCATGTTAAGCTCCTGTAGCTTGTAGTTTTCATGCTCTAAAATGTGCTTCCTGATGATAAATTCCAGACTTGTGTTAATTTCACTAAGTTTGAAACCTGTTATCATTTGCATTTTTTCCATGCTTGTTCGAACCTGTTAAAGGATGAATTAGCCGTAGCTCAGTGTTCATATTTTGTCAAGCATCATGAGTGGATCCCTGTCATGTATTTTGTTGCCATTTTTGAGTGTTGTAGCATATTTAACTTGATGCATTTACATGGCTACTTGTTGTTTATCGCAGACCGGTGCCATATTTGGTTTGATTGGCATTTCCAAACCGTGCATCCGATTCCGGTGATCTTTATATCGATTTCAACTGAAATCATCTCACTTTTCCAGTGGCACTCTTGGATATCCAAGTTGAGGTCAGTTTCGATCATTCCTTTCCAAATCATGCATATGCATCACATACCGCATCCCGCATATCATACCATGTTCATGTGTTGGTTGTTTACTATGTTGTGTGCTTCTTTCCGGTGTTGCTTCTTCGGGTTGGTTTCAATAACATCGCATCTGTGAGGACCCGTTCGACTACGTCCGTTTGTCTTCTCCATGGACTCGTTCTTCTTTCTTGCGGGATCTCAGGCAAGATGACCATACCCTCGAAATCACTTCTATCTTTGCTTGCTAGATACTTGCTCTTTTGCTATGCCTATGCTGTGATACCTACCACTTGCTTATCATGCCTCCCATATTGTTAAGTCAAGCCTCTAACCCGCCTTGTCCTAGCAAACCGTTGTTTGGCTATGTTACCACTTTGCTCAGCCCCTCTTATAGCGTTGTTAGTTGCAGGTGAAGATTGGAGTTTGTTCCATGTTGGAACATGGATATTTTGTTGGGATATCACAATATCTCTTATTTAACTAATGCATCTATATACTTGGTAATGGGTGGAAGGATCGGCCTTATGCCTGGTGTTTTGTTCCACTCTTGCCACCCTAGTTTCCGTCATATCGGTGTTATGTTCCTGGATTTTGCATTCCTTACGCGGTTGGGTTATAATGGGAACCCCTTGACAGTTCACCTTGAATAAAACTCCTCCAGCAATGCCCAACATTGGTTTTACCATTCGCCACCTAGCCTTTTCTTTCCCTTGGGTTCTGCAGACTCAAGGGTCATCATTATTTTAACCCCCCCGGGCCAGTGCTCCTCTGAGTGTTGGTCCAACCTGTCAGCCGTCGGTGGCCACCAGGGGCAACTCTAGGCTGGCCTACTGGAAGTTTGGACAATCTGAGTGTGCCCCGAGAACAAGATATTTGCAGCTCCTATCGGGATTTGTCGGCACATTCGGGCGGTATTGCTGGACTTGTTTTACCATTGTCGAGGATGTCTTGTAACCTGGATGCCGAGTCTGATCGAATTGTCTTGGGCGAAGGAATATCCTTCGTTGACCGTGAGAGCTTGTGATGGGCTAAGTTGGGACACCCCTGCAGGGTTTTGAACTTTCGAAAGCCGTGCCCGCGGTTATGGGCAGATGGGAATTTGTTAATGTCCGGTTGTAGAAAACCTGAAGTTGACCTTAATTAAAAAGCATCAACCGTGTGTGTAACCGTGATGGTCTCTTCTCGGTGGAGTCCGAGAGGTGAACATGGTGTTGGAGTAATGTTTAACGTAGGTTGTTCTAGGATCACTTCTTGATCATAGTTGTTCGATCATGCTTTTGCTTTCTCTTCTCGCTCTCATTTGCGTAGGCTAGCCACCATATATGCTAGTCGCTTGCTGCAGCTCCACCTCATACCTTTTACCCTTCCTATAAGCTTAAATAGTCTTGATCACGAGGGGGTGAGATTGTTGAGTCCCCGTGACTCACAGATACTTCCAAAACCAGTTTGCAGGTGCCGATGTTACCGAGCAAGAGACGCAACCAAGCTCAAGGAGGAGCTCGATGAAGATCTTGTTCTTTGTGTTGTTCCGTATCCAGTTGATCAGTAGTGGAGCCCAGTCGGGACGATCGGGGATCTGTGTAGCATTTGGGGTAGTCTTCTTCTACTTTGGTTCCGTAGCCGGACCTTGTTTGTATCTGGATGATGTAATGCTTTTGTTCATGTAATTGTGTGAAGTGGCGATTGTAAGCCAACTATGTATCTCTTTTCCCTTATTGTATTACATGGGTTGTTTGCGAAGATTACCTCACTTGCGACATTGCTTTCAATGCGGTTATGCCTCTAAGTCGTGCTTCGACACGTGGGAGATATAGCCGCATCGAGGGCGTTACAAGTTGGTATTCAGAGCCTTCCCCGACCTTAGGAGCCCCCTGCTTGATTGAATCGTTGGCGTTGTTGAGTCTAGTAAAATGTTTTGAGTCATTTAGGAATTATATATCAGAGAGTTTAGGAATTCCTTTTACTCCCCATCCCCTTCATCGCTCTGGTGAGGCATCCTGACGTAGAGTTTTGACTCTTCTCTTCTCAAATTTCACTAAAAAAATTAGGATCACGCGGGTATCTTGGAATCGTTCTGATGGTTTTGTGACGAGAACATTGTTCTTGGTGCCTCATGTCATTTAGGGGTTGTGCCAGTGTCCCGGGGAGTTGAGCTCCGAGGTGTTGTCGTCATAATTTTATTGTTGCAGTTCTGGAATACCTGAGTTTAGTTTCGCCGACATCGAAAATCTCTTTTATGCAGTTGTTGGTGAGATAACCTCGATGCCACCTAGTACTGGGGCGGGAGTTCGGGAGTATTGCCATAACTCGTATAACGGATGCTTTTCGAAGGTTGAGGTGGACGATTTCCGAAGGTTTCTTGGTTATGTGTTGAAGGATGGATACAGCTGGATGTAGGATTTGCTAGTTTTGGGTGAGATATTATGCTTCCCATGTATCCCCAACACCTGATTGCATAACTGGGAAAATTTTGGGAGTTTATAAGTGGGAATTCAAGTAGCTCTTAGGATATCTTTCCGACGGATGTATGATATGAAATTGGGGTTCGACGTCTAGTGGTCCGCCTATCCACAGTTGGTTTTACTGTGGTCTCGTTGTGTCTTAAAGAGTCCTTGGCTATGCCGACTTGGGGACGCTTCGTATGTCATGTGCACTGCCTTGTACATGATGGTGTTGTACGATCGAGCCCGTGTAGGCCCCACCATGAAAACTTCGGACGAAATCTCTATCATATGTTTGTTTCGGCTTATTCTGCAAGCCAATCCTTTGTTTTGTTTTTGAGTTGTGGTATTCGAGTTGCTTCGAAGTCAAATGTTGATTCCATCCCTTGTCTAAGCGGTGTTCTCATATTCCTATGTGAATACTAATCCTTCTCGATCATCGAGTTTGTCATTTCAATTTCTTTTCACCGGCGTGTTTCTCTTCAAGTGGATCCGATCATTTCAACAACCACAAGATCAAGTATCAGTTCTTCTCAACGGTGTTTGTTTCATCCGTCTCCAAGTTGCCTTTGTTTTTCCCTCCTTCCCACCCTTTTTCGTCAAGGACTCAGATTTCTTATTCAAGTATCCTTTTATTGATGGGAAATCTCTCCATTCTTTTCCATCAATGTTCTTATACGTTGATTCTCAGAAGATGCTAACGAAGCTTCAAGTTCGTCTCTCATCACTCGTTTTCTTTTGTGGTGGATTCAAATCAAGCTTTGGTGTTGATCATATCCTTTTTCCTCGTTTCAAATACCTTCTCATGCCGGTGCACCTCATATTCATTCACTTCTCTCTATTTAATTGTTCCAGAGTGCTCAAGATATCTCGAAGATTCGTGTTTTCCACTCTGCATTCATTCAAGATCTTTCGAGGTTGTTATCTCATTCAAGTCATTTAATTCAACCGGTGCAACCTCTCTTTTAAATCATTTCAACGGTGTTTCTTTTGAGTGGGTCCTAACCCACAGGTCTTTTTCCAGGATCTTACCTGACTCTTCTATTTTCCCGGAGCTACCATCAAATTCTTTTCGAAGTTTGACGTAAGAATGAATTGTCATCAGTCAAATGTCTTTCTCCAAGATCTTTCATTTCTTTTCATCGTTGGTTCAACCTTTAAAATCGTCATTCCGGAGTATCTCAACAATTCATGGTGGTGTTTCTCGTCAAAATTCTCATATTTTGAAGACCGAAGAAGAATTTTCTCTCAATCTTGCTCCATTCTCTTCAAGATTCGTGGTTCTAGTTCAAGGCCATCCTCTCATAATTGTTTTGATTGTGAAAATTCCTTTCACCTCTCTGGAGTCCATCAATTCAGGTTTATTCATTCTCAGCTTTCAGTTATCATTCTCCAATCCTATCGGTGCTTCGTTCAAGTGATCTCTAATCGGCTCGTGATCTCTTCGTTCTCATGTATCTAAATCCTCTCAAGCATCTTCGTTCATTTTATAATTCTTCCCGATGTTGCTTTATCTTCTCTTTGTTCATTTTCAATTCTTACGGTGGTTCGTTCAAGAGTTCTCGTCATTCGTTATCATATCAATTTATTCGTTGTTTTCAATCCTTCCGGTGGTTCGTTGAAGACCTTCCTAAAGTTTGAGCTATATTTATATTTAATCCTTTCGACGAGAATAAGTGGTATGCCAAATCCGCTTCTTGTCATCAATTTAAAATGGTGAAGGATACGCATAACGTAATTCTTATTTTTGTTTCATCGAGTGAACTCAATTTCCTATTCCGAAGGGTCATCAAATTCTCGTTTTCATTTGTTTCATCTTTCTTTTCCGGAGTTCCAAGTTTTTCCGCATTATATCGTCGCGAAGACCCATCTACAGCATTACAAGGTTTCACCTTGTGTTTTCAACTTCCCTTTCTTCTCGTTATCCTTTTTTTACTGGAGTTATCACGAAGGCTCAACATGGTGGTTCATCAAGGATTTAATTCCTTCTCGAAGTGTTCATCAACATTCTTTTCTAAGGAGCTCAAGTTTTTCTTCATCTTCCAATCCGGAGTGCAATTCTTTCACGCATATCTTTTGAGGTGGTGCTATGTCATTCTTGATATTTCCCTTCGTGCTTCGTGATTCACAAGTTATCAAGAATGAGATATTTTAAATCCATCAACCTCTTCGTTGGAGTTATCTTGGGTTATATTCCACCTAAAGCCTTCCCTAAGGATTGTTGCTAATTATGGTGCTTATAAGTGACCCAAGTTCTTCATCTATCCTCCCGGTGAAATAAGTTTCTCATCTCCTTGTTCTTTCCAATCAAATCTATTCCGTGAGTAGCAAGTTGTCACCTCATAATTTTGAGATATCTTCTATAAGTCCATATCAAGCTTATCCTTTCATTGTTGGTTTTCCAACAACTCCGTTCGGCCTTTCTCCTTAAGATGCCGTTGCAAGCTCATTGGAGGTAGAAGATGTTGTTTTTTTCCCGTTCCTTTCATTCCTTTCTTTCATTTCTCCCGGAGGCATTGTGTTGCTGCTCTCTTCAAACCTTATTCTTGTTCTTGTCAGGATCTTGTTCTTGTCATGCTTATCCATTTAACCGGAGTGTTGTGTCCCTTTACTCAAGCTCTTTCATTTTATCAAGTCTTTCGTCTCTTTTCAACCGGAGTGCTGTCCGAATTTGTTGTTCCTTGTTCCTCGTTTCTAACGGAGGTTTTCAACTTTATTCATCTTCGCTGTATTCTTTTCTCGAAATGGCTTAACCTTTTCAAGGTTCTTTGGTCTCACTCATTTGTCAAAGAAGCAACTTAGCTTTGCCTGTCCTCTTTCTCTTCCGTTTTCCCTCCGGTGCCATTCTAGATCTCAGGACGAGATCCTCTCGTAGTGGTGGAGTGTTGTGACGCCCGAAGACCAATGTGCCAGGTGTCCTCCAGTTATTCACTGTTGTTGCCTTGTCATTGCTTGCGTGTCATGCATTGCATATCATGTCATCATGTGCATTTCATTTGCATACATGTTCGTCTCATGCATCCGAGCATTTTCCCCGTTGTCCGTTTTGCAATCCGGCGCTCCTATGTCACCCGGTGTCCCTTTCTACCTCTTTTCGTGTGCGGGTGTTAAACGTATTCGGATTGGACCGAGACTTGCCATGCGACCTTGGTTTACTGAAGTTGACCTTAATTAAAAAGCATCAACCGCGTGTGTAACCATGATGGTCTCTTCTCGGCGGAGTCCGGGAGGTGAACACGGTGTTGGAGTAATGTTTGACGTAGGTTGTTCTAGGATCACTTCTTAATCATAGTTGTTCGATCATGCTTTCGCTTTCTCTTCTCGCTCTCATTTGCGTAGGCTAGCCACCATATATGCTAGTCGCTTGCTGCAGCTCCACCTCATACCTTTTACCCTTCCTATAAGCTTAAATAGTCTTGATCGCGAGGGGGTGAGATTGCTGAGTCCCCGTGACTCACAGATACTTCCAAAACCAGTTTGCAGGTGCCGATGTTACCGAGCAGGAGACGCAACCAAGCTCAAGGAGGAGCTCGATGAAGATCTTGTTCTTTGTGTTGTTCCATATCCAGTTGATCAGTAGTGGAGCCCAGTCGGGATGATCGGGGATCTGTGTAGCATTTGGGGTAGTCTTCTTCTATTTTGGTTCCGTAGCCGGACCTTGTTTGTATCTGGATGATGTAATGCTTTTGTTCATGTAATTGTGTGAAGTGGCGATTGTAAGCCAACTATGTATCTCTTTTCCCTTATTGTATTACATGGGTTGTTTGCGAAGATTACCTCACTTGTGACATTGCTTTCAATGCGGTTATGCCTCTAAGTCGTGCTTCGACACGTGGGAGATATAGCTGCATCGAGGGCTTTACAAAGAGCCAGTGCAAGAAGTATCGAGCATGGAGCAATTACTAAGAGAAAGCCGAGCATAAAAAATTTGAATAATCATTTCTTTTGAGAGCTAATGATTGGGGCATGACTATAACATTAAGTTAAGCCTCCTCCAAGCTTGAGCGATGCTTTATCCTTCACGAGGCCAAAAATTGTATATATAATTACGATCACGATGAACAAGATGCATAGGATAAAACTTCTGATGAAGTTCCAATTTCAATCGGTTGTAGTTCCATGATCCCATATCATCACATAGCCTAAACCATGTCAATTCCTCTCCCTTGAAAGATAAAGGGAAAACCTTCTTGTTGATAACATCCTCGGGCATACCTGCAAGCTTAAATAATCAACATACTTCATCCACGTAGATTAGGTGCAAATCGGGATGTAATGTTCCATCACCTGTGAAGGGATTAGCTAGCAGTTTCTCTGTCATACCCGAAGGAATTTCAAAGTAAACATTTTCAGTAGGTTAAGGAGCAACTCTTTGCTCTATTGGTCGGGGTGAAGATACCCTGAACAAGCCCCACAAACGATTATGTTCCACAGTAGCAAGTGACAGTAAATTTCAGCACACTATATAAATTTTTCCTTACCAAATTCCACCTACCAAAGGCGCTTCACTCCCCGGCAATGGCGCCAGAAAAGAGTCTTGATGACCCACAAGTGCAGGGGATCTATCCTAGCCTTTTTGATAAGTAAGATGTCGAACCCGGCGAGGAGCAGAAGGAAATGATAAGCGGTTTTCAGCAAGGTATTCTCTACAAGCACCGAAATTATTGGTAACAGATAGTTTTATGGTAAGGTAATTTGTAACGAGTAACAAGTAATAAAAGTAAATAAGGTGCAGCAAGATTGTCCAATCCTTTTTGTAGCAAAGGACAAGCCTGGACAAACTCTTATATAAAGGAAAGTGCTCCCGAGGACACATGGGAATTATCGTAGCTAGTTTTCATCACGCTCATATGATTCGCGTTCGGTACTTTGATAATTTGATATGTGGGTGGACCGGTGCTTGGGTACTGCCCTTCCTTGGACAAGCATCCCACTTATGATTAACCCCTATTGCAAGCATCTGCAACTACAAAATAAGTATTAAGGTAAACCTAACCATAGCATGGAACATATGGATCCAAATCAGCCCCTTACGAAGCAACTCATAAACTAGGGTTCAAGCTTCTGTCACTCTAGCAACCCATCATCTACTTATTACTTCCCAATGCCTTCCTCTAGGCCCAAACAATGGTGAAGTGTCATGTAGTCGATGTTCACATGACACCACTAGAGGAGAGACAACATACATCTCATCAAAATATCGAACGACTACCAAATTCACATGACTACTTATAGCAAGACTTCTCCCATGTCCTCAGGAACAAATCTAACTACTCACAAATAATATTCATGTTCATAATCAGAGGGGTATTAATATGCATAAAGGATCTGAACATATGATCTTCCACCGAATAAACCAACTAGCATCAATTACAAGGAGTAATCAACACTACTAGCAACCCACAGGTACCAATCTGAGGCTTTGGGGCAAAGATTGGATACAAGAGATGAACTAGGGTTTGAGAGGAGATGGTGCTGGTGAAGATGTTGATGGAGATTGACTCCCTCCCGATGAGAGGATCGATGGTGATGACGTAGGTGATGATTTACCCCTCCCGGAGGGAAGTTTCCCCGGCAAAATAGCTCCGCCGGAGCCCTAGATTGGTTCCGCCAAGGTTCGGCCTCATGGCGGCGGAGTTTCGTCCCGTGAGGTAGCTTATCATTTTTTTCCTTGACGAAAGAATCCATATAGCCAAAGATGGGCATCAGAGGGCTGCCAGGGGGCCCACGAGGCAGGGGGCGCGCCCAGGGGGTAGCGCGCGCCCCCCACCCTCGTGGATGGTGGGTGGCCCCCCTCTGGCACTTCTTTCGCCCAATATTTTTTATATATTCTGAAACATGCTCCCATGAAGTTTCAGGACTTTTGGAGTTGTGCGGAATAGGTCTCTAATATTTGCTCCTCTTCCAGCCCAGAATTCCAGCTGCCGGCATTCTCCCTCTTCATGTAAACCTTGTAAAATAAGAGAGAATAGGCATAAGTATTGTGACATATTGTGTAATAATAGCCCATAATGCAATAAATATCGATATAAAAGCATGATGCAAAATGGACGTATTAGTGACCCAGGATGGGCCCCAGGTGGTGCCACATCGGCGGGCGGCAGAGATTTGCCGTCAGCGACTTAAAACATGACAAGGGGCACTGGAGGCAATCGGGATTCGTCTACAATGGCTCAAATCGAGTGTGGTAAGTTGCTATGGGAAGCTAACGCTCACGCGCATCCGAAGGGATGAGCGGGAGGTCGCGGGGTGGACAGAGGTGGCCGCTGCAGCCTGCAGCAATGGCAGGCGGCAGCCAGAGCACAGTTCGGGCGCAAGCGTCCTTTGGCGAGGCGAGCGGCCAAAGCAACGGCATGGGCGTCCTCATGGGGACGTCCCAAGCACGTGAACGTGCCCTTTTGGCCCTGGAAATGAACAACGGCGGCGGGGCGAGCTCCACGGCGGAGGTAAGCTCTAGCGATGTTCGGGCTATTGGAAATATGCCCTAGAGGCAATAATAAATTGGTTATTATTATATTTCATTGTTCATGATAACCATTTATTATCCATGCTAGAATTGTATTGATAGGAAACTCAGATACATGTGTGGATACATAGACAACGCCATGTCCCTAGTAAGCCTCTAGTTGACTAGCTCGTTGATTAATAAGATGGTTACGGTTTCCTGACCATGGACATTGGATGTCGTTGATAACGGGATCACATCATTAGGAGAATGATGTGATGGACAAGACCCAATCCTAAGCCTAGCACAAAGATCGTGTAGTTCATATGCTAAAGCTTTTCTAATGTCAAGTATCATTTCCTTAGACCATGAGATTGTGCAACTCCCAGATACCGTAGGAGTGCTTTGGGTGTGCCAAACGTCACAACATAACTGGGTGGCTATAAAGGTTCACTATAGGTATCTCCGAAAGTGTCTGTTGGGTTGGCACGAATCAAGACTGGGATTTGTCACTCCGTGTAAACGGAGAGGTATCTCTGGGCCCACTCGGTAGGACATCATCATAATGTGCACAATGTGACCAAGGAGTTGATCACGGGATGATGTGTTACGAAACGAGTAAAGAGACTTGCCGGTAACAAGATTGAACAAGGTATCGGATACCGACAATCGAATCTCGGGCAAGTACAATACCATTGGACAAAGGGAATTGTATACGTGATTGATTGAATCCTCGACATCGCGGTTCATCCGATGAGATCATCGTGGAACATGTGGGAGCTAACATGGGTATCTAGATCCCGCTGTTGGTTATTGGCCAGAGAGTTGTCTCGGTCATGTCTGCATGGTTCCCGAACCCGTAGGGTCTACACACTTAAGGTTCGGTGACGCTAGAGTTGTTATGGGAAATAGTATGTGGTTACTGAAGGTTGTTCGGAGTCCCAGATGAGATCCCGGACATGACGAGGAGCTCCGGAATGGTCCGGAGGTGAAGATCGGTATATTGGACGAAGGGTATTGGAGTCCGGAATTGTTTCGGGGGTACCAGGTGATGACCAGCGTGTCCGGAAGGGGTTTCGGAGGCCCCAGCAAGCGTTGGGGGGCCTTATGGGCCAAGGGGAGAGGGCACATCAGCCCACTAAGGGGCTGAGCTCCCCTCCCACCCCATCTCACGTAACCAGGAGAGGTGGGGGCGCCACCCCTAGGGCAGCCGCCCCTCCCGGCTTGGGGGGCAAGTTTCCTAGGGGGTGGGGGTGCCCAAACCCATCTAGGGTTTCCCCTGTGGCCGCCGCCCCTCCCCTAGGGAACCCTAGGGCGCCCCTCCCTCCTCCCTTCCCCTTATATATAGTGAGGGAGAGAGAGGGCAGCTGCACCTCTTCCCTGGCGCAGCCCTCCCTCCTCCTACACCTCCTCCTCCTCCATAGTGCTTGGCGAAGCCCTGCTGGAGAACCACGAGCTCCATAGCCACCATGCCGTCGTGCTGCTGGAGTTCTCCCTCAACTTCTCCTCTCCCCTTGCTGGATCAAGAAGGAGGAGACGTCTCCCAACCGTATGTGTGTTGAACGCGGAGGTGTCGTCCGTTCGGCGCTAGGATCATCGGTGATTTGGATCACGACGAGTACGACTCCATCGATCCCGTTCACTTGAACGCTTCCGCTTAGCGATGTACAAGGGTATGTAGATGCACTCTCCTTCCCCTCGTTGCTAGATTACTCCATAGATTGATCTTGGTGATGCGTAGAAAATTTTAAATTTCTGCTACGATCCCCAACAGTGGCATCATGAGCTAGGTCTATGCGTAGTTTCTATGCACGAGTAGAACACAAAGCAGTTGTGGGCGTCTATTTTGTCAATTTACTTGTCGTTACTAGTCTTATCTTGATTCGGTGGCATCTTGGGATGAAGCGGGCCAGACTGACCTTACACGTACTCTTACATGAGACTGGTTCCACCGACTGACATGCACTAGTTGCATAAGGTGGCCAGCGGGTGTCTGTCTCTCCCACTTTAGTCGGATCGGATTCGATGAAAAGGGTCCTTATGAAGGGTAAATAGAAATTGGCATATCACGTTGTGGTTTTGGCGTAGGTAAGAAACGTTCTTGCTAGAAACCTATAGCAGCCACGTAAAAACTTGCAACAACAATTAGAGGACGTCTAACTTGTTTTTGCAGCATATGCCTTGTGATGTGATATGGCCAAAAGGATGTGATGAATGATATATGTGATGCATGAGATTGATCATGTTCTTGTAATAGGAATCACGACTTGCATGTCGATGAGTATGACAACCGGCAGGAGCCATAGGAGTTATCTTAATTTATCTATGACCTACGTGTCAACATAAACGTCATGTAATTACTTTACTTTATTGCTATAGCATTAGCCATAGTAGTAGAAGTAATAGATGACGAGACAACTTCAAGAAGACACGATGATGGAGATCATGATGATGGAGATCATGGTGTCATGTCGGTGACAACGATGATCATAGAGCCCCGAAGATGGAGATCAAAAGGAGCAAAATGATATTGGCCATATCATGTCACTATTTTATTGCATGTGATGTTTATCATGTTTTACATCTTATTTGCTTAGAACGACGATAGCTTAAATAAGATGATACCTCATAATAATTTCAAGAAAGTGTTCCCCCTAACTGTGCACCATTGCGAAGGTTCGTTGTTTCGAAGCACCACGTGATGATCGGGTGTGATAGATTCTAACGTTCGAATACAACGGGTGTAAGCCAGATTTACACACGCAATACACTTAGGTTGACTTGACGAGCCTAGCATGTACAGACATGGCCTCGGAACACGGAAGACCGAAAGGTCGAGCATGAGTCGTATAGACGATACGATCAGCATGAAGATGTTCACCGATGTTGACTAGTCCGTCTCACGTGATGATCGGACACGGCCTAGTTGACTCGGATCATGTTTCACTTAGATGACTAGAGGGATGTCTATCTGAGTGGGAGGTCATTAAATAATTTGATTAGATGAACTCAATTATCATGAACATAGTCTAAATTGTCTTTGCAAATATGTTGTAGATAAATAGCTCACGTTGTAGCTCCCTATTTCAATACGTTCCTAGAGAAAGATTAAGTTGAAATATATTGTAAGCAATGATGTGGACTAGGTCCGTAGTCCGAGGAGTGTCCTCACTGCTACACAGAAGGCTTACGTCTTTGATGCACCGCTCGATGTGCAAACCCCTACAACATCGTCTGTGGATGTTGTGAACACCTGACAGACACATCCTGATGACTACTTGATAGTTTAGTGCACCATACTTTACGGCTTAGAATCGGGATCCCAATGACGTTTTGAACGCCATAGAACATATGAGATGTTCCAAGAGCTGAAATTGGGATTTCAGGCTCATGCCCGTGTTGAGAGGTGTGAGACCTCTGACAAGTTCTTTTGCCAACAAGATGGAGGAGAATAGCTCAGCTAGTGAGCATGTGCTCAAAGTCTGGGTGCTACAATCACTTAAATCAAGTGGGAGTTTAACTTCCAGATAAGATAGTGATTGATAGAGTTCTCTAGCCACTATCACTAAGCTACTAGATCTTCGTGATGAACTATGACATGCAAGGGATGGAGTTGATCCCGGAGCTGTTCGCGGTGCTTAAGACCGCAAAAGGTAGAAATCAAGAAGGAGCATCAAGTGTTGATGGTTTAACAAGACCACTGGTTTCAAGAAGGGCAAGGGCTAGAAGGGAAACTTCATGGATGGCAAACCAGTTGCCGCTCCAGTGAAGGAACCCAAGGTTGAACCCAAACCCGAGACTAAGTGCTTCTATTGTAAGGGGAACGGTCACTGGTAGTGGAATTACCCCAAATGCATGGTAGATAAGAAGGCTGGCAACTTCAACAAAGTATATACGTGTTATTAATGTGTACCTCACTAGTACTCCTAGTAGCACCTGGGTATTGGATACCGATTCAGTTACTATTATTGGTGACTTGAAGCAAAAGCTACGGACTGAACGGAGACTGGCTAAGTGCGAGGTGACGATGTGTGTTGGAAGTGTTTCCAAAGTTGATGAGATCACCATCGCACGCTCCATCTGCCTTCGGGATTAGTATTGAACCTAGATAAATGTTATCAGGTGTCTACGTTGAGCATGAATATGATTAGATCATGTTCATTGCAATACGGTCATTCATTTAAGTTAGAGAATAATGGTTATTCTGTTTACATGAATGATACCTTTCATGGTCATGCACCCTATGTGAATGGTTCTTTGAATCTCGATTGTGGTAATACACATGTTCACACCAAAAGATGTAGAGTTAATAATGATAGTACCACTTTCTTGTGGCACTGCCGCTTAGGTCATATTGGCGTAAGATGCATGAAGAAACTCCATGTCGATGGATGTTTGGAGTCACTTGTTTTTGAATCACTTGACACATGCGAGCCATGCCTCATGGGCAGGATGACTAAGACTCTGTTTTCAGGTACAATGAAACGGACAAGTGACTTGTTGGAAATCATGCATGCTGATGCGTGTGATCCAATGAGAATTGAAGCGTGCGGTGGATATCGCTATTTTCTCATCTGCACTGACAATTTGGGTAGATATAGGTATATCTACTTAATGAAGCACAAGTCTGAAACGTTTGAAAAGTTCAAGCGATTTCAGAGTGAAGTTAAGAATCATCATAACAATAAGATCATGTTCCTACGATCTAATCAAAAGGAGATTTTCTGAGTTATGAGCTTGGCAAATCACTTAAGACATTGTGGAATTGTTTCACAGTTGAAGCCACGTGGAACACCACAGTTGTAATGGTGTGTCCAGACGTCGTAATCGAACCCTATGAGATATGGTGCGATCTATGATGTCTCTTACCAATCTACCGTTTTCATTTTGAGGTTATGCGTTAGAGACAGCTGCATTCACTTTAGATAGGACACCATCTAAGTCCATTGAGATGATGTTGTATGAACATTGGTTTGGCAAGAAACCAAAGTTGTCGTTTCTTAATGTTTGGGGCTGCGATGCTTAAGGCTTCAGCCAGAGAAGCTCGAACCCAAAGTGGACAAACACATCTTCATAGGATACCCAAAGGTGATAGTAGGGTATACTTCTATCTTAGATCCGAGGGCAAATTGTTTGTCACTAAGAATGGGTCCTTTCTCGAGAAGGAGTTTCTCTCGAAAGAATTGAGTGGGAGGAAGATAGAACTTGATGAGGTTGTCGAACCTTTACTTCAACCAGAGAGTGATGCAACACAGAAAGATGTTTTCTGTGGCGCCTACGTCTGTTGAATAGGAAGTTAATGATAGTGATCATAAAGCTTCGGATCAAGTTGCTATCGAACCTCGTAGGTCGACAAGGATATGTACTACTCCTAAGTGGTACAGTAATCCTGTCTTAGATATCATGTTGTTAGACAACAATAAACCTATGAGCTATGGAGAAGCGATGGTGGGCCCGTATTCCGACAAATGGTTAGAAGCCATGAAATCTGAGATAGGATCCATATATCAGAACAAAGTATGGACTTTGGTGGACTTGCCCGATGATCGGCAAGCCATTGAGATAAATGGATCTTTAAGAAGAAGACGGACGTGGGCGGTAATGTTACCGTCTATGAAGCTCGACTTGTGGGAAAGAGTCTTTTCACAAGTTCAAGGAGTTGACTACAATGAGAATTTCTCACCCATAGCGATGCTTAAGTCCGTCGGAATCATGTTAGCATTAGCTGTATTTTTCGATTATGAAATCTTACAGATGGATGTCAAAAACAAGTTTTCTTACCAGTTTTGTAAGAAAAGTTGTATGTGATACAATAAAAGGTTTTGTCGATCCTAAGGATGCTAAAAGGTATGCTGGCTCCAGCAATCCTTCTATGGACTAGAGCAAGCATCTCGGAATCGAAATATATGTTTTGATGGAGTGATCAAAGCTTTTAGGTTTATACAATGTCTGCTAGAAACTTGTATTTATAAAAGGGTGAGTGGGAGCACTATAACATTTCTGATAAGTATATGTGGATGACATATTGTTGATCCGAAATAATGTAGAATTTCTGGAAAGCATAAACGGTTGTTTGAAGAGTGTTTTTCAAAGGAAGACCTGGATAAAGCTGCTTACATATTGGGCATCAAGATCTATAGAGATAGATCAAGACGCCTGATGGTACTTTCAAAGAACACACACCTTGACAAGTTTTTGAAGGAGTTCAAAATAGATCAGTCAAAGAAGGGGTTCTTACCTGAGTTGTAAGGTGTGAAGTTGAGTAAGACTCGAAGATTGACCACGGCAGAAGAAAGAGGAAGGACGAAAGGTCGTCCCCTATGCTCTTTTCATAGGCTCTATACGGTATGCCATGCTGAAGTACCGCACCTATTGTGTGCCTTGCCACATGTCTGGCAAGAGGGTACAAAGGTGATCTAGGAGTGGATCACCAGATAGCAGTCAAAATTATCCTTAGAGGAATAAGGAAATGTTTCTCGGTTATGGAGGTGATAAAGAGTTCGACATAAAGAGTTACGTCGATGCAAGCTTAACACCTATCCAGATAGCTCTGAGTAGAGATACCGGATACGTATAATGGAGCAATAATTTGGAATAGCTCCAACTGGAACGTGGTAGCAGCATCTACGATATAAAGTTTTGCGAATACATAGGGATCTGAATATGGCAAGACCCGTTGACTACAACCTCTCTCACAAGCATAACATGATCAAACCCAGAACTCTTTGAGTGTTTATCACATAGTGATGTGAACTAGATCATTGAGTCTAGTAGACTCTTGGATGTTGGTCACATGGCGATGTGACTTGTGAGTGTTAATCACATGGCGATGTGAACTAGATTATTGACTCTAGTGCAAGTGAGAGACTGTTGGAAATATGCCCTAGAGGCAATAATAAATTGGTTATTATTATATTTCATTGTTCATGATAACCGTTTATTATCCATGCTAGAATTGTATTGATAGGAAACTCAGATACATGTGTGGATACATAGACAACACCATGTCCCTAGTAAGCCTCTAGTTGACTAGCTCGTTGATCAATAAGATGGTTACGGTTTCCTGACCATGGACATTGGATGTCGTTGATAACGGGATCACGTCATTAGGAGAATGATGTGATGGACAAGACCCAATCCTAAGCCTAGCACAAAGATCGTGTAGTTTGTATGCTAAAGCTTTTCTAATGTCAAGTATCATTTCCTTAGACCATGAGATTGTGCAACTCCCGGATACCGTAGGAGTGCTTTGGGTGTGCCAAACGTCACAATGTAACTGGGTGGCTATAAAGGTTCACTACAGGTATCTCCGAAAGTGTCTGTTGGGTTGGCACGAATCGAGACTGGGATTTGTCACTCCGTGTAAACGGAGAGGTATCTTTGGGCCCACTCGATAGGACATCATCATAATGTGCACAATGTGACCAAGGAGTTGATCACGGGATGATGTGTTACGAAACGAGTAAAGAGACTTGCCGGTAACGAGATTGAACAAGGTATCGGATACCGACGATCGAATCTCGGGCAAGTACAATACCGCTGGACAAAGGGAATTGTATACGGGATTGATTGAATCCTCGACATCGTGGTTCATCCGATGAGATCATCGTGGAACATGTGGGAGCCAACATGGGTATCCAGATCCCGCTGTTGGTTATTGGCCGGAGAGTTGTCTCGGTCATGTCTGCATGGTTCCCAAACCCGTAGGGTCTACACACTTAAGGTTCGGTGACGCTAGAGTTGTTATGGGAAATAGTATGTGGTTACCGAAGATTGTTCGGAGTCCCGGATGAGATCCCGGACATGATGAGGAGCTCCAGAATGGTCCGAAGGTGAAGATCGGTACATTGGACAAAGGGTATTGGAGTCCGGAATTGTTCCAGGGGTACCAGGTGATGACCAGCGTGTCCGAAAGGGGTTTCGGAGGGCCCGGCAAGCGTTGGGGGGCCTTATGGGCCAAGGGGAGAGGGCACATCAGCCCACTAAGGGGCTGAGCGCCCCTCCCACCCCATCTCACGTAACTAGGAGAGGTGGGGGCGCCACCCCTAGGGCAGCCGCCCCTCCCGGCTTGGGGGGCAAGTTTCCTAGGGGGTGGGGGCGCCCAAACCCATCTAGGGTTTCCCCTGTGGCCGCCGCCCCTCCCCTAGGGAACCCTAGGGCGCCCCTCCCTCCTCCCTTCCCCCTATATATAGTGAGGGAGAGAGAGGGCAGCCGCACCTCTTCCCCGGCACAGCCCTCCCTCCTCCTACACCTCCTCCTCCTCCATAGTGCTTGGCGAAGCCCTGCTGGAGAACCACGAGCTCCATAGCCACCATGCCGTCGTGCTGCTGGAGTTCTCCCTCAACTTCTCCTCTCCCCTTGCTGGATCAAGAAGGAGGAGACGTCTCCCAACCGTACGTGTGTTGAACGCGGAGGTGTTGTCCGTTCAGCGCTAGGATCATCGGTGATTTGGATCACAACGAGTACAACTCCATCGACCCCGTTCACTTGAACGCTTCCGCTTAGCGATCTACAAGGGTATGTAGATGCACTCTCCTTCCCCTCGTTGCTAGATTACTCCATAGATTGATCTTGGTGATGCATAGAAAATTTTGAATTTCTGCTACGATCCCCAACACGGGCTACGGCTAGCGGGCGTGCCCGAGAAAGAGAGGTTAGGGCAAAAGAAGGGAGGCTCACAATGAGCCGGTAGGGGTGCAAGGCTATACCTGGCCATCTGTCTGGTCGGACCGGCCTTCGGGTCGAGCGTACCAAAGCCCTATGCAAAAAACCCAGGCCCGAGCCCGGCCCATCACGCTAAAAGCCTGACGGGCCTCTTCCTTAAATACCAAATACGATGGGACCGGGCCCGGCCTAGCCCGGCCCGGCCATCGGGCTCAAAATCTAGGCCCAGGCCCAGCCCGTGGGTAAGGTCGGGTCGGGCCGGGTCAGGTCGGGCCGTCCGGGCCGGACTGCCGATGGCTAAGGCTATGCAAGGCCAACTCGGGGGAGGCTCGGGTGGTGAATCAAGCGGTGGACGGCGACAGCACCGATATTGAAGACGACCTCGTCCCGTCGTTGTAGGGCTCCTCGGTGTCGAGTCAATGTTGTAGACGGCGTAGGCGACGACGATGGTTCCCGGGACACGACGATGCGGCACAGTGCAGTCGGTGGTTGCGTGAACGATGGCGGCACGATGGCGATGGTGTCGGGCACGAGGTCCAGAGGAGAACGCGGGTGGGAGAGGGGAATCTGAGGGGCTAGGGTTCGCCTGGGGTGCCCTGGGGTCGAGCTTATCCCCCCATGATGGCCACGGCACTGGGGGATGGTCGACGCGTGTCCATCGCCGGCTTAGGCCCGCGCGGCGTCGACACGCACAGGAGACAGAGCGGGAGGTCAAAGGAGAGAGTAGATGGGCTAGGACGGCTCCTGTAGCTCGCAGGCTTAAGTGCATAGTAAATTTCTTCCCTTTCTTTATTTCTGTGTTTTCTTTTTACAGAAATTGCTTTGCAATATTTGAGCTGCCAAATGGATTTTGTAAAATGTGGGACTTGGCCACATAATTACATTGCAATATTCTGTGTTGGCACAAAAAGTTTGGGGGCAATTAGAAAGTGTAAGCATTTTTAGAAAATTAAAAGGTTAACTATTTTGCTGCTGAACCACTTAATTAATTTCCAAGGGCATTTTGGGAATTCAAATGAGGTTGGTTTTATTTTTATAATAGCTTTGGGAATTTTTGCAATATTGCGAACATTTTTGTTTTGTTGCTTGGGTGATTCATATTTTGACTTTATTTCAAATTCGAATTTGAGGTTGAAATATTTCTTAATTGTATTTCTTGGGGCATAATGATGATGACTTGGCATGATTGATTATCATAACCAGGGTTTAGTAATCCGGGGATGTCACATGGGCTTGTCATCCTTAATGACGGTCAACAAAATATCGTTTAGACCTTGAATCTCATGAAGCACGTGTTGAATCATGGTGGCATTATTCTTAACTTCAATCATTATATCCTTGTTTTCAGGCCATCATGAACTTTTCCCTGCATCACTTTCACTTGGATGAGAGATGTCCCAATTGGAGGGTATATGCGTACGAGAAGTATTCTCAACTCGATAATTGTGAATTAAATTATGAAAATTGTTTCCATGTAACTTGCATGAGGGTCTCTTTGGAATGAATACCTCTAATACCTTGTGAGACCTGTATGAATTCTTGCAGGGTCTCTTTGGAATGAATACCTCTAATACCTTGTGAGACCTGTATGAATTCTTGCCACTTTTAAGGCCCTGTATGGATTTGGCTTAGTGGAGATGCTGGCCAGAGTCCCCTGCCCAGACAAGTTTTACTCCCTCCGCTGCATATACTCTTGTCATGCTTGCTTGAAATGTATTGTGAGTGCTTTAACATGTGCTAAACTCAACCTTAACTTGAAGAAACTAAAAACTGCCACTTTGCTTGTTAAGGGTCTAATCACCCTCCTCTAGACCCCTCTTCCTGATCCTTTCATGTTCCTATTATTCTATTGCTGAAAAAATATGGTACATCATGTATGTGTGTTGATTGTAGATCCATTAATAATATTACTATTCGATATCGCCATCCTATTCCTACACCAGATGATATGCTTGATGAATTAAGTGGCTCTACCATATTCTCCAAAATTGATTTGCGTAGTGGATACCATCAAATCCGTATGAAATTGGGAGATGAATCAAAAACGGCATTTAAAACTAATTTTGGATTATATGAGTGGTTAGTCATGCCTTTTGGGTTAAATAATACACTTAGGGCTTTCATGAGATGAATGAACAAAGTTTTACGTGCTTTCATTGGACGATTTGTGATAGTCCATTTTGATGATATGTTGATTTATAATAAATCTTTGAGGAACACTTGGATCATTTGCGTATTGTTTTTATTGTTTTACGTGATGCACTTGTGTTTGGTAACCTTGGGAAGTGCGTCTTTTACACCGACCGAGTATCTTTTCTTGGCAATGTTATTACTCCACACGGAATTGAAGTTGATAAAGCCAAGATTGAAGCAGTTGAGAGTAGGTCGCAGCCCAAAACGGGCACACAAGCGAGGAGTTTCTTGGACTCGCTGGCGTTTTGTGAGAGATTTAAGCACCATTGCTACACCTCTCAATGAGCTTACAAATAAGGATGTGTCTTTTGTTTGAGATCCTGCACAAGAAGAAGCCTTCATGGTATTGAACTAACGTGTGCTCCTTTACTCCAACTTCTTGATTTTAGTAAGACTTCTGACCTTGAATGTGATGCTAGTGAAATTGGATTAGGAGGTGTGTTATTACAAGATAGTAAACCTGTTGCATATTTTTCTGAAAAATTGAGTGGGCTTAGTCTAAATTATTCTACTTATGATAAGAAATTATATGCTCTTGTTCGGACATTGAAAACATGAAAACATTATTTATGGCCCAAAGAATTTGTTGTACATTCTGATCATGAATCTTTTAAACACATTAAAAGTCAACAAAATTGAACCATAGACATGCTAAATGGGTTGAATTTATTGAGACTTTCCCTTATGTCATTAAACACAAGAAGGGTAAAGAAAATGTTATTGATGATGCATTATCTCGTCGCTATACTATGCTTTCACAGGTTGACTTTATAATATTTGGTCTGGAGACCATCAAAGATCAATATGTGCATAATGCTGAATTTAAAGATGTAATGCAGACTTGTAAAGAATGAAGAACATGGAACAAGTTCACCATTAATGATGGATTTGTGTTTCGTGCTAGCAAGCTATGCATTTCAGCTAGCTCTTTTCATCTTTTGTTGTTGCAGGAGGCGCATGGAGGAGGTTTAATGAGACACTTTGGCATGAAGAAGATGGAGGACGTACTTACTACACATTTTTCGTCCAAAGATGAGATGGGTTGTTGAGCGCTTTGTTGCTCGCTGCATTACATCAAAAAAGTTAAGTCATGACTCAATCCTCATTGTTTATATATGCTTTTTCGTGTAGCTAGTGTTCCATGGGAGGACATATCTATGGACTTTGTTTGAGGTTTACCTTGAACAAAGAAGGGGAGGGATAGCATATCTGTTGTTGTGGATAGATTTTTTTAAATGGCACACTTTATACCATGTCATACAAGCAATGATGTTGCTAGTGTTGTTGATTTGTTCTATCGTGAAATTATTCGCTTGCATGGTGTGCCAAATACAATTGTTTCGGATCATGATACTTAAACTTTTAGTCACTTTTGCAGATGTTTATGGCCTAAGTTGGGGACTAAACTGCTTTTTAGTACTACATGTCACCCCCAAACTGATAGACAAACTGAATTAGTCAATAGAATATTATCTACTATACTTAGGGATGTTTTGAAGGATAACCTAAAAATGTGGGAAGAATCCTTGCCTCATATTGCATTTGCTTATAACCGTTTGCTGCATTCTACTACTAAGATATGCATTTTGAAATTGCGTATGGTTTCTTACCTCATGCACCCATTGATTTGTTACCTCTTATATCTTCAGAGAAGGTTAATTTTGATGCTAAATAACATGTTGAATTGATCTTGAAAATGCATGAGTTAACTAAGGAAAATATTGAGCGCATGGATGCTAAATATGAACTTGCTGGTGATAAGGGAAGAAGACATATTGTTTTGAACTAGTGGAACTTGTTTGTTTACATTTATGCAAAGATAGGTTTCCTAATTTGCGCAAATCTAAGCTAATGCCACGTTTTGATGGTCCTTTTAAGGTGTTAGAGAAAATAAATGATAGTGCATATAAACTTGAGGTGTCTGCAGATTTTGGGGTTAGTCTCACTTTTAAGCATTGTAGATTTGAAGCCTTATATGGGTGCGGAATATGAGCTTCCGTTGAGGACGACTTTAGTTTAAGAAGGGGAGGATGATGAGGACATCACTATTACAGTTACATCCACAACCCTTGCTGCTACACATACTAGACCAATTACAAGAGCTTTCGCATGCAGACGCCAATTACATTACCAGGTGTCGGTATCAAAAACCGGCGGATCTCGGGTAGGGGGTCCCGAACTGTGTGTCTAGGATCGATGGTAACAGGAGACGGGGGACACAATGTCTACCCAGGTTCGGGCCCTCTCTATGGAGGTAATACCCTACTTCCTGCTTGATTGATCTCGATGAATATGAGTATTGCAAGAGTTGATCTACCACGAGATCGTAATGGCTAAACCCTAAAAGTCTAGCATGTCTGACTATGATTATGAGGATATATGTCTACAGACCTAGCCATTCGGTTTATATAGACACCGGGGGGATCTAGGGTTACATAAGGTCGGTTACAGAGAAAGGAATCTTCATATTTGGTCGCCAAGCTTGCCTTCCACGCCAAGGAGAGTACCATACGGACACAGGTAGAGTCTTCGGTCTTCGTATCTTCACGGCCCATCAGTCCGTCCCATATCCAATAGGTCAGACGCCCGAGGACCCCTTAGTCCAGGACTCCCTCAGTAGACCCCGAACCAGACTCCAATGACGAGGTGTCCAACGTGCAGATAGTCTTCGGCATTGCAAGGCGGGTTCCTCCTCCTATGACTTTAAAGTGATGTATTCGGCTTTCCATTTAATTTCATACCCCTCGGCTTCCGTGCCTTCCTGACTTCAGCTTCCATTTTACTAAGTGTATCCTCATAAATGAGGTTTAGTCCGTTGCCGCCGTCCATGAGAACCTTGGTGAGCCGAAAGCCGTCCACGATCGGACTGAGGACCAAGGCGGCTGGCGCCCGGATTGTCCTGAATTTTGGTTCATTGTTGGCATTGAAAGTTATGGTCGTGTCGTTCCAAGGGTTTGTTGCTGCGATTTGGCAGACTTCGGCGAGGTTGCGGAGTGCCCTTTTACGCTTATTGTTTGAAGCAAAAGTCTCTAAGACCGTTAGTACTCTAGGGTCGTCGTCTTCTGGAGGATATTGCTCTGGGTTATTTTTGGTGAGGATATCCTCGCCGCTCTTGGCCACCTGCCGGAGTATCCAACATGCTCTAAGGCTGTGAGTTGATATAGTATCCGGTGTTGTGTGGAGCTTGCATGGTCCATCGATCCATCCCTCCAGGACGGTTTTGCGTCCCATAATGGGCTTATATTTCTTTGTCATTCGGTCGGGCGTGCCACTAGGGTGTGTCCTTTTCACCTGAACGAGGGATTGGGTGGAAACCGGCGGTTCCTAGCAGGTTGCCTGAGTTTTCCAGGCGATTTCCATTGCGCAGTACTTGTATACTATGGTTGCCAAGTCTGCGAAGCGTGATATGCGACAACGTTTGATGGCGTTGAGGATTCCTTAATCCTTGCAATTGTTGTGGAACGCTGAGATCGCGTCTTTGTCGTGGCAATCTTCAATCTTATCTTTGACAAGGAGGAATCTGGCCCAGAAGTGGTGGGACGTTTCCTTATACTGTTGTCGTATGCCCATGAGAGCGCTTATGTCTGGGTGGGTGGGTGGATTCAAATCCAAACCCTGACCCAATTTAGGATTCGGAGTTTGAAGAATCTCCGAATTTAGTAGTTTGGGCTCCGCGATGTCAGCTGATTTTTTTGGGCTTGCCATCCGATTCTATGTTCGGAGAACAGGACATGTCTTTCTGCTAGGGATGGCAATTGTATCCATGGATCCGGATACCCGTGGATACCCGACCCGAATGGGCAAGGGTATGGAGCGCATTCCTGCCCATGGATCCGTGGATCTGGATACCCGCGAACAGCCGGATTGGGCATGGGTATAATTTCTGCTCCACGGATATCCAATGGATACCCGTATGACAGGTGGGGCCATATGGCAGTGACACAAGACTAAGCACACGTCCAGCACGGCAGTCACAGAAGTCAAAGCCCGACCCATGTCCCCTAATCCCCCACAACCCCACTAACCTAATAATTATTAAACCTAATCTAATCTCTCTGTCAATCCCCAGTCACCCCGAGTCCACCTCCCTCCTCAGCGTGGCGGTGCTCTGCGCCTCAGGAATCACGACCGCCGCCCCCCGCCCCCTGCCTCTCCCTGGCCGTCCATCCCAGCGCGACCGGCCTCTGCGACCAGCATCCCGAGTCCAGCACTCCAGATCCCTCCCCAGCATGACCGGCCTCAGCGAGACAGCGTCCAGCATCGTCTAGACGGCGACAGGCCTCGGCGACCAGCACGGCAGCACATCGGCGACCGGCAGACCGCAAGATACCCAAGGTCCGTGACCCCCCATCCCACTCCCTCTCTCCTTCCCCAACCGACGATCGGTCTGTTTCTGACCAAGCTGCCGCTGCGTGCTCTGTTTCTCTGAGCAGGAGTAAACCTTTAATGGAAGGGGGCAAGGGCAACCATGGGAAGGGCAGGGGCGGGAGTGTTAGTGTCCCACGGAGAAGTTTGCGTGGTCGGCAACCAGCAGTGGAGGTTCCGTGCACCGGCGAGCAACAGGATGTCGACCGCAGCACCATCAGCACTGAAAACGGTTATTGCTACAGTTTTTGCAACTCAGTGCTCTCCTTGCTTGTGATCTACGAGAGATTTTATATAAACTAGCATAAACTATGTTCTGTTGCATTTGTAGAAATTACTTTCTTATCAAATTTTGTCATAAAGTAGCTTTATTAATATTATTTCTTCTAGTACTAGGAACAATTCACTGACATCACCTTTGTACAATTTAATTTTCTTATTAAATTTTGTCATAGAGTAGCTTTATTATCAGCATCTTTGCTATAATTGGAAATCATCTACCGACCATTACTATGCAGCATTTTCATTAGTGCTAGACATATGTGTAATATCATTTCTGCATGAGAGCACTGAGTTGATGGCATCTTGCATTCTTTTGTCAGCTCTCGAAAGCAGTGTTGCTCCTACAGTGGATGTCTCAGGCGTGGCTGGAGCTGTTGTGGTCGCAAGTTCAACTCCATAAGAGGGTACCAGTACAGCAGTGGAGCAACCAAAACTGACCGGCTCTAGAAGGAAGCGTACATCAGATGTATGGGATGATTTTAAGTCAGAACTACTCAATGGGAAATGGCAGGCAATATGCAACTGGTGTCATAAGGCATATGCTGGAGAATCAACCTCTGGTACATCACACTTAAGGACTCATCGTAATAATTGTCCACCTCGGCATGCACCAGTGGGTCCACAACAAAGTAAATTAAAGTTGTCAAAAAGTGGGGATGGGAAAGTAAATTTGGAGACCTATGTTTTTGATCAAGAACTTGCTAGAAAGGAACTTGCATTGATGATATGTGTGCATGAGTACCCTCTGTCTATTGTTGATCATGCTGGATTCCGAAAATTTTGTGGTACGTTGCAACCAATGTTCAAGGTGGTGTCTAGAAATACCATTAGGCAGGACATCATAAATATGTTTGGTGTCCAAAAGAATAGCATGGTGAAGTACTTTGCAAAGTTTGAGAACCGAGTAGCCATCACAACAGATTTGTGGACGGTTGTCCATCAAAAGAGGGGCTATATGGCTGTAACTGCACATTATATTGACGCTTCTTGGAACCTAAAGAGCTTCCTAATGAGGTAACCAATTAACCATGTCTCTATCTAAATCATTGTTATTCTGAAATAGATGTATTAATTATTGTTACTTTGAACCTAAATATTTCCTTACT
Source organism: Triticum dicoccoides (assembly GCF_002162155.2). Lineage (NCBI taxonomy): Eukaryota > Viridiplantae > Streptophyta > Magnoliopsida > Poales > Poaceae > Triticum > Triticum dicoccoides. The sequence goes on along the minus strand of NC_041384.1, from coordinate 225,358,104 downwards.
TTTTATTGTATAGGTTTGTTTATGCTCCATGTCCACACAATGCTGAGGTTATATGCGAAGCACTACATGCATGTCTTGTTGAGTGGCACCTTGAGAAGAAGATATCCACGGTGACCTTGGACAATTGTACATCAAATGACAAGGCTATGGAAATTCTGCCAGATAAGTTGGACACCTCTTCTCTTATGTTGCAAGGATCTTTGTTGCATATGCGTTGTGCTGCTCATATATTAAATCTGATTGTAAAAGATGGATTGGATGTCGTGGAGAAAGGGATTGAGAGGGTACGAGATAGTGTTGCATTTTGGTCAGCCACACCTAGAAGACATGAGAAGTTTGAAAAGATGGCACGCCTTTTGAACAATGAATACACGTGTAGATTGGCTCTTGATTGTAAAACTAGGTGGAATTCTACCTACATAATGTTAAAAGGTGCATTGCAATACAAAGATGTTTTTGGAAGACTTTCAATACGTGAAAAAAAATTTACTTGTCCAACTGGAGAAGATTGGGTCTTTGCTAAGGAGGTTTGTGATAGGCTGAAAGTGTTCTTTGATGTCACAGAGTTGTTGTCAGGCACTTCATATGTTACAGCTAGTCTTTTCTTTCCGCAAATATGTGGCATTCGGTTGGCAATTCATAAATGGGAAACTAGCAAACATAGTGTCATAAAAGCTATGTCCAAGGAAATGAAAGACAAGTTCGAGAAGTATTGGACAGATGTCCATGGTCTTATGGCTATTGCCACCGTCCTTGATCCGCATTATAAGATGCATATGTTGAAGGCTTCATTTGGGTCATTGTATGGAACTGAACATGCATCCATAGAAGTTGATAAAATAAAGAAGTTAATGCTAGATTTGCTGGTTGAATATCAAGATGTATCTCAGTGTGTCGAAACATCTACTGTTGGAAGCACCCCAGCTGTTCATAATGGTGGTGTGGATGAAATTTTGGGTGCGTTTGAGCAATACGTGCCTTCACAACCCGTTACTCCTTCTCAAGTTCACACTGAATTGGACATGTACTTGGGCGAGCCCCTTATTCGTAGAACAACAGATTTTGACATTGTTAATTGGTGGAAAATTGGAGGTGCCAAGTACCCTACTTTGCAGAAGATTGCTCGTGATATATTACCCATCCCTGTTACATCTGTGGCATCGGAGTCAGTCTTTAGTACTAGTGGGAGGTTACTTAGTGCACATCGCAGTCGGCTTACACCAAGCATAGCCGAAGCTCTTATGTGTATGCAAGCTTGGTCACGAGCGGACATGTTAGGTAATCTTGTTAATTATCATTTTTATTCGGTTTCTTTGTGCTATGCATAAATTATTTTTTTTCTTCATCTTTGCATTAGGTGATATCAACTTCGCTTTGCAAGCGGTTCAATCTATTCTTGAGGATGAAGAAGAAGTGATGGTAACTCCTTGTTCTCATCTCAATTTATTCTGTTGGGTATGTTGGGTATGGTTTATACGTTTAAATAACAAGTGATGTGTGGGCAGTGCACTATTTATTTTAAGATATATACTTGTGAAGGTGTGGTTGATGGTTGGACTTAGATTAGATGCCACGTTTTCATCCTTCATGCATGTGCAGTCAAAACTAACTTGTTTATTAATGCTTTCCTTTTTATCTCAGGATGAAAATGAGCTCATCATTACTGAAGACTAATTTGGAGCCAAGTGTGCTCATGTGGACATGTGGCTGGGTCTCCAATTACTAGTGCACATACTGTTGGAAGTGCATTTGGATTTTCAAATATGTTACGTCCTTTATTTATGCAAATTCGGTTGTGATTAATAAGATCTTAGAACTTTGGTTCTGATGTAATAAGATTCTAAGACCATAATTCTACTATGATACTGCTTGAGTTGTCAACTTGTCATCGTGTGGTCTACTTCAGTTTTTTGATGAAATAAGATTTAAGACAAGTTTTTTACTATCAGACTATTTGTGTTGTCGTTGTGCGTGTGGACAATGTTTGAACAGTGTACGTGTACTTGCTGCCTACTTATCCTTATACCTTATGTTGTCATTTGTGATTGAACGATGATGAGTTAATTTGATCTTTGGAAAGGCTTTATGCCTATTTTACTATGCCCATGGAGCTCCACGGGTATTTGGGTATCCAATGGGTTTGGGCATGGGCACAAGTTGTGCCCATGGATACTTTGGTGGATGGGCAAAAGGTAGGAAGATGGGTCATGGATTGGATTTGGACCGGCTCCACCCACCCCAAACCCGACCCATTGCCATCCCTACTTTCTACAGGTAGGTGTCTGGCTCTTCAAGTTCGGAGATCCGGATGTAGTTCGTCCTTAATATAGAGGAAGAGTTGTCATCTTGCTCCTCTACTACCGCTATTTGATGGGTGGTCGGCGGAGTTTTAATTTCTCTCTGGTCGGGTTTAAGTCCAATCCGATCATAGTCTGTGGCGACCCCCAGGGCGGCGATGCGATCTCGGAGCTCATTTAAAGACGACAGCTCCGTCGGATCCATCTGCTTGGAGTACTTGGAGTCAACATGAAGAGGATTTTTGATGACCCGAGTAGTCATCGTTGGCTTAATGGCTGAACGAGCGGTCATAATGAAGCCGCCCAGCCGGAGGGTTTGGCATGGGGCCAGTGTTCCTCCGGACGTGATGTTATCCTTGAGAACAAGGCGAGCCATCGATCCTATCTTTCGACGGCACAGTGGAACTCTCAATGAAAGCACCAATGTCGGTGTCAAAACCTGCGGATCTCGGGTAGGGGCTCCCGAACTGTTCGCCTAGGATCGATGGTAACAGGAGACGGGGGACACAATGTTTACCCAGGTTCGGGCCCTCTCTATGGAGGTAATACCCTACTTCCTGCTTGATTGATCTTGACGAATATGAGTATTACAAGAGTTGATCTACCACGAGATCGTAATGGCTAAACCCTAAAAGTCTAGCATGTCTGACTATGATTATGAGGATATATGTCTACGAACCTAGCCCTCCGGTTTATATAGACACCGGGGGATCTAGGGTTACATAAGGTCGGTTACAGAGAAAGGAATCTTCATATTTGGTCGTCAAGCTTGCCTTCCACGCCAAGGAGTGTACCATCCGGACACGGGTAGAGTCTTCGGTCTTCGTATCTTCACGGCCCATCAGTCTGGCCCATATCCAATAGGTCGGACGCCCGAGGACCCTTAGTCCAGGACTCCCTCACCAGGTACTTTCATTTTTTGGTAATGATTATAGTGTTCATGAGAATATGATGTTGCCTAAATTGAATACATTTGTTTTGCTTACAAATGAACGGCCCAGCATGGACAAAAAGGATGAACATTGGAGCATGATCAAGCATGAACATGATGGGGCACGCAAGGGAAACAAGAACGAAGTTTTCGATGGAGTTTTTACCACTTTAAAGTCACCATGATGACATATAAGGACATGGAAGAAATATACAAGATGACGGTTCATAAATCCATAGTTTAATATAGGTGTTGCGCCACCTTATTTTTGGGCCAGACCGATGTAATTTTGAAATACACTTAATAGATTGCTTTTAGAGTCTGTATTAATAGGGAAAACGACTTAGGACGTAATTTAGTCACACATTGCCAAGGTTCGACGAAATTCTCCTCTGTCATCCTATAAATACAGTCCTTAGGACGTTGTTTTATACTTGGATTTTGTTTAGATTAAAGTTCTCCATAATTGTAACTCGTGTCATTCGTTTGTGTTCAACGACTAGACCAACACGTCACAGAACTGTTGGGGAACGTAGCAGAAATTCAAAATTTTCCTACGTGTCACCAAGATCTATCTATGGAGAGACCAGCAACGAGTAGAAAGAGAGTGCATCTACATACCCTTGTAGATCGCTAAGCGGAAGCATTCAAGTGAACGGGGTTGATGGAGTCGTACTCGTCGTGATTCAAATCACCGATGATCAAGTGCCGAACGGACGGCACCTCCGCGTTCAACACACGTACAGCCCGGTGACGTCTCCCACGCCTTGATCCAGCAAGGAGAGAGGGAGAGGTTGAGGAAGACTCCATCCAGCAGCAGCACAACGGCGTGGTGGTGGTGGAGGAGCGTGGCAATCCCGCAGGGCTTCGCCAAGCACCATGGGAGAAGAGGAGGAGGGAGAGGGGCAGGGCTGCACCAACGAGAGATCAAATCATGTGTTATGGGCAGCCCCTAGGCCTCATATATATAGGGGAAGGGGAGGGCTGCGCCCCCTTTAGGGTTTCCCACCCCCTAGGGGCGGCGGCCAGCCCTAGATGGGTTTTGGGTGCGGCCAAGGAGGGGGGGAGGAGTCCATCCTCCCCAAGGCACCTCGGAGGTGCCTTCCCCTTCGAGGACTCTTCCCTCTAGGGTTCCCTAGGCGCATGGGCCTCTTGGGGCTGGTGCCCTTGGCCCATGTAGGCCAAGGCGCACCCCCTACAGCCCATGTGGCCCCCCGGGGCAGGTGGCCCCACCCGGTGGGCCCCCGGGACCCTTCCGGTGGTCCCGGTACAATACCGATGACTCCGAAACTTGTCCCGATGGCCGAAACAGGACTTCCTATATATAAATCTTTACCTCCGGACCATTCCGGAACTCCTCGTGACGTCCGGGATCTCATCCGGGACTCCGAACAACATTCGGTTACCACATACAAGCTTCCTTTATAACCCTAGCGTCATCGAACCTTAAGTGTGTAGACCCTACGGGTTCGGGAGACATGCAGACATGACCGAGACGTTCTCCGGTCAATAACCAACATCGGGATCTGGATACCCATGTTGGCTCCCACATGTTCCACGATGATCTCATCGGATGAACCACGATGTCAAGGACTCAATCGATCCCGTATACAATTCCCTTTGTCTAGCGGTATTTTACTTGCCCGAGATTCGATCGTCGGTATCCAATACCTTGTTCAATCTCGTTACCGGCAAGTCACTTTACTCGTTCCATAATACATCATCCCGTGATCAACTCCTTGGTCACATTGCGCATATGATGATGTCCTACCGAGTGGGCCCAGAGATACCTCTCCGTTTACACGGAGTGACAAATCCCAGTCTTGATCCGCATAAAACAATAGATACTTTTGGAGATACCTGTAGTGCACCTTTATAGTCACCCAGTTACGTTGTGACGTTTGATACACTCAAAGCACTCCTACGGTATCCAGGAGTTACACGATCTCATGGTCAAAGGAAGAGATACTTGACATTGGCAAAGCTCTAGCAAACGAACTACACGATCTTTGTGCTATGCTTAGGATTGGGTCTTGTCCATCACATCATTCTCCTAATGATGTGATCCCGTTATCAACGACATCCAATGTCCATAGCCAGGAAACCATGACTATCTGTTGATCACAACGAGCTAGTCAACTAGAGGCTCACTAGGGACATATTGTGGTCTATGTATTCACACGTGTATTATGATTTCCGGATAATACAGTTATAGCATGAATAAAAGACAATTATCATGAACAAGGAAATATAATAATAATACTTTTATTATTGCCTCTAGGGCATATTTCCAACAGTCTCCCACTTGCACTAGAGTCAATAATCTAGTTCACATCGCCATGTGATTAACACTCACAGGTCACATCGCCATGTGACTAATACCCAAGAGTTTACTAGAGTCAGTAGTCTAGTTCACATCACTATGTGATTAACACTCAATGAGTTTTATGTTTGATCATGTTGCTTGTGAGAGAGGTTTTAGTCAACGGGTCCGAACCTTTCAGATCCGTGTGTGCTTTACAAATCTCTATGTCATCTCCTAGATGCAGCTACCACGCTCTATTTGGAGCTATTCCAAACAACTGTTCTACTTGGAGCTATTCTAAATTATTGCTCCAATATATGTATCCGGTCTCTCTACTCAGAGCTATCCGGATAGGTGTCAAGCTTGCATCGTCGTAACCTTTACGACGAACTCTTTTACCACCTCCATAATCGAGAAAATTCCTTACTCCACTAGTTACTAAGGATAACTTTGACCGCTGTCCTGTGAGCCATTCTTGGATCACTCTTGTACCCCTTGACTGACTCATGGCAAGGCACACTTCAGGTGCGGTACACAGCATAGCATACTGAAGAGCCTACGTCTTAAGCATAGGGGACGACCTTCGTCCTTTCTCTCTATTCTGCCGTGGTCGAGCTTTAAGTCTTAACTTCGTACCTTACAACTCAGGCAAGAACTCCTTCTTTGACTGGTCCATCTTGAACACCTTCAAGATCATGTCAAGGTATGTGCTCATTTGAAAGTATTATTAAGCATTTTGATCTATCCTTATAGATCTTGATGCTCAATGTTCAAGTAGCTTAATCCAGGCTTTCCATTGAAAAACACTTTCAAAATAACCCTATATGCTTTCCAGAAATTCTACGTCATTTCTGATCAACAATATGTCAACAACATATACTCATCAGAAATTCTATAGTGCTCCCACTCACTTCTTTGGAAATACAAGTTTCTCATAAACTTTGTATAAATCCAAAATCTTTGATCATCTCATCAAAGCGTACATTCCATCTCCGAGATGCTTACTCCAGTCCTTAGAAGGATTGCTGGAGCTTTGCATACCTTTTAGCATCCTTAGGATCGACAAAAACTTTCTGATTGTATTACATACAACCTTTCCTTACGAAAACTGGTAAGGAAACTCGTTTTGACATCCGTCTGCCAGATTTCATAAATGCAGCTAATGCTAACATGATTCCGACGGACTTAAGCATCGCTACGGATGAGAAAATCTCATCGTAGTCAACTCCTTGAACTTGTGAAAAAACACTTCACCACAAGTCGAGCTTCATAGATGGTGACATTACCATCCATGTCCGTCTTCTTCTTAAAGATCCATTTATCTTAATGGCTTGCCGATCATCGGGCAAGTCCACCAAAGTCCATGCTTTGTTCTGATATATGGATACTATCTCGGATTTCATGGCTTCTAACCATTTGTCGGAATTCGGGCCCACCGTCGCTTCTCCATAGCTCGTAGGTTCATTGTTGTCTAGCAACATGACCTTCAAGACAGGATTACGTACCACTCTGAAGTAGTACGCATCCTTGTCATCCCACGAGGTTTGGTAGTGACTTGATCCGAAGTTTCATGATCAATATCACAAGCTTCCACTTCAATTGGTGTAGGTGCCACAGGAACAACTTCCTGTGCCCTGCCACACACTAGTTGAAGAGACGGTTCAATAACCTCATCAAGTCTCCACCATCCTCCCACTCAATTCTTTCGAGAGAAACTTTTCCTCGAGAAAGGACCCGATTCTAGAAACAATCCATATTGCTTTCGGATCTGAATTAGGAGGCATACTCAACTGCTTTGGGTGTCCTATGAAGATGTATTTTATCCGCTTTGGGTTCGAGCTTATCAACCTGAAACTTTTTCATATAAGCGTCGCAGCCCCAAACTTTTAAGAAACGACAACTTAGGTTTCTCTAAACCATAATTCATACGGTGTCATCTCATCGGAATTACGTGGTGCCCTATTTAAAGTGAATGTGGTTGTCTCTAATGCCTAACCCATGAACGATAGTGGTAATTCGATAAGAGACATCATGGTACGCACCATATCCAATAGGGTGCAACTATGATGTTCGGACACACCATCACACTATGGTGTTCCAGGCGGTATTAATTGCGAAACAATTTCCACAATGTCTTAATTGTGTGCCAAAACTCGTAACTCAGATATTCATCTCTATGATCATATCATAGACATTCTATCCTCTTGTCACAATGATCTTCTACTTCACTCTGAAATTACTTGAACCATTCAATAATTCAGACTTGTGTTTCATCAAGTAAATATTCTCAACATCTACTCGAATCATCTGTGAAGTAAGATCATAATGATATTCACTGCATGCCTCAGCACTCATTGGATTGGACACATCAAAATGTGTTACTTCCAACAAGTTGCTATCTTGTTCCATCTTACTGAAACCGAGGCTTTTCAGTCATCTTGCCCATGTGGTATGATTTGCATATCTCAAGTGATTCAAAATCAAGTGAGTTCAAACGGTCCATTTGCATGGAGTTTCTTCATGCATATATACCAATAGACATGGTTCGCATGTCTCAAACTTTTCAACAATGAGTGAGTCCAAAGATCCATCAACATGGAGCTTCTTCATGCGTTTTATACCATTATGACTTACATGGCAGTGCCACAAGTAAGTGGTACTATCATTACTATCTTATATCTTTTGGCATGAAAATGTGTATCTCTACGATCAAGATTCAATAAACCATTCCTTTAGGTGCAAGAGCACTTATTCAGGTTTAATACTAATCTTGATGGTAGAGGGAGCGTGCGATGTTAGATCACATCAAACTTGGAAACACTTCCAACACATATCGTCAGCTCACCTTTAGCCAGTCTCCGTTTTATTCCGTAGCTTTTATTTCGAGTTACTAACACTTAGCAACCGAACCGGTATCTAATACCCTGGTGCTACTAGGAGTACTAGTAAAGTACACATTAACATAATGTATATCCAATATACTTCTATCGACCTTGCCAGCCTTCTCATCTACCAAGTATCTAGGGTAATGCTGCTCCAGTGGTTGTTCCCCTTATTACAGAAGCACTTAGTCTCGGGTTTGGGTTCAACCTTGGGTTTCTTCACTTGAGCAGCAGCTGAATTGCCGTTTCATGAAGTATCCCTTTGTTCCCTTGCCCTTCTTGAAACTAGTGGTTTCACCAACCATCAACAATTGATGCTCCTTCTTGATTTCTACTTTCGCGGTGTCAAACATCGTGAATACCTCAAGGATCATCTTATTTATCCCTGATATGTTTATAGTTCATCACGAAGCTCTAGCAGCTCGGTGGCAATGACTTTGGAGAAACATCACTATCTCATTTGGAAGATCAACTCCCACTCAATTCAAGTGATTGTTGCACTCAGACAATCTGAGCACAAGCTCAACGATTGAGATTTTCTCCCTTAGTTTGCAGGCTAAGAAAATCGTCGGAGGTCTCATACCTCTTGACGTGGGCACAAGCCTGAAATCCCAATTTCAGCCCTCGAAACATCTCATATGTTCCGCGACGTTTCGAAAAACATCTTTGGTGCCTTTACTTAAGCCATTTAACTGAACTATCACGTAGTTATCAAAACGTGTATGTCCGATGTTCGCAACATCCACATACGACGTTTGGGGTTCAGCACACTGAGCAGTGCATTAAGGACATAAGCTATTTACTGTCCGCACAATTGCTACTTTCAACTTTCAATTATATTTTCTCTAGGAACATATCTAAACAGTAGAACTAAAGCGCGAGCTACGACATAATTTGCAAAAGGTCTTTTGACTATGTTCAGGATAATTAAGTTCATCTTATGAACTCCCACTCAGATAGACATCCCTCTGGTCATCTAAGTGATCACATGATCCGAGTCAACTAGGCCGTGTCCGATCATCACGTGAGACGGACTAGTTAACGTCGGTGAACATCTTCATGTTGATCGTATCTACTATACGACTCATGCTCGACCTTTCGGTCTCCGTGTTCCGAGGCCATGTCTGCACATGCTAGGCTCGTCAAGTTAACCCTAAGTGTTTTCGCTGTGTAAAACTGTCTTACACCCGTTGTATGTGAACGTAAGAATCCATCACACCCGATCATCACGTGGTGCTTAGAAGCGACGAACTGTAGCAACGGTGCACAGTTAGGGGAGAACACTTCTTGAAATTTGTGTAAGGGATCATCTTATTTACTACCGTCGTCCTAAGTAAACAAGATGCATAAACAT
>NC_041384.1:225335690-225348325 GCF_002162155.2 Triticum dicoccoides | reverse complement strand
TCTTCATGAAGTTGTCACGCCAACGACTACTTCTACTTCTATGGCTAACGCGTTTAGCAATAAAGTAAAGTAAGTTACATGGCGTTCTTCAATGACACGCAGGTCATACAAAAAATAAAGACAACTCCTATGGCTCCTGCCGGTTGTCATACTCATCGACATGCAAGTCGTGAATCCTATTACAAGAACATGATCAATCTCATACATCACATATATCATTCATCACATCCTTTTGGCCATATCACATCACATAGCATACCCTGCAAAAACAAGTTAGACGTCCTCTAATTGTTGTTTGCATGTTTTACGTGGCTGCTATGGGTTTCTAGCAAGAACGTTTCTTACCTACGCAACACCACAACGTGATATGCCAATTGCTATTTACCCTTCATAAGGACCCTTTTCATCGAATCCGTTCCGACTAAAGTGGGAGGGACTGGCACCCGCTAGCCATCTTATGCACCAAGTGCATGTCAATCGGTGGAACCTGTCTCACGTAAGAGTACGTGTAAGGTTGGTCCGGGCCGCTTCATCCCACAATACCGTCGAAACAAGATTGGACTAGTAACGGTAAGCATATTGAACAACATCAACGCCCACAACTACTTTGTGTTCTACTCGTGCAAAGAATCTACGCAATAGACCTAGCTCATGATGCCACTGTTGGGGAACGTAGCAGAAATTCAAAATTTTCCTACGTGTCACCAAGATCTATCTATGGAGAGACCAGCAACGAGTAGAAAGAGAGTGCATCTACATACCCTTGTAGATCGCTAAGCGGAAGCGTTCAAGTGAACGGGGTTGATGGAGTCGTACTCGTCGTGATTCAAATCACCGATGATCAAGTGCCGAACGGACGGCACCTCCGCGTTCAACACACGTACAGCCCGGTGACGTCTCCCACGCCTTGATCCAGCAAGGAGAGAGGGAGAGGTTGAGGAAGACTCCATCCAGCAGCAGCACAACGGCGTGGTGGTGGTGGAGGAGCGTGGCAATCCCGCAGGGCTTCGCCAAGCACCATGGGAGAAGAGGAGGAGGGAGAGGGGCAGGGCTGCACCAACGAGAGATCAAATCATGTGTTATGGGCAGCCCCTAGGCCTCATATATATAGGGGAAGGGGAGGGCTGCGCCCCCTTTAGGGTTTCCCACCCCCTAGGGGTGGCGGCCAGCCCTAGATGGGTTTTGGGTGCGGCCAAGGAGGGGGGGAGGAGTCCATCCTCCCCAAGGCACCTCGGAGGTGCCTTCCCCTTCGAGGACTCTTCCCTCTAGGGTTCCCTAGGCGCATGGGCCTCTTGGGGCTGGTGCCCTTGGCCCATGTAGGCCAAGGCGCACCCCCTACAGCCCATGTGGCCCCCCGGGGCAGGTGGCCCCACCCGGTGGGCCCCCGGGACCCTTCCGGTGGTCCCGGTACAATACCGATGACTCCGAAACTTGTTCCGATGGCCGAAACAGGACTTCCTATATATAAATCTTTACCTCCGGACCATTCCGGAACTCCTCGTGACGTCCGGGATCTCATCCGGGACTCCGAACAACATTCGGTTACCACATACAAGCTTCCTTTATAACCCTAGCGTCATCGAACCTTAAGTGTGTAGACCCTACGGGTTCGGGAGACATGCAGACATGACCGAGACGTTCTCCGGTCAATAACCAACAGCGGGATCTGGATACCCATGTTGGCTCCCACATGTTCCACGATGATCTCATCGGATGAACCACGATGTCAAGGACTCAATCGATCCCGTATACAATTCCCTTTGTCTAGCGGTATTTTACTTGCCCGAGATTCGATCGTCGGTATCCAATACCTTGTTCAATCTCGTTACCGGCAAGTCACTTTACTCGTTCCGTAATACATCATCCCGTGATCAACTCCACTTTTATTATTGCCTCTAGGGCATATTTCCAACAAGAACCCCACTTTAATCAATAAAATTTTCCTCTTAAATTCGCAATAGCCAGATTACAATTTTGATTTTTTGTTTGTTCTTCATTTGCGTGCAGGAAATAGACCCTTGTGGTCAAGTTGACCGTGCTCTGGCACGGTCAATAACCTCTCGAAGTTGCTTTAGCGATAGCTAAGGCGCGACGTCTTAATATGATCATCGAATCGTCAAAGTCAACTTCCCTCGAAAACAATAATTGCCATCTCATTGAAAGATGGGATACCTTCGCCCTTATGACTGTACCAACCTCGAGCATACACACACGTGAACGTCAAGAAGAAAATTTGGAAAACAAACCAAGACAGTCGGTTCAATAAATCAAGTACTGATAGCATGTGTCGACTGTTTTCGTTAACCTTTTTTCCTTTTAGATTCTGATAAGTGCCACACGTATGACACGAACATATGACAACTCCAATGGCAAATTTAGCGATACCAGGATGGCAATTTTAGTTGAAGCATGACAAGTTTCTTTTCAGATAACAAGTTTCAATTTTTTTTTTGGTGGGGGGGGGGGGGGTTGCTTTTTCTTTTTAGATACAACTTTAGTTGTAAAAAACATCAGTGGCAGATTGCTTCGTGCCACACGTGTGGCATTTACCATTTGGGTTTCTTTTTTATGTGAAATCCATTAACCTTATTTTCTCAGGACGTGATCAAATGGGGCAATACCGGTTCTGAACGCGGCTGGTGAGCAGGTACACACTTAAAAGCTTCCATCCTCCCGTGTGAAGAAAACCATGCATGACTGGATGGGTAAACTGGAGCACGGCTCAATAGTAACAGGAATTCAACTACTGTAGCACAGTCCATGGATTTGATGAGTTGCCAGCTGAGTGAGCAAGTTGACCACTTCCAATGATATTGCGGTTTAACCCCCGCGTCAAGATGAGTTGGGTACAGCGTGTCAACAAATGAACGCACCATTCATGTTACAAGCACCAGGGGATCAACCCTTTTCTCCGTTCTAGCCTAGATTGCTACTAAACTAGCACCAAAACAACTTCTATGTCGAATGGGTGGCAAGTTGTGGTCTTTTCTATATCATACACAATGGTCAACCTTGTTTAAGGTTCTCAGATGTCAAGGTGATCTAGGTTGACCATGCTTGCGGCCTTCTGGATTAGTTCCTTCCTGTATTCAACCTGAAATAGAATGGTGTAGCGTCAAAGTGAAACGTTATGTAAACTCGCAAGCAGAACAAGTATCCAGAATGTTCACCGGTTGCTTACCCGAGCACCCATAAGAGATGAGAACACAACATTGGCCTCTGCAGCATCTTCGACCGTTAGCTGCTTCAACAGCCTCCTTTCAGGATCCATTGTTGTTTCCCACAATTGTAAGGGCATCATCTCGCCCAAACCTATTTAGCAACCAGGATAAAAGGACACGGTAAATATCTGCCATCAAAATAACAGAAACACATGCCATAAAATGCACATGCATGTCATACAAGCATGTACGAGAATATTGTTCACCATAGTTCATAGTCGATCATTATTTCCTTGGATATTCATAGTTAGTTGGATGGGTTGAAACACTGTACCTTTGAACCTCTGGGTATTATAAGAAGCATTTGTAGGGAAGGTGTTGACTAGCTCTTTAAGATCAGCCTCATCATAGCAGTAGTGCACTTGTTTCCCACGCTCAACCTAACACAAAAACATAAATATCAAGTACAAACTTAAGATCAATAACTATTTATTCCAAAATTCAAGTGCTGGGGTCATGATCGAACCTTGTAAAGAGGAGGCACACCAACATAGATGCAACCTTCATCGAAAAGTGCTCTCTACAAACACAGTATGAGAAAGCAAAGCTTCAGTGATCATGTTGCAACTTGTAATCATATGTAAATAGGTACTGGACAGCTGCGCTTAAAAGCGCATACCATTTGGTAGTTCAACTATAACGAGCATGTAAATAGGTGCTTTGCTTACAAGCACATCGTCCAGATAGACCTCGAGAGTGCAATTGATCATATACAAACCAGAACCCAGCCATCCCAACCCAATCCAACCATACCACTTCCTTATGGCAAAATTAAGACCCAAATACACAACCCATATTTCTTCCCCATTTCTCAATTATATTGAGCCCAGCTCCAAGCCTATGATCCGTACAATCAGACAATATTCACTTGGCAGGTAGCCTATGATCCGTACTTCAATAAAGCATAGACATGCATGTGTATTCAGTGGAGAAGTGTGTTCCCGTGCTACGTGAGGCTCTCATGTGCCTCCACGGAGGTACCTGCTTCAATACCTCTAACAGTTAGCATATGATTCAAGATAACTAAGAGCAGAAGTACCTGATATCTAAAGAAGAAAGTGAGGAGAAGAGTCCGGATATGTGCACCATCTACATCAGCATCTGTCAGAATAACTATCTTATGATACCGAAGAGCTTCCTTCTTAAAATCCTCACCCTGAAAGAAGTAACACCAATAGATGTATAAGCGCATACCATTTGGTAGTTCAACTATAACGAGCAACAGTAGCAGAAGTTTAGAACAAAACAACATGCACCTTCACTCCTAATCCAAGACCAAGAATAAGATTTTGGATCTCTTCATTTTTGTACATGGCTGCTTCATCCCTCCTCTCAATGTTGAGAATTTTGCCCCTCAGAGGCAAAATGGCCTGCATCCATGATTGAAGACATGCTTAGATCTGAGTGAATGCCAGAAATATTATATGTACGCTGAAAACAAATTCGATACAGAAAACCATATTATGAACTTCCATCTCGCATTTCATAGTTAGGGCATTGTCTACCTACACTAGCAGTGTAAGTAAGAATTAGTCAAGTAAAACTTTTCCTGTAAAAAGGAAAACGAGACACTGTATACCTATAATTATTTATTAGTCCTAATTTCACCCAGAATATTGCATTGTTTTGAAAACAGCTGTCATTATATCATGTTAGTATCGCCAGATTGAAAAGGAAAGGCTATACCTGAAATTTCCTATCCCGGCCTTGCTTTGCACTACCCCCAGCCGAATCACCTTCAACTATGAAGATTTCTGAATTCACGTGTGAACAGCAAAAGTCAAAGCCTCAACATAAGATAGTAAATATAGTGATTTATAACAAAAGCATAGAACTGGAACTGTTAGAATTGAGAAACTTCCTGTCAAAAGAAGAATGTGAAGAGATGTATAACAGTCAATTAATTATGCTAATCTGCATAAAAAGATGATGCAAGATTTTCCCAGCACAACTGGCAGCTCACCAGATTCTGCAGGGTTAGAAGATGCACAATCAGCAAGTTTCCCAGGAAGTGAAGAAGATTTCAAGACACTCTTTGTCCTCACTAACTCTCTAGCCCGCTTGGCTGCCAATGCAGCCTGCAACAGAAAAATATGTCATACACTCCACTCGAACGAAAAAATGAGTTCTTGGGAAGGAGTTTTGCTACAATAATGAATAGCAATACCTTGAGAGCATTAAGGGACTTGGACAGAATTGAATCTAAAACATCTGGATGTAACTCCAAGTATTCAGTTAGATTTTCTTGAACAGATTGTTCAACTATTCTTCGCACTTCTGGATTTCCCAGCCTGGTCTGTAAAAGAGAAGGAAAAAGAGAAATTGAGCAATCGTTATGGGAAAAAAGTGTATGGCATTAATCTTCTAGCACATCTCCACCACTATTAAAAGCAAGAGTTGAGTTGGATTCATATAACATCAACCAATCAGCCCTATGGTTGCCTTCCTCCTACAGTCTACAGTTATCCAATGTTGCATCACCAGTTACTAATCCATCTTACTCGTAGCCCTTAATCGCCTATTACTAATGCATGAGATTAGGTCAATGATGTGCAGCCGAACAACACTCGCGCCATGCCCCGCAGCCTCCCTTGTTCCACTAAGTTAGACAGCAGATCATAGATGTACCTCTAGTAATGTGCTTTCCACAACGGGCTCACATTTAAGAATCTTATAATGTATAATGCGTGTGTGTGGGTGGGTGGGTGGGGGGCATAGCATGGTACATTGGTATCTGAACTTGGTGTTGTTGTTAATTTGATATCAGGTATATGCTTATCTCATATAGTATGAGCTGTCTTTAAAAAAAGAAAATGTTATTCCAAAAAATTCATATATGGGTATTCGGAATTTGATTCCAGGGTATGAAACCTACTGGATAATAATTCAGTTCCGAAACACATAAGAAATAAATTAGTTAAATATTTGAATTCGTAAGGAGATACTTTTGGAAATAAAAAAATCCATATTTGTTTTCCAAAATATAAAACGACCCAAAGGGGCACATCCAACTAATCTCGGCCATCAAAACATGTCAATCCAACGATCTAGATTGCTCCGATGGCGAGCGCTCAACATGTTTAGCATGCAGTTAATATCATACCAAATATCAATATCATGCAAATCACATAATTAACATGCAATTGATATCCTACCCAATATCATCGTGCAATTAATATTCTACCAAATATCAACCATCAACGGGCAATTAATGCTCTACCAAATTTCAACGTGCATTGCACATACGCCTTTACTAGTGTGTTCCAAACTTGTCAAAATCAACAACAAATGATGGTATTTCCAAAATCCATCATAACTGAATCATGAGTTTGTTGCCTATCTTAAAATATGCATGGAAGGAGGTGCTTTGTTGATGATCCTTATTTTGGTTCAGATTGCTGAAACCATATTCTGGTTTAGACTCATATTTTGTTGCTTTATTGATTAGCAAAAGATTGATTTGGGCCCTCTAACCCTGTAAGACTGTAATTGTTCAGTTGTAACCTCAAAACGAGTACAAAGTTGATTTGATCCTCTCTACAAGTTAAATAACCTATTGTCTATTGAATGTTTGGTGTGTCTCAGTGATTGATTAGTTAAAGAACCTACTACTATATACAGCTAATTTCATTTGTTAAAAAATTATGGTGCAATAACTACTAAATGTATGCAGTTAAAATTGGTTGGTTAGCACATTATTATTACAATTTCAATCAATATGTTTTGCGGATTTGCCAATATGGACAAATAACGGTTAGTCCCCTAGAAGGAATTTGGCAATGCCTTTGCGGTCTAGGCAGTGGTAGTTGCAGGATATTCAAAATGTGTTGTAGAGGTAGAATGGCATGCTAACACTTCTACTTATTTTTGTATGCACTCAGTTTTTCCAAAAAGTTATACCAGTTAAGCATGATTTGCAAATATACATGCAATGTCAACTTGCCCACAACTATCATTCATGTTAGCTTTGGAACCTACTAATTTTTTAGCAAATGACTTTACTTGCCCTATCATGTTCCCTACTGAAATTTTCAGGGGACACCTGGCTACACTTCACATTAAGTACATAAAATAGTCCTTATCTCACTTCTAGCCAGTTCCTTATTTTGCTTATTCAGCTAAAATTTGAACTAATTGCTCTGGTTTCTTTTTTGTTCCTTTTAGGCTTTAATCTTGCAACAATTGAGGTTCTAAGATGAACTCACATTAGAAGACCTAAAGTAAATCAATCTCCATTTTATCCAGGCAGGGGACCTCTTGAGCCACTAGGTTATGACCTTTAGGTTAGGTTGGTGATGGTTGTTTATGCAAAAAAAATCCCAAATAGTAGTTTTTGTCATTAAGAAATTTTGTACAACTGTATCTAGAATAGTCATTTATTTTATATCGACATACATGTAATTCACCTGTGGTAATATGTGTTGACAAGGTAATTCACCTGTGGTAAAATGCGTTGGCAAGGCCACGAGCTCTGCTTCATAACATAATTGAAAAACTAAGTATGTTTGAGGATAACTAATTCCTGAGGAAGATATATTTTTAACCTGATCCTTGGTTTCCTGCAGCAAGGACATCTTGAATAACCGATTGTTTGTAGCATCTTGACTGGAATTTCGGGCGGTATATGAGATCAGAATAGGGGTACCAGGTTTTCCCCGATATTTTGCTGATTTAGACATGATGTGTGATCCTGTTCTTATAGGATGATGATATCTAAGTGCATGCAAACTACAAGATATGTCCGGAAAAATTCTTGTGCAGGGTACAATGTCAGTCAAAGGCCTCACATTGAAAGACGTCACTAAAGGCATAGTTATCATCACTGTAAAGAAACACTATCTTTGTACATATAATGTTCAATGGTAGCACCGGATATATGGGTCTGTTCAACCAAAACTGACCATACCACAATATTGGCTAGCCCTTAAGAGCTGCCTGCTGTTTGGATACATGTCAAATGTCTGGCTCGCCCGACCTGCCAAAGGTGCGCCCGTGTGTTCTGCGCCAAAACATTGGCGTTGTGCTCAAGGCGTAGAAAACCTTCGCCAGAAAATATGCTCTGGCTCACATGCTCTTTACCCAGTGAGACCCACCACATCACTTCCCTTTACCCATCCTCTCACACGCAAACAATCGGTCGGCTACCCCTCAAGCTCCTGTAGCATCCTACTTGATTTTTTTTTGTTTTGACGTGAACTTCCTACTTGAATAATAGCAGATGGATCTCCAGTTTCTATCTTGCTCTCAAATTAAATTGGTGTGCATGGTGATATGTGGGCAAAATACTACTTTTGTCTTGGCACTTTGCGGTTAATTAAGTTTGTACACAAATCTTGTAACTGAATGGAAATTAAAACAAATACTATAAGACCCAGGTTGCAGGTTGCAAACCAAACAAAGGCCTACCATTTTACCAACTTTTTGGCAGAAATAGTGGCTATAATTCAAACAACAATAGCTTACCAAAATATTGGTCATGCCCTTATTTTGGTCATGCCAAAAATTTGGCTGGGCTAGTTGGGGCTAAAACTAAACAAGCCCTATATGCTGGATCAATTATTGAAAATGTTTTCATTGTGCTTTTGTGATGCAAAGAGAAACGTTGTTGTTCAGGGCCTTGATAAATCATTCAATGGCTTTAAACAGATGAGCTAAGATGAAACTCCTTCGAGTTATCCCGTTAGTTATCTTGTACTCCCTCTGTCCCAGAATATAAGAACGTTTTTGATACTATGCTAGTGTTAAAAACGTTCTTATATTTTGGGACGGAGGGAGTAGTTATTTTTCTTTTCATAGCTTTTTATATGAACAAGTGCGCCCATTGTTTTGTAGTGTCACCTTAGTGTACAGTTTTTGTTTACGGTTTTTTTCACGTCAACAGTTTTCTCAGTCCAAAGAAAGACAAAAACAAGACAAATTAGTGTAGATGTAAAAATAGATTTTCCTGTTCAATGTCAACACATGCATTGCACATACACGGTAACTCGTTCCTCAAGTTACCTTTGTCTGCCCTTCAAACTCTGGATTAGGGACCTTCACTGAAATAATGCATGTCACTCCTTCTCTTACATGCTCCCCACTCAAGCTAATGTCTTTATCCTGCAAAAACCATCATTTGTTTAGAAAAATGCCTCAACAAATTACAGATCCAGCTTATTCAAATATTCATTCAATGGAACAAATAAGTAGCACCCAAAGTGCAGACTGAAAAAATATATACTCCCTCCTTTCCGGTTTATAGGGCTCAATTTCAAAATCTCTTCAACCAAGGTAGATGGTGAGTGGTGGCAGTGGCGGTGCCAGGAATTCATTCATGTGTAGTCAATTCAAACTTGTGTAGTCATATGTATGTATTTATGATTTTTTATTCTTAATATATACTTATTGTATGATGTTATTGCCAAAAAACTGTGTAGTCATTTGACTACACAGCTCATGCATGGCTTCGCCACTGAGTGGTGGAATAAATTTTGTAGTTTGGATAAGTACTTAATTAGGACGCTCGTTTTTCTCAAAAAGTTATGTTTATCGATGTATTAATTACAACACATGCATGCATGACCACAAAATGTCCATGAACTTCTACATGCATTGTGAGTTTTCTCCTGATACTTGCATCGGATGATTTAATGCACCTCGAAATCCAAACATGTGATGGTAAGTAGTAGAATTGTGACTTATAAAACGGAAAAATGAAATTTTTGAGATGAGACCTGCAAAACCGGAAAGGAGGGAGTATACAGCTGTTACTACGGTCCTTTTCAAACAAACTTTAACAGAACGGTTTGAAGTCAGAAGGCTAGAGTTGTGAATACCAGGGAAGAACAAAAATATACAGAATGTGCTATCAGTTATAACCTTCATAATCTTCGACTTCTTTGCAAAGCTATTAATTGTTCTTGTCAGGGAAGTTTTCAGCCCCTCAATATGAGTACCACCATCAATAGTACGGATACTGTTGGCATATCCTAGCACTGTATCAGAGTAGGAATCAGAGCACCTGTAAATCATGACAATCGATTGTTTCAGAAAGGCATACAATTCTTCTCTAGAGACAGAGCAAATGAAATGTGACAAAAGCTTCGAAATTGACCATGAAACGTTGTGTTAAAAAATCCAAATAGCTTTTGCTACGTGCCAGGAATAATGCCATATAGCCTATAAGGGGAGGAAAGAGAAACCCTTACAGCTGTTATTTCTAAATGGTCAGCATTATTACTTTCCTTTGGCTAAAGGTCAGAGCTGGTGCTGCACAGTGCACACTAATTGATTGCATCAGTGAAGACTGAAGAACATCACAGGTAAATATTTAGCTTACTAGTACACCCAAAAGCTCAAGCTAATTGTGAAAGACAATATGTACCATAACTCCAGCACTAGTTCTCAGGGCTTGTTCTGTCAATCCCACGGTACTGTTGTCGAAGCCACAGAAAGGCTAAGAGCATGTTGGGTTGATAGCCAAAACTTTGCCAGACTTTTCTTGCTCAATCGTGGCATTCTACAAAAGGTTGGTCACCACAGCTTTGGCAAGTTTGGAAAAGATGAGCCTAACAGGCTGCTGAAAAAGCGTGGTGTGCCACATCTGCGGCAAAATGAAACAAGCAGCTGCCACACCTAAGGCAATGTGTACCTGTGAACTAAATATGTCCTAAGCATGCAGAACTTTTTGGCTAACTTCCGTAACTTGTGGGCCAAAAAAATGGAATCACAAGTGAGGCTAAATATGCCCTTAGCAAAAAAAAAGAGTCTGACAAATGTGGCCAATTAGATGTGTGACTAGCAATAGTTGTGGTAGTGAACCAAACACCATGTCTAGCCTGCCTAACTTTCTTAGGCAAGTTGTGACGAACTTTGGCCTCCAAGCAAATACCCCGTGATCAAAAGAGGTATGAAAACTTGCATTTTTTTTAATTGTGATAACCAGGTCTCAAACTTCAGAAATCATGACTCTGATACCTTATTGAGTTGCAGGGACCAACCAGTTCACCTAAAGCTCAAATTGATGGGGAAAGGTTGGCAACATGTTCATGCTCATCAGTCTCAAATATATGCATGATGACTACAGCGATATTAGTTAATATACAGAGCCAGTGAGCTACACATCGCCCCTCCAACAAAGAAAGGTTTACAGTATTTCATCTATAATGCTAAATGGCTTAATCAAGATTGTAGATCACAGCATGTGAACCATCATGCCAAGAGGAGGAAAAACTATCACGGTTATAGCAGGCTATCAGGCAAGCTATGGTATACATTGCGGTAGACTAAAATATTCCTCAGTATTTGAAATATGATGTATACGTATGTAGTGAACAATACTAAAACTGTATATGTTGATCACTGTGATCATACAATTAGGAAATAACGTACAGGAAGAATTCATCTTCATCACTGCATAAATACAGGGGAGAAATTTGGGGTCCATTTCATTAATATTTCTTATCTACAAGATCAAACTGATTCACTTTAAGAATACAAATATGGTAAAGAAAATAGTTGAAAGACAATCGGTGGTTAGGAATTCAAATGGAATTGGCACGTGCAGCATAGTTGTAGGGTTTAATGAAATTTGACGAACTCGACAAAGTTTATAAATCAACGCACCAGTCTAGCAGGGGAAATTAGAACTATGAACTTGCAAGGTAACAGGAAGTTGAAAACATCATACTTTAAGCCATCTTTAAGCACATCTGATGAATTATGAAAGATAAGTTCGAATAACTGTAATTAACACTCAGTCAAATATAAATCCAAAATGATACTGATGTAATCCAGATTTTGGTGGCAAATTTCAGGAAGATACGACATTCAGTTTAGAACCTCTAGTAGTATAGAACACAGTATCAGAAACTTAGAAATAAGAATCACGTGTATAAACTAGAAAAGAGAACAAATTATCAGTATCTTCAATCAGATAAACCACAATTATTTGCTACACAGAACATGGAATATATAAGCAAGTTCAGTGCCTAACACAATGGTGGTTTTTAACTTTACACGTTACTTTTCCTTTCTTAGCAAAATTCAAAGCCGAGGAAATATACTTTACCATTGCAGGGAGACATCAACAATTATTCCATCCAATTCCTTTCTGAATGCTATTGGGTCGTGGAGGGGTTTCTGGGAAAAGAATCATACACAAAGTAATAGTGTTAGGGTCATTATGGATATATCAATATAATTTGCAGCTTGTTATATGCAGCAGAATTGGCCTCCAATCTGATGGCTTGGTATAACTAAGTAACTAACATGCACTCTACTGGCCTTACTGTGGGTGGGATCAGGTGATGCTAGTCTCTTCAGAGGATTATCTGTCACGCACCGATCCAGAGGATTTGGGGAGAGAGGAGAAGGGGGATCGGGGTGAGGAAGAACAGAGGAGTAGGTGAGAGTGAGAGAGATGAGACGGGGGGG
>NC_041384.1:225330345-225335442 GCF_002162155.2 Triticum dicoccoides | reverse complement strand
TCATTCACTGTTTCGATGCCTTCTCCAACCAGTCATTCGGTTACAAGTAAGCCACCGCTGGCTTCACACGCACGCCAACACTTGGCTTAACACACACGCATACATTTGGCCGCCAGGCCCCACGGTGACCTGGTCGTTGCAAGTGGCTAGCTGCACTTGCACTGGTTAGTCCGCTGCAGGTTGATCTGCAGGCGTGACATTTGCCCCCTCTTGAGCAGCTTGATTTTCCTCTGCCCAAAGGGGCGCGTCCGGGTAGCGTTGCCGTAGCACGTAGTAGTCCTCCCAGGTCGCAGACGACGGCGGCATGGTGCTCCACTGCACCTGTACTTGGACGACTGGGGTGTCTCCCTTCTTCATCATGCGGCGGTCCAGAATGGCAATCGGAGCACGGTCCGCGGCCGTGAGGTCCGGTATCTTGGGCAGCTCCGCGAAGACCGAAGTGTAGTCGGGGACGAATGGCTTGAGTTGCGAGACGTGGAATACGGGGTGGATACGGCTGTCCGCCGGCAAGTTCAGGCGATATGCCAACGTGCCCACGCGCTCCGTCACCGTGAAGGGTCCGAAGAACTTGTACGCCAGCTTGTGACAAGGGCGGTTGGCGACGGATGACTGGGCGTACGGTTGAAGCTTGAGGAGGACTTGCTCGCCCACGTCGAAGGCGCGCTCGGCACGGTGGCGATCTGCTTGTTTCTTGAAACGCGCCATGGCGCGCGCGAGCTGGGCGCGCGCGAGCTGGGCGCGTAGCAGCTCCGTGTGCGTTGCCCAGTCGATCTCATCTGGCGGCGCATCCACGGGCATGTTGGAGTTGACCGCTGGCATGCCGCCGAGGTTGGGCTCCCGGCCGTACAGCGCCTTGAACGGGGAGCAGTTGAGGGAGGCGTGGTGCGATGAGTTGTACCAGAACTCCGCTGCAGAGAGCCACCGGCGCCATTGCTTGGGTGTGTCGTGGACGGAGCACCGCAAATACATCTCCAAGCACTGGTTGACGCGCTCCGTTTGGCCGTCCGTCTGGGGGTGATAAGCCGTGGAGTACAGGAGCTTGGTGCCCGCGGCACTGAGGATCTCGCGCCACATCGCGCTGGTGAACACCTTGTCGCGGTCGGAGACGATGGAATGTGGCACGCCGTGGAGGCGAATGACGTTGTCCCAGAAGGATCTGGCGACTTGAGCGGCGTTGAAGGGGTGGCGAAGAGGGACGAAGTGGGCGTACTTGGTGAGCCGGTCGACGACGACCATGATCGCGTCGTAGTCATCGGACTTGGGCAGCCCCTAGACAAAGTCCATGGTGATCTCCTGCCAGGGCTCTTGTGGAATTGGGAGCGGTTGCAGCTTGCCGGCCGGATGCGTCTGCTCGTGCTTCGCGTGCTGGCAGATGCCACACTGCCTGACGAAATCTTCGACAGCGCGTTTCAGGCCGGTCCAGGCGAACAGCTTGCGCACCCGGTCGTAGGTGGCGGTGGCGCCGGAATGACCCCCGACGGCGCTGTGATGCAGCGCAGCAATGAGCTTCGTCTGAAGCGCGGTGTTGGCGCCGATCCACAGACGTCCCCGCTGCCTGATCACACCTTGCTGCAGGGTGCGGCCCTGGTCGTCGGTGTCGCAGAGCGCGAGCTTGGCGAGCAGTTCTTGCGCGTCGGCGTCTGTTTCATATGAATTTGCCACCTCTTGCAGCCATTGAGGTTGGCACACGGACAGAGCGTCCAACGACAGAAGATGCCCCACCCTGGAGAGCGCATCGGCCGCGCCATTGTCTGTGCCCTTCTTGTAGCGAAACGTGAACTGCAATCCCACCATCTTGGACATGGCTTTGCGCTGGAGATCAGTGACGAGCTGTTGGTCTCCAAGCGAACACAAGCTCTTGTGGTCGGTGAGGATCTCGAATGGGGCGCGCTAGAGGTACGGTCGCCACTTGTCGATGGCCATCATGACCGCCAGGAACTCCTTTTCGTAGGCTGACAGCTTCTGGTTGCGCACGCCCAGGGCCTTGCTCAGGTACGCGATGGGGTGCCCATCTTGGACCAGCACGGCTCCCACCCCGGTGTCGCACGCGTCCATCTCGATGGCGAACGGGCGCTTGAAGTCAGGGAGAGCGAGCACGAGCGTGCTCACCATGGCCTGCTTGAGCATCTCGAACGTGGCCTGCGCCTTGTCATCCCAGAGAAATCCCTTTTTTGTGAGGAGGCGCGTGAGCGGCTTCGCGATGATGCCGTAATGGGGCACGAACTTGCGATAGTAGCCGGTCAGGCCAAGGAAGCCGCGCAGCTCGGTGGGCGTGGTGGGCACGGGCCAGGCGCTCATGGCACTGGTCTTGCTCGCGTCAGTAGCCACGCCGTCCTTGGAGATGACGTGCCCCAGGTACTCGATCTTCTGTTGCGCGAACGAGCACTTGGAAGCCTTCGCGTACAGCTGGTGTTCGCGGAGCAGGTCGAGGACGATGCGCAGGTGTTCTTTGTGTTCCTGGAGATCGAAGCTAGAGACCAGTATGTCATCGAGGAATATGATTATAAACTTACGGACATGGCGGCCGAACACCGAGTTCATGAGGCACTGAAACATAGCCGGCACATTGCAGAGGCCGAACGGCATCACTCTGAAGTGATAATGCCCGTGGTGTGTTTTGAATGCCGTTTTCTCTTCGTCCTCCTCGCGCATGCGAATCTGATGGTACCCAGCGCGGAGATCTATCTTGGAGAAATAGGCTGCTCCTCCCAGTTCGTCGAGCAGTTCATCGACCACTGGAAGCGGAAACTTGTTCTTGACTGTCGCTGTGTTCAGACGCCGAAAATCCACGCAAAAACGCCAGCTGCCGTCCTTTTTCTTAACCAACAACACCAGCGCTGCGTACGGGCTCAGGCTGTGTGCTATCACCCCGAACTGCAACATCTCTTGAACCTGCTTCTCAATCTCGTCTTTCTAAGCTGGTGAATAGCGGTATAGCCTTGTGTTAATTGGAGCAGTGTCGGGCTCCAAGTTGATGGCATGATCGTATTGCCTCTTAGGCGGAAGGGTTTTGGGTTCAGAGAACACGTCCTTATATTCAGATAAGAGTTTCTGAATATTGGCCGGAACTAGTTCAGGTTCAGGTTTTTCCACTGTTTCCACCGTAACCAAAGCTGCAGTCCAGATATCATTAGCCACTTCCATTAGGTGCAGTTCATAAGCATCGAGCTGGGATATTGGAGGCAAGTCTGAGGTACGCACTCCTTGTAAGTGTACGCTCTTGCCCTGGGTGTCGAAGTCGATGGTTTTGTGTTGCCAGTGACAGTTCATGGGACTGTGAGCCGATAACCAGTCTATGCCCAGCACACCATCATAAGCATCAAGTGGAAGGACGCGTAGATCCGTGTGAAATGTGTGTCCCGGCACTTCCCAAGCTAATCCTCGCACGATTTGAGTGCACTGGAGTCGTTGCCCGTTGGCCACACGAACTGAAACTGGAGGCAGTTGTTCTGTCTGGACTGTCAGACGAGAGAGGAAAGCTTCGCTTATGAAACTGTGCGTGCTTCCAGAATCAACCAAGAGCAACATAATTTGATCACCCACTTGAGCTCGGAGACGAATTGTGGATGGTGTTTCCTCCCCCGAGAGCGCTTGCTGGGATAATGAGCAACACTCGGGTTCTTGTAATGCCGGTGCATCAAGCAGTTGCAGGGCGTGGACTGTGTCATCTGAAAGGATCTCGCCGAAGTCGCCGACCTCGATCATCAGGATCTGGCCGGTGCGTTTGCACTGATGCTCTCTGGAGTACTTGTCCCCGCAGCGAAAACAGAGGCCGTTCGCTCTTCTGAACTCGCGCAGTTGGCGCTCCCGTGCATAATCATCGCCCCCTTGCCGTGGTGCAGGTGCGGCGCGGGCTGGAGCGGCGGCAGCTGGTGGTGCAGCTGGTGGTGGTCGCCCCACTGGTGTGATGCGCGGACGCGCTGTGCGCTGCTTCTCCAACTCTTCTTCCTGAATGCGAGCGAACACTGCGGCCCGAGTGATGCTGGTAGGTGCTTGTAATCGCACACCGAGGCGCAGCTCGTCCTTGAGGCCGATCAAAAACTGTGAGATGAAGAATTTGGTGCTCAAGGTCGGATCCAGAGCGAGCAAATGGTACATGGCTGTCTCGAACTGATGGCGATAATCCTGAACACTTCCTGTCTGCCTTAACTGAATGAAGTTGTGCATCTAAACCTCGAACTCCTCTGGACCAAATTCCTCTTGCACTGCAGCTCTGAATTGTTGCCAATTGACCCCAGGGTCGTCTGTCGATAGGCCTAGAGCCACATTGCGGCCAGGCCGTCCATGTACAGCGCCGCGGTGGTGACCCAGTTGTGTTGTGGAACGCGGTACAGCTCGAAGTAGGTTGTGCAGCGGTCCAGCCAGATGCGCGGGGCGTCGCCGTCGAACCGCGGGAAATCGTGCTTGGGCGGCTTGATGTAGTGGTCGCCGTGGCGGTCGAGCTCCGAGGACGACGGTGACCGCGCGGTGAGCAGCGGCGGACCGTGGTTGACGAGGCGGGCGAACGAAAGCTGTGTTGCACCGTCGGTGTAGAGGGGCAGCGGCGGAGGGCGACTCGGTGATGGTGGTGGTGGGGGTGGTGGACGGTGCGCGGAGGAGTCCGCGGTGGCCGTGACGCCCGATGGAGATGCGGCGCCGGAGACGGTCGCCACGGGATCCACGGTCGGCCAAGCCTTGCGGGCCTCGTCCACATCGGCTTGCGTGAGGTCGATCTGCTTGGACAGGAGCTTGAGCTCAGCGGAGACTTGGTCGTTGTAGGCGACCTGCGCCTGGTGGCGTTCGTCGGCGGTCTTCTGATTTGCGTCGAGACGGTGGATGACGGACTCGAGCAAGTTCTGCAACTTGTCCGTGGTCTCCGACATGGCATCGAGCACGCGGCGGGTCTGCGCCGAGGGTTTGGATGGTGGTGCCGTGGTTTCGCGGGATCAGATCGAACCCCGGGCAAGATTTCGTGCGGGCTCGCCGGAGCGGCGCGCACCTGACCCGATGGATGTTACCGATTGATCGGCGGCCAACGACGGTGGGGAAAAATTTTGGCGCTGAATAGCAGATTGTCACGCCCCAATCCAGAGGATTTGGGGAGAGAGGAGAAGGGGG
>NC_041384.1:225261779-225330047 GCF_002162155.2 Triticum dicoccoides | reverse complement strand
ATTCATTCACTGTTTCGATGCCTTCTCCAACCAGTCGTTCGGTTACAAGTAAGCCACCGCTGGCTTCACACGCACGCCAACACTTGGCTTAACACACACGCATACATTTGGCCGCTGGGCCCCACGGTGACCTGGTCGTTGCAAGTGGCTAGCTGCAATTGCACTGGTTAGTCCGCTGCAGGTTGATCTGCAGGCGTGACATTATCAAAGAAAAGTGTGTGATAGGAGAAACTAACCACAAAAACGACCGTTTATTTTCTAAAACTCCAGTAAGAGAAGGCACAGATCAGTTCAGTCTATGCACAACTGGTCTAATTCAACCCACTACAGTTCTTTCACAAACTATAGACAAGGGTTTTTTAAGCGCTAGGCACTAAGCGAGCATTGTGCTTCCGCTTAGTGCAACGACAGCTTAAACCGCGTCTAGGCGCGCTTAAGCGTTCTGCATGGACGTCGTACGGGCAGGAACAGGGGCACCCAAAAAACAATTTTCAGAGCATGTAAAGCATGTATTAAGCCTAAAATCGCAAACATGTCGGGAAGGAGAGACGGGGAGGAGCTAGAGGTCAGGGAAGGGGAAGAAAGCTGACAGTTGCGAGGTCGGGGAAGAGAAGCCACCAGACTCCAGCCTAGAAGAGGAGGAGCCCGATATCGAGGAAGAGGGGGAAGGACTGGCGGCGAGGCAGGGAAGGGGAGCTTGAGATCCAGCGGCGCTAGGTCAGGGAAGAAGATGGGTGATGAAGTCAGGGAAGAAAGCGCCACATCTGGCAGTGCAAGTTCGCCTTGCTCTCCTCTGTTACTCTCACCTTGCTCTCCTGTGTCTAACCCTAGGCGCCTGAGCGCTTTTTTCAACGCTTACCCCAAAAGCGAAGCGGTAGGCCTCCGCTCAGTGTAGGCGTACGCTCAATTTTGGATGGGATAAGGAGCCCGATATCTATAGCATAGTTTCTAAATTAGCAACAGGACAGGAGCAAAGCTGGGCAACATAATATTGGATGGGACAAGGAGTAGAGTTAATAAATGGCTGTCAGAGTCAGTGTTATGTAAAGCAGGTTAGTAGGTTCACGTATTGCTTTTTTAGTTACCTGTTAATAGCAAGAGAAAGGAATAAATCTGGCCCTTAATTTTCATAAGTCACTCAGGAAAGATTAGCTAGGCCAACTGCAAACTGTAGGCAGTAATGTGGCTAGAGTACATGAAATAGCATATATGCATGACTTTGTATATCTGGAAACCCTAGACAAACTGAGACAGCATGAAACATATAGCTCTAGATGCTGTGGGAGACAAACCTTGTCAGTATTCAACCAGGCAACATATTCAACCAGGCCACCAGCATAACAGTATTCATTGTGTTGAACCTGTGCATCCTGTTCTTCCTTTGTCAGTGTTATTGTCAGCTGGCATTGAGAGAAGTACAGAACATGAGAAATCAACCAAAGGTCTACCTTTAAGCATAACAAATATCACATGGAAATTGTGCATGCAAAGCAAATAAAAAATAAATAAAAAAACTAATAATAACGGGCATAAATAATGACATACGAAACCAAGCTACCTAATTGCAATTTGAAAAGGACACATAAGGATCTAGCTAAAAATCAACCAATGATACAAGTAAAACGAACAAAAATATGAATGCACTTTAATGCATGAAAGATATGTAGAGAGAATTGTAAACATAATATGCACCGAGGTGTGCAAAAAGCATTTGGTTTGAGCAGTTGGTCAAAATTTAACTCAAAATTCCCATTGGAACAAATCTTTCATTTTTTCTCTCTGTTGCTTGGGGTATCACCAGCAGTAGTGGAACAGCACCATTGATATCCACAATTAGCTGATGCTGTCTTCACAAAGTATATCCTCATGTCTCCAACAAATGATTTTATGAGGCAGAATGCTTCCTTAGCACAGAAGGCCCATACTCCCTCCGTCCCAAAATGTATCATACTGTCAAAAATGATCTTACATTTTGGGACGAAGGAAGTAATATATAGTATGAGTGTCTTGACTGAATAAAAATCGGAAGCGAATCATATCCTTATTAATGAATAAAATATCAATAGAAGCTTCTTTCTATTCTTGCTGACACACTAACTTCAATAATCTGATAACAAAGGTATGTTAGCCTGACAGAGCAATCAGTATTCATTAATCAGTCAGGTAATAAACAAGCGAAGGAAATAATCATAATCATGTGCAATCTCTGGAACTAACAACCAACTACAGAACAGATCAATGTTTCTAGTTGAAGGACTATCATACCTTAGGATTTAAAAATGCAAGTTCCCGGATGCGACTAGAGATCGTGCTGAGGTCAAACTCAATTGCAGTTGTAAATACTACATCAAAGAAAAAAAACTGAGCATTCCGGCAACACAACATAACATAACTAGTAATGTTTAGATCAGAAAACTTTTCCGGAAAAATAGATGCATACTTTCTTTGTCAGGCCAAAATCTGATACATGAACCTTGACGACTTGATTCATCAGGCAGTGTGGTACTACTTAGCGTTGTAAGTGGTTTTCCACGAGAATAGCGTTGTCGATATTCCTTCCCATCACGGCAAACTGTAACTTCTAGTGCCTGACATAGTAATATCGCGAAAATGACAATTAATTGCACATCAATTGCAGAAATATGTACAAGTAGTATATCCAAAACACGTTATCACTGTGATAGAGATTTCTATGGTCATGGTTCAGGCTCTCATCCTATTCTTAAACTGAAATATAGGTAGTTCATACTACTACTATAATTTTAGTTCATGGTAATCAAGTAACTATGTTACTATGTATGTACACCGCTCCTTTTCACAAACAAGCTAATTAATGAGCAACAACAACAACAACAAAGCCTTTCAGTCCCAAACAAGTTGGGGTAGGCTAGAGTTGAAACCCATAAGATATCGAAACCAAGTCAGTTCAGGCACGTGGACAGCTAACTTCCATGCACCCCTGTCCATGGTCAAATCTTTACTGATATTCCAGTACT
The DNA here is from genome assembly GCF_002162155.2 of Triticum dicoccoides. Classification (NCBI taxonomy): domain Eukaryota; kingdom Viridiplantae; phylum Streptophyta; class Magnoliopsida; order Poales; family Poaceae; genus Triticum; species Triticum dicoccoides. The sequence continues at coordinate 225,327,051 of NC_041384.1, read as the reverse complement.
TCAGATATCTCTTTACGGACTCCTCCCATGTCAAGTTTGGTCTACCCCGACCTCCTTGACATTATCAGCATGCCTTAACCGTCCGCTGTGCACTTGCGTTTCTAGAGAAAGAGTAATTGTCCGGTCACAGCAGGTCAACATCCAGATACATTGACGCAAATCTCGAAAGATGTGGTCGGTCTAATTCGATGAAGAAGGGCTTGAAGGGGAGAGTTGACACTGCAAGGGCAGGGTGGTGGAGCTTAAACGGCGACAAGGTGAAAGCTTCACCGCCCAGTTGCTGCCGCCACAAGCACAATTGTCTTGGTGCAGCGCACATCAACCCCTTGTCTTCTATGTGTGTCGTCGCCGTACGTCAAATGGTTGCTGACCCCTCCCTAGAGCAACAAGTTCGCCATGTTGGTGATGTTTTTCGACTAGAACCATACATGGTATGGCATGGTGGCTGTGCTTTTATTCGACCCTCTGACTGCATTTTGGATCAAACTGTCACTTCTCTCCTATTCCAACATGCATCATCATTACGAATGGAGCTTGCTCGTCCTGGACAGATTTATTGGCATATATACTAATGTACCAAGCAAATACAGGCATCATTGCCCTCAAAGAGTTCATTTTGCATGGTGATCCCATGTGCTCACAAAAAATCTCATTAAGGTTTATTTTCCTGGGAGTGATTTCAACCTACCCAGACAAGCCCTAAAGGAGATCTCTAAAGGGCATGTCTGAAATTTACTGATTGTGTATTGTCTGGACTCTGGGGGTAGAATCATTATTAGACTTGGTCCACGGAATGATAGTATTCATAGGAAAAATAACACTCCTTTATGTAAGGTGTATTATTTGCGGCACGGTAACCAAGGCACAAATTTATAGACAACTGAGGACAAAATTACCCTTGGCAAATCGTTGGTTAGTGGTAAGTAAATCAATTAGTCCAGGAAATAAAGAGATAGACGCAATCGAGAGAGCAATACTTTCCTTTTTTGCCACAAGGAGAGATGCATGCAATAAGCAAAGATATAATTTCCTTTTTTTCTACAGGGCTAAGAAAGGAATTAGGAGGAATTAGAACAAATGCACCTTACATTGTGGAATTTTATCGAAAAACAAATACACCTTATATAAAGGAACGGAGGGAGTATATGAAAAAGCATAACTACCACATTTATTATTATAACCCATGGAAGGCTTGAGAGGATTAGTTTGACGTAGATAGAATTTAACTTCCACCCAATGGATCGTGATTTTGTGTAGAGAAAATTGCAATTTTCGCGTAAGATCTACGATCGATACTCTTTCTTTAAAGCATCTATGGTTCATATTCAATAAAGGTGAAAGCAAGAACCTCTGACAACGCATTAACAACTGATAGGCCAACACCATGCAGCCCTCCAGCAACGCTGTAGCTACTCGTTGAGCCTCCAAATTTGCCACCAGCATGCATTAGCTGCATAATCAAAAGAAAATCTTTACAAGACAGAAGATGGAAGCTGTTGAACATTTAGGCATGTCGTTGACCACCCAAAAGAAAACTTTAGTGTTGCCTTATGGACAAGCATATGATGCAAATGATAATATAAGTGTATTGTAGCATCTCTATAAATACAGGCATGCAAGTATAGTAACAGCACACAAGCCTCCCGGTATGGTAGTCCTAAAAACTAAATGACCGTAGAGGTACCCATAAGTCATCTTCATTCCCAGAATATAATCTTAATAAATAAGTAAAATTTACTGGGATTTGGGTCAGGATGGTTGACATTGCAATATACAGCCCTGTCAAACAAATAAAGCTTTAACCATACCGTTAAGACAGTCTCCACGCATGATTTCTTCGTCTGCGGGTGTATATCTGTAGGGATCTGCAGTATATCCAGGATTTAGCAGTAATTTTATCTAAGAAAGGAGAAGATAATTCATAAAGTAATCGGAACAGAAGGTTGCATGTAGGTTACTCAAAAACTGGTGCTATGTAAATCTCAACTTTCAAGAAAGAAACACAAAGTTTTAAGAAGCAAAATGGTAACAGAGATGTTCAATTAGCAGAACTACATCAAATTGGGCATAGACTGCATAACTGTAACTCTGTAAGATAACCCCTTTTTCTAGACTATGAATGTTGAACCGACTCTGTTTAAAGACGAGGGTTATACAGAACATTCAGTCTAGTCCTGTGATCTTGTGTATTACTATTACTTGTGGACATTCTAACAGGCAGAGCTTTTCATAACAATACAAAGACACACACACAGTGCTACCAAAAAATCAGTGCACTCAACTAGGCAATAAAAGCAGGTGTGCAAGTGAAGTATCCCAGTAGGATGTGACCACCTACGGGTCATAGCTACTATAAGCAAACAACTGCTAGGACCTTCTCCATGTGTTAACTAACATCTGTCAGCCATGTAGCAGCAGTGATGGAACGAACTGCTATTGAAGAGAAACAGGCCAATCAGACCCTTCCCACCGTCCTACTTGACTGGTTGACTGTGTTAGATCTATGAATGGTTGTATGTGTTATGACCTCCATGGACCACAGCTAAAGCACTATTTTTCACATACAGAATAGTGCGTCACATATGCAACATGCATGTGGAAGTTCATCCGAGAGTGCCCAGGAAAAGATATCGTCAAAGGATAGCACTGGCATGAAATAGTCCAAGAAATGGCAGGAGAATATAGTCCATGCAATTCGAGGGGAAATCAGACAAGGAACTCATAAGCCACAAACATATTCGCACAGGAAAAGCTAGCCGGTGCAGCAGAATCCAGCAGTAGGAGTAAGATTAAGAGTTGGTAGTCAAGAGGAGTCCTGTTGGGCCGAGAAGTCAGTTAGTTGCACTGTTACGGATCCAGGTTAATTAGAGTTTGAATACATTATAAAGAGAACAGTGTGAAAGTGTGATTACACAGATGACTTGGCATGCAGCCATTCTTTTGTTTATTTCATTGATGACTTTGCTTGGTGTGTCAAATATGTACTAACAGCAAAACAAAACTCACGAGTGAATATGATATAAAGGCTTCATTAACATTTGCTAAACTTCTGTTTGATTTACCAACAAGTAGGACTACTAAATTAATAACAGTAACTAGTATAGCAGCATGAAACTAAATTCATAACAGGCACATTATTCACAATATTTGTAAAAGCATTGAGCATTCAGTATGTCTTCCTTGGTTTAGGAAAACTGCATACCCCACGGCCATTGTCAGTTACACTAACTGAATTGTCATCATGAAGGACTACATTAATCTCAGTAGCATAGCCTGCTTGAGCTTCATCCACAGCATTATCCAATATTTCAACAACCTAGAATACACCAAACAAAATGATGATCAGGCAAGAAACGAAGTAGAACACCTAATAACATGGTAAAAAGGAAAGCTTAATCAGTTGAGATTACCAGATGATGCAACCCACGTGGTCCTGTGCTGCCAATGTACATACCAGGCCTTTTGCGAACTCCGTCCAATGCCTCTAAGACCTGCAAGTTAGAAATTTGGTATAAATAAATATCAAGCCAACAAAAACAATTCATTCAGGCTTCACAAATAATAGCTAACAGTGGCACACTGCAGAAACACATAACGAATCTGTGCGTGAATGTATATTGTTATCTTTCTCTTTCTTTCCAACAAAAACATCAGCAAGCTTTACATCTTATATTTTTCATTAACTAAAAGTTAACCAGATTGATGAACTAACCACGTGTCTTGACAGTTCATATACAGTACATAATAAATGTTTATCTATTCTACAGTGGCTTAGGAAAATTAAATGCCTTGATAATGGCATTTGCTAAATTGTCAGGGGAAGATTAGGAAGACAGAGCCTACTTGTAGTAATTAAGACAGGGATATTCTTAACCTTCCCAGCTCAGGTTCATAAATCACGATGTAAGTATGAAATCCACAATTATGCACCAAAACAAGAACGAGTATAAACCATTGTACATGATGTAAAATTAAATATGCAATTCTTATGTTATTCAAGGTAAACACCGTTACGTCAAAACAATACTTGATGCCTTAAGTGGGTTATCAACCCTGAAAAAGACCCCCAAAAATGCTCCACAGCATCACTGTCTCAACTGAATGGGTGCAGTGTCACCGCTACCTAACAAATTAGCTGCAATGTAACATTTGTGTGCAAACCCATGCAATCTGGTGGGAAAAAACATGATGAAAACGTATGTATAGGATTGCAAAGCTGCTTGGAGCTGATTAACTCTGTTCCTGCCGTTATGTGCTCCATGAAACTCCCGAATAATCCGCACATCGTATAAAATTTGAGATATTCCAAACACTTGCACCCGAAGTCCAACTTAACCCCTTAGCCACAGAAGTCGTGCAAGAGAATCACCTGGACGTTTGCTGCGGTGTACTCGCCGGCCACCCGCTTCTCCTGCATCGCATCGGATGCCGCCGTGGAGGCCATGAAAGCCCTCACCGCGACCCCATTCCGCCCTGGGACCACCGCCGCCACAACCCTAGAAGGGAAAAACACGCGCCAAAAAAATACCAGCAAATCAGCATCCAGGCCGCTCCAGCGAGAGAAATCTGCCTTGCCAAGAGGCGTAGAAGGAAGCATGAAGCGGACATGGAGGCACCTGGGTCTGAAGAGGTGTCGAGCAGAGGGGGAGGGGACCGGGAGCAGACGGGAGGGGGTAGGGGCGCTGGAGAGGAGGCGGCGGAGAAGAAGGCGGAGATGGGGTGGGGGAGGCGACGGCCGGAGGAGGAGCGCCATTGGCGGCGGCGGCGAGCTCGCGTCGCGTCCGCCTAGCTTCTGCTTTGGCTTGGCCTGGGTTGCTGCTTGTGGTGGGGGAAATGGCAGGAGGGGTTGGGGTTTAGACGGCAGTGGATGAGGCGTCGCGGAGCCCGAGGAGGGTTTTAGCAAGGGAACCGGGTGGTTTCAGGCTAGAGAGAAAGGCTTTTCGAAAAGGAAAGGGCAGGGAATGCGATGTTCTTCTATTGGGCTGTCGGTCGGGCCTGATGGACTTCTAGGGTTCCTGAAACTTTGCTCCGCTCCATCAAATTTACTTTGCTCCCCTCAACAAAAAAATCAAATTTACTTTTTGAAATCATCATTACTTAAAGGAAATCCCATGTAAAAAATGTAAGTGTCACTCCTCCGTTCTTTTTAATCAAAGGATGGATATATCGTCTACCAGCAGACTCACAATGAAATTAGGCAGGGCATCAATCCAACGAGATGGATTATTAGCACGTCCTCGTCTAGCCAGCTCATGAGCTACATAAATTGACTCTCTAATACAATGCTCAATAATAAACCTTCCGAAATCTACTAGATAAGTACGACATTCATCAAGAACCAGCGCTGCCATCATAGAATAACCTTCATTGAATCTAAGTGCATCCACCACCGTGATATTATCCGATCGCACCACCAAGTTATTGCATCCCGTATCTCTTGCTAGCTTCAGTCCTTCAAGCAGAGCTGCCGCTTCTGCCGTGAACACATCAACTACATGTTCTAATCTCGCCGTGGACGCCGACATGAAAGATCCTCGGTAATCACAGATGATGGCACCACAAGACCCTGCATAATTGCCTTCCGTGAATGAAGCATCAACATTAAGGACAAGTTGTCCTGCTAGGAACGTCGGCCGCCTGTTGATCTTGGGTGTAGATTTAGCTTGTGCTCCGGGCACATAATTAATCGCTAGGGCAACCACCGCCGGCGCTGTTCGTTCTCGAGTCAATATTTCTTCCCCTCGCACGAACTGTTTTCTTTGCCACCATAAGAACACTGTTGATATGAGCTCTGGTAGCTCAACCAATCCAGAATATTGTCGCCGATAATAATCATCACATAAAATGAACTTCAAGACTGTTGAACCTGCTCGATCAGTCAATGAAGCAAAGTTAATATCTGTTGCGATTCCCAAAGCTTTCCAAACTGCTTGCGCCCTTGCACACTTATACATCATATGTGCTAAGTCCTCCGCACCATCTGTACAGTATGAGCATTGGGACAAGTTTCCAACATGGCGGTTCATAAGAGTACTCTGGCATTGGATGGCATTGTGCAAGCATCTCCAGATATAAATTTTAACTTTCGCTGGTACTCTCAAACTCCACAACTTCTTCCAAACTGGATGGGGCGCCATGGAGAAGCGGGCCAGACCGCTGTCATCTGTATCATAATTCACTTCTCATTGCTTATAATAGGCAGAACATACTGAGAAAACGCCGCTCCTCGTGAGATGTCATGCAACACAGTCCTTTGTCTCCACATGGAATAATGGGATTTGTAGTACGCGTTAAGCATCAATGTGCCAGAAATTCTCGCGGATTAACATCTCACCCCATTCTCCCGTGATTGGGTCAATTAACTCATTCACTTTAGTAAGTACTGGTTCTCCCTTACTGTTAAAACTTTTTTGGAGGCACTGTTCGGGATCCAACAGTCATCCCATATATTAATCTTTTCTTCATTGCCTACTCTCCAAATGTAACCCTTCTTGATCGTTTGAATTCCAGACCAAATGCTTTGCCACACATAGGACGACCCCTTCTTTAGTTGACAATTCAGAATATCTCTTGTAGGGTAGTACCTGGCTCTCAGAACTCGTGCACATAGTGAACCAAAGTTCTCAATTAGTCTCCAACATTGCTTTGCCAACATTGCCAAGTTAAATCTATGAATATCCCGGAATCCCATACCTCCTCTCTCCTTCGGAATACATATTTTTCCATCATGCAAACCAATGCATTCTTTGTTGGTCCTCCTCATCACCCCACCAATATTGCGACATTGCATCGGTGATTCCCTTGCAAAATTTCTTCGGGAATTTAAATACGCCCATCGCATGAGTTGGGATGGCTTGGGCCACCGCTTTCAGCAAAGCCTCTTTGCCTCCGAATGAGAGAGTTCTCTCTTTCCATCCATTCACCATTGCTTGAATTCTTTTATTATGTGTTTAAAGCAGTCAACACGGTCCACCCCTATCATGGATGGTAGACCCAAGTATTTGTCTGAAATAGACTCTGTCATAATATTTAGAATTTGACATACTTTTGCCTTCACCTCCACATTTGTGTTAGGACTGAAAAATATAGAGCATTTTGATTCACTCGCCAATCGACCTGAGGCTGCACAGTACTCATCTAAAATCCCACGCAGGGTGTTTGCATTGTGGGCATCTCCTCTCATGAGAATAAAAGAATCGTCAGCAAAAAGTAAATGAGAAATCATTGGTGAATCTCTACACATGCACACCATTCAAGTTACCAACCTCCTCCTCATGAGAAATAAGGGCCGACAGTCCTTCAGCACATAAGAGAAACAGATATGGGGAGAGGGGATCCCCCAGTCTCAAACCTCTCGTGGGTGAAAAAGGCAACGTTTCATTTGAGTTGAACCGAACCTTATACTCAACCGACCTTACGCAAGTCATCACCATTTGAATCCACTGAGCATGAAATCCCAATTTGGTGAGCATGGCCTCCAAGAATACCCACTCAACTCTGTCATATGCCTTGTGCATATCTAACTTGATTGCACATGTTCCAAACTTCCCCTTCTTTCTCTTCTTCATCGTATGTAAGCACTCATATGCCACTATGACGTTATCAGTTATGTTGCACCCTGGCATAAACGCACTTTGTGTCTCACTGATTATATCTGGAAGAAAAACCTTCAGGCGTGCTGCGAGCATTTTTGAGATCTCCTTATAAACCACATTACATAAACTAGTAGGCCTAAATTGGGTGATCTTCTCTGGGTTGTCCACTTTGGGAATCAACACGATAGTAGTAGAGTGAAGGAAATATGCCCTAGAGGCAATAATAAAGTTATTATTCATTTCCTTATATCATGATAAATGTTTATTATTCATGCTAGAATTGTATTAACCGGAGACATAATACATGTGTGAATACATAGACAAACATAGTGTCACTAGTATGCCTCTACTTGACTAGCTCGTTAATCAAAGATGGTTATGTTTCCTAACCATGAACAAAGTGTTGTTATTTGATTAACGAGGTCACATCATTAGTTGAATGATCTAATTGACATGACCCATTCCATTAGCTTAGCACCCGATCGTTTAGTATGTTGCTATTGCTTTCTTCATGACTTATACATGTTCCTATGACTATGAGATTATGCAACTCCCGTTTGCTGGAGGAACACTTTGTGTGCTACCAAACGTCACAACGTAACTGGGTGATTATAAAGGAGCTCTACAGGTGTCTCCAATGGTAGATGTTGGGTTGGCATATTTCGATAATAGGATTTGTCACTCCGATTGTCGGAGAGGTATCTCTAGGCCCTCTCATGTAATGCACATCACATAAGCCTTGCAAGCATTGCAACTAATGAGTTAGTTGCGGGATGATGTATTACGGAACGAGTAAAGAGACTCGCCGGTAATGAGATTGAACTAGGTATTGGATACCGACGATCGAATCTCGGGCAAGTAACATATCGATGACAAAGGGAACAACGTATGTTGTTATGCGGTCTGACCGATAAAGATCTTCGTAGAATATGTAGGAGCCAATATGGGCATCCAGGTCCCGCTATTGGTTATTGACCGGAGATGTGTCTCGGTCATGTCTACATTGTTCTCGAACCGTAGGGTCCGCACGCTTAATGTTACGATGACAGTTATTATGAGTTTATGCATTTTGATGTACCGAAGTTAGTTCGGAGTCCCGGATGTGATCACGGACATGACGATGAGTCTCGAAATGGTCGAGACATAAAGATTGATATATTGGAAGCCTATGTTTGGATATCGGAAGTGTTCCGGGTGAAATCGTTATTTTACCGGAGTACCGGGAGGTTACCGGAACCCCCCGGGAGCTGTATGGGCCTTAATGGGCTTTAGTGGAAAGGAGAAGGGGCAGCCCAAGATGGGCTGCGCGCCTCCCCCCTCCCCTAGTCCTATTAGGACAAGGAGAGGTGGCCGACCCCCCTTTCTCTCTTTCCCCCTCAGCGAATCCTACTCCAACTAGGATTGGGGGGAGGAATCCTACTCCCAGAGGGAGTAGGACTCCCTTGGTGCGCCCTCCTTGGCCGGCCGGCCCCCTCCCCTTGGCTCCTTTATATACGGAGGCAGGGGGCACCCCTAGACACACAAGTTGATCATTGAGATCGTTCTTTAGCCGTGTGCGGTGCCCCCTGCCACCATATTCCACCTCGATTATATTGTAGCAGTGCTTAGGCGAAGCCCTGTGACGGTAGAACATCAAGATCGTCACCACGCCGTCGTGCTGACGGAACTCCTCCCCGACGCTTTGCTGGATCGGAGCCCGGGGATCGTCATCAAGCTGTACGTGTGCTAAGAACTCGGAGGTGCCGGAGTAACGGTGCTTGGATCGATCGGATCGGGAAGACGTATGACTACTTCCTCTATGTTGTGTCAACGCTTCCGCAGTCGGTCTGCGTGGGTACGTAGACAACACTCTCCCCTCTCATTGCTGTGCATCACCATGATCTTGCGTGTGCGTAGGAATTTTTTTGAAATTACTACGTTCCCCATCAGTGGCATCCGAGCCTAGGTTTTATGGTTTGATGTTATATGCACGAGTAGAACACAAGTGAGTTGTGGGCGATATAAGTCATACTGCCTACCAGCATGTCATACTTTGGTTCAGCGGTATTGTTGGACGAGACGACCCGGACCAACATTACGCGTACGCTTACGCGAGACCGGTTCTCCCGACGTGCTTTGCACATAGGTGGCTTGCGGGCGACAGTCTCTCCAACTTTAGTTGAACTGAGTGTGGCTACGCCCGGTCCTTGCGAAGGTTAAAATGGAGTCAAATTGACAAACTATCGTTGTGGTTTTGATGCGTAGGTGAGATTGGTTCTTACTTAAGCCCGTAGCAGCCACGTAAAACTTGCAACAACAAAGTAGAGGACGTCTAACTTGTTTTTGCAGGGCATGTTGTGATGTGATATGGTCGAGGCATGATGCTGAATTTTATTGTATGAGATGATCATGTTTTGTAACCGAGTTATCGGCAACTGGCAGGAGCCATATGGTTGTCGCTTTATTGTATGCAATGCAATCGCGATGTAATGCTTTACTTTATCACTAAGCGGTAGCGATAGTCATGGAAGCATAAGATTGGCGAGACGACAATGATGCTACGATGGAGATCAAGGTGTCGCGCCGGTGACGATGGTGATCATGACGGTGCTTCGGAGATGGAGATCACAAGCACAAGATGATGATGGCCATATCATATCACTTATATTGATTGCATGTGATGTTTATCTTTTTATGCATCTTATCTTGCTTTGATTGACGGTAGCATTATAAGATGATCTCTCACTAAATTATCAAGAAGTGTTCTCCCTGAGTATGCACCGTTGACAAAGTTCGTCGTGCCCAGACACCACGTGATGATCGGGTGTGATAAGCTCTACGTCCATCTACAACGGGTGCAAGCCAGTTTTTGCACACGCAGAATACTCAGTTTAAACTTGGCGAGCCTAGCATATGCAGATATGGCCTCAGAACACGGAGACCGAAAGGTCGAGCATGAATCATATAGTAGATATGATCAACATAACGATGTTCACCAGTGAAAACTACTCCATCTCACGTGATGATCGGTTATGGTTTAGTTAATTTGGATCACGTGATCACTTAGAGGATTAGAGAGATGTCTATCTAAGTGGGAGTTCTTAAGTAATTTGATTAATTGAACTTAAACTTATCATCAACTTAGTACCTGATAGTATCTTGCTTGTTTATGTTGATTGTAGATAGATGGCTCGTGCTGTTGTTCCGTTGAATTTTAATGCGTTCCTTGAGAAAGCAAAGTTGAAAGATGATGGTAGCAATTACACGGACTGGGTCCGTAACTTGAGGATTATCCTCATTGCTGCTCAGAAGAATTACGTCCTGGAAGCACCGCTGGGTGCCAGGCCTGCTGCTGGAGCAACACCAGATGTTATGAACGTCTGGCAGAGCAAAGCTGATGACTACTCGATAGTTCAGTGTGCCATGCTTTACGGCTTAGAATCGGGACTTCAACGACGTTTTGAATGTCATGGAGCATATGAGATGTTTCAGGAGTTGAAGTTAATATTTCAAGCAAATGCCCGGATTGAGAGATATGAAGTCTCCAATAAGTTCTATAGCTGCAAGATGGAGGAGAACAGTTCTGTCAGTGAGCATATACTCAAAATGTCTGGGTATAATAATCACTTGATTCAGATGGGAGTTAATCTTCCAGATGATTGCGTCATTGACAGAATTCTCCAATCACTGCCACCAAGCTACAAGAGCTTCGTGATGAACTATAATATGCAAGGGATGAACAAGACTATTCCCGAGCTCTTCGCAATGCTGAAAGCTGCGGAGGTAGAAATCAAGAAGGAGCATCAAGTGTTGATGGTTAACAAGACCACTAGTTTCAAGAAAAAGGGCAAAGGGAAGAAGAAAGGGAACTTCAAGAAGAACGGCAAGCTAGTTGCTGCTCAGGAGAAGAAACCCAAATCTAGACCTAAGCCTGAAACTGAGTGCTTTTACTGCAAGCAGACTGGTCACTGGAAGCAGAACTGCCCCAAGTATTTGGCGGATAAGAAGGATGGCAAGGTGAACAAAGGTATATGTGATATACATGTTATTGATGTGTACCTTACTAGAGCTCGTAGTAGCACCTGGGTATTTGATACTGGTTCAATTGCTAATATTTGCAACTCGAAACAGGGACTACAGATTAAGCGAACACTGGCAAAGGACGAGGTGACGATGCGCGTGGGAAACGATTCCAAAGTCGATGTGATCGCGGTCGGCACGCTACCTCTACATCTACCTTCGGGATTAATATTAGACCTAAATAATTGTTATTTGGTGCCAGCGTTGAGCATGAACATTATATCTGGATCTTGTTTGATGCGAGACGGTTATTCATTTAAATCAGAGAATAATGGTTGTTCTATTTATATGAGCAATATCTTTTATGGTCATGCACCTTCGAAGAGTGGTCTATTTTTGATGAATCTCGATAGTAGTAACACACATATTCATAACGTTGAAGCCAAAAGATGCAGACTTGATAATGATAGTGCAACTTATTTGTGGCACTGCCGTTTAGGTCATATCGGTATAAAGCACATGAAGAAACTCCATACTGATGGACTTTTGGAACCACTTGATTATGAATCACTTGGTACTTGTGAACCGTGCCTCATGGGCAAGATGACTAAAACGCCGTTCTCCGGTACTATGGAGAGAGCAACAGATTTATTGGAAATCATACATACCGATGTATGTGGTCCGATGAATATTGAGGCTCGTGGCGGATATCATTATTTTCTGACCTTCACAGATGACTTAAGCAGATATGGGTATATCTACTTAATGAAACACAAGTTTGAAACATTTGAAAAGTTCAAAGAATTTCAGAGTGAAGTTGAAAATCATCGTAACAAGAAAATAAAGTTTCTACGATCTGATCGTGGAGGAGAATATGAGTTACGAGTTTGGTGTACATTTGAAACAATGCGGAATAGTTTCGCAAGTCACGCCACCCGGAACACCACAGCGTAATGGTGTGTCCGAATGTCGTAATCGTACTTTACTAGATATGGTGCGATCTATGATGTCTCTTACTGATTTACCACTATCATTTTGGGGTTATGCTTTAGAGACGGCCGCATTCACGTTAAATAGGGCACCATCAAAATCCGTTGAGACGACGCCTTATGAACTATGGTTTGGCAAGAAACCAACGTTGTCGTTTTTTAAAGTTTGGGGCTGCGATGCTTATGTGAAAAAGCTTCAACCTTATAAGCTCGAGCCCAAATCGGAGAAATGTGTCTTCATAGGATACCCAAAGGAGACTGTTGGGTACACCTTCTATCATAGATCCGAAGGCAAGGCATTCGTTGTTAAGAATGGATCCTTTCTAGAGAAGGAGTTTCTCTCGAAATAAGTGAGTGGGAGGAAAGTAGAACTTGACGAGGTAACTGTACCTGCTCCCTTATTGGAAAGTAGTACATCACAGAAAACTGTTTCTGCGACACCTATACCAATTAGTGAGGAAGCTAATGATGATGATCATGAAACTTCAGGACAAGATACTACTGAACCTCGTAGAACAACCAGAGCGAGATCCGCACCAGAGTGGTACGGTAATCCTGTTCTGGAAATCATGCTGCTAGATCATGATGAACCTACGAACTATGAAGAAGCGATGGTGAGCCCAGATTCCGCAAAATGGCTTGAAGCCATGAAATCTGAGATGGGATCCATGTATGAGAACAAAGTATGGACTTTGGTTGACTTGCCCGATGATCGGCAAGCAATTGAGAATAAATGGATCTTCAAGAAGAAGACTGACGCTGATGGTAATGTTACTGTCTACAAAGCTCGACTTGTCGCAAAAGGTTTTCGACAAGTTCAAGGGGTTGACTACGATGAGACTTTCTCACCCGTAGCGATGCTTAAGTCTGTCCGAATCATGTTAGCGATTGCCGCATTTTATGATTATGAAATTTGGCAAATGGATGTCAAAACTGCATTCCTGAATGGATTTCTAGAAGAAGAGTTGTATATGATGCAACCGGAAGGTTTTGTCGATCCAAAGGGAGCTAACAAAGTATGCAAGCTCCAGCGATCCATTTATGGACTGGTGCAAGCCTCTCGGAGTTGGAATAAACGCTTTGATAGTGTGATCAAAGCATTTGGTTTTATACAGACTTTCGGAGAAGCCTGTATTTACAAGAAAGTGAGTGGGAGCTCTGTAGCATTTCTGATATTATATGTGGATGACATATTACTGATTGGAAATGATATAGAATTTCTGGATAGCATAAAGTGATACTTGAATAAGAGTTTTTCAATGAAAGACCTCGGTGAAGCTGCTTACATATTAGGCATAAAGATCTATAGAGATAGATCAAGGCGCTTAATTGGACTTTCACAAAGCACATACCTTGACAAGATTTTGAAGAAGTTCAAAATGGATCAAGCAAAGAAAGGGTTCTTGCTTGTGTTACAAGGTGTGAAGTTGAGTCAGACTCAATGCCCGACCACTGTAGAAGATAGAGAGAAAATGAAAGATGTTCCCTATGCTTCAGCAATAGGCTCTATCATGTATGCAATGCTGTGTACCAGACCTGATGTGTGCCTTGCTATAAGCTTAGCAGGGAGGTACCAAAGTAATCCAGGAGTGGATCACTGGACAGCGGTCAAGAACATCCTGAAATACCTGAAAAGGACTAATGATATGTTTCTCGTATATGGAGGTGACAAAGAGCTCACCGTAAGAGGTTACGTTGATGCAAGCTTTGACACTGATCCGGACGATTCTAAATCGCAAACCGGATATGTGTTTACATTAAACGGTGGAGCTGTCAGTTGGTGCTGTTCTAAACAAAGCGTCATAGCGGGATCTACATGTGAAGCGGAGTACATAGCTGCTTCGGAAGCAGCGAACGAAGGAGTCTGGATGAAGGAGTTCATATCCGATCTAGGTGTCATACCTAGTGCATCGGGTCCAATGAAAATCTTTTGTGACAATACTGGTGCAATTGCCTTGGCAAAGGAATCCAGATTTCACAAGAGGACCAAGCACATCAAGAGACGCTTCAATTCCATCCGGGATCTAGTCCAGGTGGGAGACATAGAGATTTGCAAGATACATACGGATCTGAATGTTGCAGACCCGTTGGCTAAGCCTCTTCCACGAGCAAAACATGATCAGCACCAAGGCTCCATGGGTGTTAGAATCATTACTGTGTAATCTAGATTATTGACTCTAGTGCAAGTGGGAGACTGAAGGAAATATGCCCTAGAGGCAATAATAAAGTTATTATTTATTTCCTTATATCATGATAAATGTTTATTATTCATGCTAGAATTGTATTAACCGGAGACATAATACATGTGTGAATACATAGACAAACATAGTGTCACTAGTATGCCTCTACTTGACTAGCTCGTTAATCAAAGATGGTTATGTTTCCTAACCATGAACAAAGTGTTGTTATTTGATTAACGAGGTCACATCATTAGTTGAATGATCTGATTGACATGACCCATTCCATTAGCTTAGCACCCGATCGTTTAGTATGTTGCTATTGCTTTCTTCATGACTTATACATGTTCCTATGACTATGAGATTATGCAACTCCCGTTTGCCGGAGGAACACTTTGTGTGCTACCAAACGTCACAACGTAACTGGGTGATTATAAAGGAGCTCTACAGGTGTCTCCAATGGTAGATGTTGGGTTGGCGTATTTCGAGAATAGGATTTGTCACTCCGATTGTCGGAGAGGTATCTCTAGGCCCTCTCATGTAATGCACATCACATAAGCCTTGCAAGCATTGCAACTAATGAGTTAGTTGCGGGATGATGTATTACGGAACGAGTAAAGAAACTTGCCAGTAACGAGATTGAACTAGGTATTGGATACCGATGATCGAATCTCGGGCAAGTAACATACCGATGACAAAGGGAACAACGTATGTTGTTATGCGGTCTGACCGATAAAGATCTTCGTAGAATATGTAGGAGCCAATATGGGCATCCAGGTCCCGCTATTGGTTATTGACCGGAGATGTGTCTCGGTCATGTCTACATTGTTCTCGAACCGTAGGGTCCGCACGCTTAACGTTACGATGACAGTTATTATGAGTTTATGCATTTTGATGTACCGAAGTTAGTTCGGAGTCCCGGATGTGATCACGGACATGACGAGGAGTCTTGAAATGGTCGAGACATAAAGATTGATATATTGGAAGCCTATGTTTGGATATCGGAAGTGTTCCGGGTGAAATCGGTATTTTACCGGAGTACCGGGAGGTTACCGGAACCCCCCGGGAGCTGTACAGGCCTTAATGGGCTTTAGTGGAAAGGAGAAGGGGCAGCCCAAGATGGCTGCGCGCCTCCCCCCTCCCCTAGTCCTATTAGGACAAGGAGAGGTGGCCGACCCCCCTTTCTCTCTTTCCCCCTCAGCGAATCCTACTCCAACTAGGATTGGGGGGAGGAATCCTACTCCCAGAGGGAGTAGGACTCCCTTGGCGCGCCCTCCTTGGCCGGCCGGCCCCCTCCCCTTGGCTCCTTTATATACGGAGGCAGGGGCACCCCTAGACACACAAGTTGATCATTGAGATCGTTCCTTAGCCGTGTGCGGTGCCCCCTGCCACCATATTCCACCTCGATTATATTGTAGCGGTGCTTAGGCGAAGCCCTGCGACGGTAGAACATCAAGATCGTCACCACGCCGTCGTGCTGACGGAACTCCTCCCCGACGCTTTGCTGGATCGGAGCCCGGGGATCGTCATCGAGCTGTACGTGTGCTAAGAACTCGGAGGTGCCGGAGTAACGGTGCTTGGATCGGTTGGATCGGAAGACGTACGACTACTTCCTCTACGTTGTGTCAACGCTTCCGCAGTCGGTCTGCGTGGGTACGTAGACAACACTCTCCCCTCTCATTGCTGTGCATCACCATGATCTTGCGTGTGCTTAGGAATTTTTTTGAAATTACTACGTTCCCCATCATAGAGTTCCAACCTTCTGGGATCGTACCTGTATTGAAAGCCGCAAGAACATCCTTCGTTAGATCTCCTCCGAGCAGGTGCCAAAACTTTTTATAAAAGATAGCATGTAATCTGTCCGGTCCCGGTGCTTTCAAATCACCAATACTGAATAAAGCTTTCCTGACCTCCTCCTCTGTGTACGGAGCCATAAGTGACTCATTCATATAATTCGTAACATGCCTCTTAACTTTAGTTATAACATTCATCGTTGGTACATTAACTTCGGCAGAGAAGAGATGCTGAAAGTACTCAGTAATCAAACTTCACATAGCTTCATTGTTCTCTCTCCATACACCTGAGTCATCAAGCAAGCGTTTAATGTAATTTCTTTTCTTCCTAGCCGATGCAAAATTATGAAAGAAACTAGTGTTTCGATCACCGAATTTTAGCCAGTTTGCGCGGCTACGTTGTACCCAATAGATCTCTTCCATCTCCAAATTTTCTTCTATCTCCATTAGCAATATTCTCTGCCTGTATCCTGCCTCGTTAGTGAGAGGGCCTGACCGTAGCAATTCCAAGTCTGCCTTCAGCTCCTTCAAACACCGATGGGAGACTTCAAGATCGAACGATCCCATTCATGCATGGTGCCGTGTACACTTGTTGTGTGCTCTGCAATGGGTGCCAACGGATTGGTTCGATCCCAAGCTTCAGACACAATTTGCATAACATTCTCCTCTTGCAGCCACCTAGATTCAAAACACCTCTGATGGGTTCGCTGATGGTCCCCATGTACATCTCCCTCCGTATCAATGAATATTGGTCTGTGATCAAACTTGGTGTGTGCAGCATTAGTAATCTTTGCCTCAGGAAAAAGCCCATGGAACTGACCATTACATACTGCTCTATCGAGGCATTCTCTAAGTCTCCTCCTCCTCCAAGTATATAATTCACCACTACAACCCATGTCCTCCAATTCACAATCAATAAGGGCATCGCTGAAATTTTGCATCATGTGCATTGGCCTCGGTGCACCGCCCTCCTTCTCGTGGGAGTATAAGATCTCATTAAAATCCCTGGCTATCAACCACGGGATTTTTATTCGTTAATGTAGATCACGCAAAACATGACCATGACAAATGTTTATATTCCCACTTCGGCTCACCATAAAACCCCGTAAACCTCCAAACCTCATCCCATTCCCCACGGTAACATCTAAGAAATTTTTATCCTTATCTCTGAGTTGAATTGCCAATGGTCTCCCCCAAAACAGAAGCAAACCACCACTCGCCCCACTACTTTCATGCACCTCCATGATGTCCATCTTTAACTTTTTTTGGAGTTTTTCTGCCTTGGCTTTGTTCAGATACGTCTCAGACAGTAAGACGACATATGGCCCCACTGCTTCTGGACGTCCAGAAGCGCTCTTTCTACCGCGGCACTAGCCATGCCACGGCAGTTCCAACATATGAGTTTCATTATTCACGGTGATCACCCAGCAGTCAAACAGGCCAAAAACATCGTACGTCCAAACCCTAACTCGCAAGGAGCATAGTAGATGGAAATCAAGACTGCACGAACCTTGCCGAGGGATCCGACAAAGCTGCAGCACAGAAAAGCGACCGTTGCCGAAAACAACGACAGGACAAAACCAATCACAGCACCTAGTAGTGGAACTGTGCCGGGACAAAAAACCAGCACTGCAGAATGAGCGTTGGAACATGAACGACGTAGCCGTCAAAGCTTTTGAAATAGCTGGGAGCAACGCCTTAACGGCAACAACTTGGAGGTAGCTGGGTCCAACGCATCAGCCGGGAGCAACGCATCCACGTTTCACTTCTCCTTCTCTTGTGAGTCCTTCAAAGTAATTGCATGAAGAAGCCCATGAGCACTTCCATTGCAATCACAGGATTAGCGGTCGTGCCGCCGGCGGCGACAACAACCAAAACCTAGATCGCTTTCTTGCTATTTTTTTTCACGCGCGGTGGACACCCTCACTCCTCCATTTTTTGGTGCTGACAGGTGATGAGGTTGTTGCAAACTATGATTTTCTCCCTTGATTCATTTCTTTCAAACATTTTATCTCTTGAATTGTTCTTCTAAATACAAACCATTTTTACCGCTATATTTTTCAGGTCAAGATCTTCAAAACTAGATCTCATGTTTATAGGTTTCGATGAACTTACTTTATAAACAAACTTGGAAAAAACGAATTAGCAAAAATAAAAGATGGGAAATGTTTTATCTCTTGAATCGTGCATCCAAATCACAAATCATTTTTACCATTGTGCTCCTAGAAAAAAACACTAGTTCCTAAGGAAAAATCACCAAAACCAAGCAAAAGCCAAAAAAACATGTGAAAAAAATCTCAAAGGTGCGTCCAACACGCAACATGTGGCAGCAATTGGGCATATCACTTGGCACACTTCCAGGCCAAAGAAAGTGACCTATGTGGGTATACCCTTTGATTAGTTCATCCTTTAATCCTTATTATACACACAAAAGTGGTGGAAGCTCAAGGGGGAGGTAGCTCAGGCGTTCAAGGAGAGGGTCATTAAGGAGAGCCCTTGGGAGGAAGGAGGGGATGCGGACAATGTGTGAATGAAGATGACGACTTGCATTCATAAGGTGACCTCAAAGGAGTTTGGAGTGTCCGGGGGAAGGATAAGCGAAAATAATGATACCTGGTGATGGGATGATGATGTTCAGAAGGCGATTAAAGAGAAGAAATATTGTTTCGGACGCCTATACCTGGATAGGAGTGCAGACAACATAGAGAAGTACAAGATGGCGAAGAAGGCCGCAAAGCGAGCTGTCAGTGAAGCAAGGGGTCGGGCGTATGAGGACCTTTACCAATGGTTAGGAATGAAGGAAGGCGAAAGGGACATCTATAAGATGGTCGAGATCCGAGAGAGGAAAACAAGGGATATTGTGTTGGGGAACATAGTAATTTCAAAAAAAATCCTACGCACACGCAAGATCATGGTGATGCATAGCAACGAGAGGGGAGAGTGTTGTCTACGTATTCTCGTAGACCGTAAGCGGAAGCTTTATGACAACGCAGTTGATGTAGTCGTACGTCTTCATGGTCGACCGATCCTAGTACCGAAGGTACAACACCTCCGTGATCTGCACACGTTCGGCTCGGTGACGTCCCACGAACTCACGATCCAGCAGAGTGTCGAGGGAGAGCTTCGTCAGCACGACGACATGATGACGGTGATGATGATGCTACCGGAACAGGGCTTCGCCTAAGCACCGCTACGATATGACCGAGGTGGCTTATGGTGGAGGGGGCACCGCACACGGCTAAAAGATCAATGATCAACTTGTGTGTCTATGGGCTGCCCCCTCCCCGTATATAAAGGAGTGGAGGAGGGGAGGGGCCGGCCCTCTCTATGGCGCGCCCTAGGGGAGTCCTACTCCCACCGGGAGTAGGATTCCCCTCCTTCCCTAGTTAGAGTAGGAGAGGAAGGGAAGGAGGAGTAGAAGAGAAGGAAAGTGTTGGGGAACGCAGTAATTTCAAAAAAAATGCTACGCACACGCAAGATCATGGTGATGCATAGCAACGAGAGGGGAGAGTGCTGTCCACGTACCCTCGTAGACCGTAAGCAGAAGCGTTATGACAAGCGGTTGATGTAGTCGTACGTCTTCTCGATCAGCCGATCCTAGTACCGAAAGTACGACACCTCCGCAATCTGCACACATTCGGCTCGGTGACGTCCCACGAACTCACGATCCAGCAGAGTGTCGAGGGAGAGCTTCGTCAGCACGACGGCGTGATGATGGTGATGATGATGCTACTGGAACAGGGCTTCGCCTAAGCACCGCTACGATATGACCGAGGTGGATTATGGTGGAGGGGGGCACCGCACACGGCTAAGAGATCAATGATCAACTTGTGTGTCTATTGTGATATGGACAGCACAGGTGCTCTTGTCGTTCCACCTTTACTGTCAAGTAAAATACCGAACAATCGAGAGGCTCGCTATGAAAGCAAGATGCAAAAGTATGTGGTTCCCGCTCTACCTCATAAGAAGATCATGTGTGCTATAGAACAGAGGAGGATCTTAGGTGTGAAGCCTGTTCCATATGATACACTCGTGCCTCGGGAAGAAGTGAAGCCCACATTCAGAACACCTTGTCAATACTTCAATGTAGCCAGCAGAATGAAAGTTTGAAGGCTGCACCATCAAGTTCATTTTAGTTTTGGCCTAGCAACCATACATGCAAGTATACGTACGTGTCTTTTTATTTATTTTTCTTAGTTTGTTCAGATTTCCTAGTTTACAACTTGTAATTGATGAGGAGTCCTCATCGTGTCCTAGTCTTGGTCGGGCTTAGCCCAGGTGTTACACACCACCTATATAAGAAGGGGTGCAACTTTGTCTAGGTTGAGGGTTTTAGTTTATGAAAAATATTCTCAGATCCATCCGATGATGAGGCAGTCTGTTTCCTGTGTTCCATAAGTTGGTTTGTGATTGCTTGTGTTCCGGCGACTTGATCTCCAGGGCACTAGATTAGTTCGGTTCTTGACTGGCAAGGATCGACCTCCTCTCATTTCTTTCCGTCTACTACTGCTTAGTTCTCATCTTCTGCTAATTACTCTGTCGCCGCCGCGGCCGCTGATCATCATTAGCATAATCCATCCATCTAGTCTAGCTCTAGTACTACTACGCCACGTCCACCACTCAATATATCTCCATCTTTCTAATTCATCTGCATACGCTCAAGTTTAATCCTCAAGCTGCTATGTATATTTCTCTGTTTTTGTTTTCTTAGCCACTGAATAATTCTTCCACATAAAACTTGTAGCTGTTTGCGCGAGTGAAAGATCAGGGCCACTACATTAAATCGTCTCAAAGCTACTTGAGGCGTATCAGTTGGTATCAGAGAGCGCCAGGTTTATCACTGCGCGCGATGTCAACCGCAAGCAAGCGTGATGAGGATGAGGTGCGGGAGGATGACAGGCCGCCGCAATATGGCCCCGATCTGGACCCAGGTGTCCGTGCTATGTTCAAGGCTACATACCAACACTTCGACAACCGCATGAAGGCCCTCGACGAGACGGTGACCGACGGGTTCCAGGCCATGCAGGCAGTCCTCCGTCGCCTAGAGGCAAGGGCAACCAGCGCGGCTGCTCCAGCGAGGGCACAACATTCCCTGCAGCAGCGAGAACCTCGACATGTCTGTGACGCGGACGTTGCCAATGATGATAATGATGCTGAGTCCGAGGATGGTTCTGATGCTCGCGGCGACTTGCCTCACCGACCACGACAGGATGCTCGTCCCCGTGATGATGGACCAAGGCGGCGCCGCGATGAGGACGAGGACGAAGGTATTGGTAGAATAAAAATTACTATACCTTCGTTCACAGGCAAGGCCGGTCCTGAGGAGTACCTTGAGTGGGAGATGCGTGTGGAGCAGATTTTTGATAACCATCGTTACTCCGAGGAGCGGAAGATTCGTTTTGCTTCTCTTGAATTTTCAGGTTATGCATTAATTTGGTGGGATCAACTCAACCGCAATGACGCACGACCATAATCATGGCGTGAGATGAAGCGTACAATGCGTGCTCGCTTTGTGCTAGCTTATTTTCAGAAGGAGCAACACACAAAGCTTCGACGTCTTGTTCAAGGAGCTATGATGGTGGATGAGTATTACCAACGGATGCAAGTCCTGATGATCAGAACTAATGTGCATGAGTCTGATGATGCAACAATGACATGCTTCTTTGAGGGGTTGAATGAGGATATACGTGACCGTGTTGATTTGATGTAGTATAATGATATGCAAGAGCTTCTTCATCAAGCGGAGCGTGCCGAACAGTGGGTCAAAGCCAAGCAAGTTTCCAAAGGCCGCACCAATTTCAGCATGGGGCGATGTTCCTATTCGCATGATGATGATAATGTCAAGCCAGCTTCATCCTATAGGTCAGCTGCTACCGATCACAAGGAGATGAGCAAAGAATCTATGGCCGCAAGCAAAGTGGCTTCAAGGGCTGATTCAAGTGCGCGGTCTGCTATGCGTACTAGTGAGATTGTTTGTTACACATGTGGAGGTAGGGGACACAAACGCATTGATTGTCCGAACAAGAAGAGAGTGCTCCTTGTTAATGATGGATATGTTTCCGAAGACAAAACTGACGCAGAGTCTGATGAGCACAAGGAAGGGGAAAGTGAATCTAATCCTATCATGTGCTATCCCTTAGATTATGTTCATCTACCATGCATCATGGTGCAGCGAGCTAAAGAGGATCAAATTCCAAGTTCTGGATAGCGGTGGAAAATTTTTCAGTCACAATGCAAGATCAAAAACAAGTGTTGCAAGTTGATTATTGATGGAAGGAGCTACACCAACATCATAAGCAAGTGTGTGGTGGATGCTTTAGGACTGAAGGCATGGCCACATCCGCAGCCACATTGCATTGAGTGGTTGTACAACTCCGTACGTTTGAAGGTGACTCACAAGGTACACGTAAAGTTCAATATTGGCACATATTATGATGAGGTGATTTGCGATGTTGTGCCAATGGATGTGTGTCAGTTGCTATTGGGTCGTCCGTGGCAATATGGTCGCAATGCTATACATGAGGGGAGGTCTAACACTTATGTGTTCTGAGATATTGGCATCAAATGGGTGCTGCAACCTATGGGTAACAATGCTATCAAGATTGATCATGTGTTTGTATACAAGGATTTTTTGAAGAGTACCCCGAAACCAAGGACGGTTTCGCTTAAAGGGGGAGAGGATGATATGGACAGCACAGGTGCTCTTGTCGTTCCACCGTTACTGTCAAGTAAAATATTAGAAAATCGAGAGGCTCGCTATGAAAGCAAGATGCAAAGGTATGTGGTTCCCGCTCTACGTCATAAGAAGATCATGTGTGCTACAGAACAGAGGGGGATCTTAGGTGTGAAGCCCATTCCATATGATACGCTCGTGCCTCAGGAAGAAGTGAAGCCCACATTCAGAACACCTTGTCAATACTTCAACGTAGCCAGCAGAATGAAAGTTTGAAGGCTGCACCATCAAGTTCATTTTAGTTTTGCCCTAGCAACCATACATGCAAGTATACGTACATGTGTCTTTTTATTTATTTTTCCTAGTTTGTTCGGATTTCCTAGTTTACAACTTGTAATTGATGAGGAGTCCTCATCGTGTCCTAGTCTAGGTCGGGCTTAGCCCAGGTGTTACGCACCACCTATATAAGCAAGGGGTGCAGCTTTGTCTAGGTTGAGGGTTTTAGTTTATGGAAAATATTCTTAGATCCATCCGATGATGAGGCAGTCTGTTTCCTGCGTTCCATAAGTTGGTTTGTGATTGCTTGTGTTCCGGCGACTTGATCTCCAGGGCACTAGATTAGTTCGGTTCTTGATCGGCAAGGATCGACCTCCTCTCGTTTCTTTCCGTCTACTGCTGCTTAGTTCTCATCTTCTGCTAATTACTCTGTCGCCGCCGCCGCCGCCACCGCTGATCATCATTAGCATAATCCATCCATCTAGTCTAGCTCTATTACTACTAGACCACGTCCACCACTCAATATATCTCCATCTTTCTAATTCATCTGCATGCGCTCAAGTCTAGTCCTCAAGCTGCTATGTATATTTCTCTGTTTTTGTTTTCTTAGCCACTGAATAATTCTTCCACATAAATCTTGTAGCTGTTTGCGCGAGTGAAAGATCAGGGCCACTACATTAAATCGTCTCAAAGCTACTTGAGGCGTATCATATGGGTGCCCCTGGCCACGTATATAAAGGATGGAGGGAGGAGGAGGCCGGCCCTTATAGGGCGCGCCCAAAGTGTGGAGTCCTACTAGGACTCCCTAGTCCTAGTAGGACTCCACCTCCCACATGGAATAGGAAAAAGGGAAGGGAGAAGGAGAAGGAAGGAAGGGGGTGATGTGGTTCTAAGCCTGACAGTAGAATAGGGGGGTAGGAATGTAGAGGCAAGATCCTAGCTATGGAGGAGTTGTACACGCGAGTTTTATGAGTTCAGGCCCTTCTCGGAGGAAGTAATAGCCCTACGTCTCGGAGCCCGGAGGCGGTCGACTGGATATATGCGTGTGAATTACAAAGGGTGCGAACCCTTGTCCCAGAGGAGGGGGTGGCTTATATAGAGTGCGCCAGGACCCCAGCTCCCCTCCGTTACACAGGGTTCAATGTTCATAAAGGAGAAGCGTTACTGGTAACGTCCGAAGTAAAGTGCTATAAATGATTATTAAAGCTATGACTTAAATCCTGACCGTTGCGGAGTGAGTGGCTTCACATCTTCTGGTGGTCGAGTGGTTGTTCGCATGGTCGAGTGTCTTCAAGGCTGTCGAGTGGAACATAGCTTCATGGTCGAGTGGATGATGATCTCTCTTCGACTGCTTCTGGTTCTTTTTAGAGATGTCCTTGGGGAGGGTATCTTTGACAGATCCATGACCCTACCCTAGGTACATAGCTTTGGCATTAGCCCCCGAATGGATCAGGATTTGAGTGGGGAAGGAGTTGAGAACACTTCTGACTCATTCTTCATGTTGTGAGTATAACTTGTTCTGGAGCCATGAACTGAGGAGACAATGCCAACTTCTTTTTCAGTCGCCTTGGTCCATTCTTGGTTTTTGTCGAGTGAACTTTCATGGTAGAATTCCGAATGATAATGTGGAGGATGTTTTCAGTCTGACCAATCGCTCTGCTCTTCGCGGATTTTGCGGGATTCGAATTTCGGGAAGCGCGCCAGACGGGCGAGGCCGTGGTAATCGGGACGGATTTGGTAGGTCTTCTCGATCTCCGCGCCACCTTTTTTGCCACATACTGCATGCGCAACTGTTGTGGGATTTGTTTAGATCGTCTGGGCGTACCAATCAGTCACTCGGGGAACGACCTTATAAAAGGCACCGGACCGGGTCTCTGCGGCGTGCGCTCCCATTCTCTTTTCTTCTTCCTTAGACCTCTCCATCACGCTCGCTTCTGCTCTCGTCGCTGAACCCTCGCTCGAACTCGATCCGCCGCCATGGGAAAAGAGAAGACGGTGGCGCTGGAGCGCGCGAAGAAGGCGACCGCGAAGGCGAAGGGCAAGCGGACCAGCCGGGGCGGATCCTCATCAAGATCCGGCCTGCCGCCGGGCTGGATCCAAGGTGACTGGATCCGCTCGATGGTCAGCCAGGACGACCTGGACGACCTGGTGGAGGGGGGACTGATCCCCCACAAATCGGTGCGGCTCCCGGGGAACGAGACCGAGCTGCAGCCAAGGGAGGGTGAGTGCGTTCTCCTCGCCACCCACGTCGACCGCGGATTTTCTCTGCCTCCCCATCCTTTCTTTCGGGCCTTTTTGAACTTATTTGGGGCTCAGCTCCACCACTTCACTCCAAACACCATAGTCTATCTGGCTGCTTTCGTGTCAATGTGTGAAAATTTCTTGGGTTGTCGACCGCACTGGGGTCTTTTCAAACACATCTTCACCTGCCGCTCCCAGTCGGTCAAAAAGGCCAATCCGAGTGATGAGAGGACGCATGTGATCCAGATGTGCGGGGGCCTAGGGATCCAGATGAGGAACAAGAGCACCTTCCCAGCAATGATCCTTCCCGACTCGGTCCGGGGCTAGCAGTCGACTTGGTTTTAATGTAAGGACCAGCCGACCCTGGGTCAGTCGACAGGATTTCCTCCCTTTTCTGTGGCTCGAGTGGAGAAGCCCTCCTCCCTGAAGGTGGTCCCAGAAGAGAAGGCGCAGGTTAAGGTGCTGGTCGAGCGGGTCATCCAACTCGTCCGTGACGGGTGACTGGGATGGACCTGCTGGAGGTCTTTCTCGGTCGACGCATCCAACTGCTGGCCTGTGATCATCCGATGTGGATGTACTCCGGACTCGAGGACTCCACTCGGATCCACCCGGAGGACGTCAGCGAAGACATCTTGGAGAAGTGGCTGATGGGAATCACCAGCAACAAAGACAACCCCCGGGGGTCTAGGAGGGTGATTCCATTCGACCACTTGATACGTCTCCAATGTATCTACAATTTTTGATTGCTCCATGCTATATTATCTACTGTTTTGGGCAATATTGGGCTTTATTATCAACTTTTATATTATTTTTGGGACTAACCTATTAACCGGAGGCCCAGCCCAGATTTGCTGTTTTATGCCTATTTCAGTGTTTCGAGAAAAAGGAATATCAGACGGAATCGAAACGGAGCGAAATCAACTGGAGAAGTTATTTTTGGAAGGAAACACACCTGATGGACTTGGACCCCACGTCAGAAGATACGGGAGCTGCCCACGAGGGTGGGGGGGGGGGGGCGCGCCCACCCCCCTAGGGCGCGCCCCCTGCCTCGTGGGGCCCCTGTGGCTCCCGTGACGTGCTTCTTCTGCCTATATAACTCCATATACCCTAAAACTTCCAGAACGGAGATTAGATCGGGAGTTCCGCCGCCAGAAGCCTCCGTAGACACCAAAAGTCAATCGAGACCCTGTTCTGGCACCCTGCCGGAGGGGGATCCCTCACCGGTGGCCATCTTCATCATCCCGACGCTCTCCATGACGAGGAGGGAGTAGTTCTCCCTCGGGGCTGAGGGTATGTACCAGTAGCTATGTGTCTGATCTCTCTCTCTCTCTCGTGTTCTTGAGGTGATACGATCTTGATGTATCGCGAGCTTTGCAATTATAGTTGGATCTTATGTTTCTCCTCCCCCTCTTCTCTCTTGTAATGAATTGAGTTTCCCCTTTGAAGTAATCTTATCGGATTGAGTCTTTAAAGATTTAAGAACACTTGATGTATGTCTTGTGTGGGATACACGTGGTGACAATGGGGTATTCTATTGATCCACTTGATGTATGTTTTGGTGATCAACTTGCGGGTTTCGTGACATTGGGAACCTATGCATAGGGGTTGGCACACGTTTTCGTCGTGATTCTTCGGTAGAAACTTTGGGGCACTCTTTGAGGTTCTATGTGTTGGTTGAATAGATGAATCTGAGATTGTGTGATGCATATCGTATAATCATACCCACGGATACTTGAGGTGACATTGGAGTATCTATGTGACATTAGGGTTTTGGTTGATTTGTGTCTTAA
Organism: Triticum dicoccoides; assembly: GCF_002162155.2. NCBI lineage: Eukaryota > Viridiplantae > Streptophyta > Magnoliopsida > Poales > Poaceae > Triticum > Triticum dicoccoides. The sequence goes on along the minus strand of NC_041384.1, from coordinate 225,299,518 downwards.
GGTGTTATTCTAGTATGAACTCTAGGGCTATTTGTGACACCTATAGGAATAGCCCAACGGATTGATTGGAAAGAATAACTTTGAGGTGGTTTCGTACCCTACCATAATCTCTTCGTTCGTTCTCCACTATTAATGACTTTGGAGTGACTCTTTGTTGCATGTTGAGGGATAGTTATGTGATCCAATTATGATATTATTGTTGAGGGAACTTACACTAGCGAAAGTATGAACCCTAGGCCTTATTTCCTATCATTGCAATACCGTTTATGCTCACTTTTATCACTTGCTACCTTGCTGTTTTTATTATTTCAGATTATGAATACCTTTATCTACTATCCATATACCACTTGTTTCACCATCTCTTCGCCGAACTAGTGCACCTATACAATTTACCATTGTATTGGGTGTGTTGGGGACACAAGAGACTCTTTGTTATTTGGTTGTAGGGTTGCTTGAGAGAGACTATCTTCATCCTACACCTCCTACGAATTGATAAACCTTAGGTCATCCACTTGAGGGAAATTTGCTACTGTCCTACAAACCTCTGCACTTGTAGGCCCAACAACGTCTACAAGAAGAAGGTTGTGTAGTAGACATCAAGCTCTTTTCTGGCGCCGTTGCCGGGGAGGTGAGTGCTTGAAGGTATATCTTTAGATCTTGCAATCGAGTCTTTTAGTTTCTTGTTTTATCACTAGTTTAGTTTATAAAAGAAAATTACAAAAAATGGAATTAAGTTTGTCTCATACGCTTCATCTTTTTAATATCTTTCGTGAGTATGATGGAAAGGATAATTGTGCTCAAGTGCTAGAAGAAGAAATCTCTAAAATGTTTGGCACTAAATATTTGAATGATGAGCATGATTGGAATGTTGTTAGTACGAATTCTTTGAATATCCATAATGCTAATGATATGCAAAGCCACAAGCTTGGGGAAGCTATGTTTGATGAAGATGATATTTTTTGTCCCCCAAGCTTTGATGAGCAAATTTATTATGATGAAAGCATGCCTCCTATCTATGATGATTATTGTGATGACACGTATGCTTTAAAGAACAATAATAACCATGAAACTTGTCATCTTGATCTTAATTTTCAATCACATGATAGTTATTTTGTTGAGTTTGCTCCCACTATTATTCATGAGAAGAATTTTGCTTGTGTGGAGAGTAGTAAATTTTCTATGCTTGTAGATCATGAAAAGAATGCTCTAGGTGCTGGTTATATTGTTGAATTTATTCATGATGCTACTGAAAATTATTATGAGGGAGGAACATATGCTTGTAGGAATTGCAATAATATCAAGTTTCCTCTCTATGTGCTTAAAGTTTTGAAGTTATGCTTGTTTTACCTTCCTATGCAAGTTGATTCTTGTTCCCACAAGTTGTTTGCTCACAAAATCCCTATGCATAGGAAGTATGTTAGACTTAAATGTGCTAGTCATACTCTTCATGATGCTCTCTTTATGTTTCAATTCTTATCTTTTATGTGAGCATCATTGAAATCATCATGCCTAGCTAGGGGCGTTAAACGATAGCGCTTGTTGGGAAGCAACCCAATTTTATTTTAGTTCCTTGCTTTTCGTTCCTGTTTAGTAATAAATAATTCATCTAGCCTCTGTTTATATGTGGTTTTATGCTTTTAATTAGTGTTTGTGCCAAGTAGAACCTTTGGGAAGACTTGGGGAAAGTCTTGTTGATCATGCTGTAAAAAACAGAAACTTTAGCGCTCACGAGAACTGCTGCCATTTTTATTTGGAGAGTGCTATTTAGTTAATTCTTTTTGAAGATGATTAATAGATAAATTACTCAGGTCCAGCAATTTATGTGAGAATTTTATAAGTTCCAGAAGTATACGTTTGATCCAGATTACTACAGACTGTTCTGTTTTTGACAGATTCTGTTTTCATTGTGTTGTTTGCTTATTTTGATGAATCTATGGCTAGTAAAATAGTTTATAAACCATAGAGAAGTTGGAATACAGTAGGTTTAACACCAATATAAATAAATAATGAGTTCATTACAGTACCTTGAAGTGGTGTTTTGTTTTCGTTTGCTAACGGAGCTTACGAGTTTTCTGTTAAGTTTTGTGTTGTGAAGTTTTCAAGTTTTGGGTAAAGATTCGATGGACTATGGAACAAGGAGTGGTAAGAGCATAAGCTTGGGGATGCCCAAGGCACCCCAAGGTAATATTCAAGGACAACCAAGAGCCTAAGCTTGGGGATGCCCCGGAAGGCATCCCCTCTTTCGTCTTCGTTCATCGGTAACTTTACTTGGAGCTATATTTTTATTCGCCACATGACATGTGTTTTGCTTAGAGAGTCATGTCATTTTATTTTCCTTTACTTGATGTTTGAATAAAATACCAAGATCTGAAATTCTTAAATGTTAGAGAGTCTTCATATAGTTGCATAATTATTCAACTACTCATTGATCTTCACTTATATCTTTCGGAGTAGTTTGTCATTTGCTCTAGTGCTTCACTTATACCTTTTAGAGCATGGTGGTAGTTTTATTTTGAAGAAATAAATGAACTCTCGTGCTTCACTTATATTATTTTGAGAGTCTTAAATAGCATGGTAATTTTCTTAAAATCCTAATATGCTAGCTATTCAAGAATAATAAAATTCTCTTATGAGTGTATTGAATACTAAGAGAAGTTTGATGCTTGATGATTGTTTTGGGATATGGAGGTAATAATAGCAAAGTCGTGCTAGTTGAGTAGTTGTGAAATTGAGAAATGCTTGTGTTGAAGTTTGCAAGTCCCGTAGCATGCACGTATGGTAAACGTTGTGTAACAAATTTGAAACATGAGGTGTTATTTGATTGTCCTCCTTATGAGTGGCGGTCGGGGACGAGCGATGGTCTTTTCCTACCAATCTATCCCCCTAGGAGCATGCGCGTAGTACCGAGGTTTTTGATGACTTGTAGTTTTTTGCAACAAGTATGTGAGTTCTTTATGACTAATGTTGAGTCCATGGATTATACGCACTCTCACCCTTCCATCCTTGCTAGCCTCTTCGGTACCGTGCATTGCCCTTTCTCACATTGAGAGTTGGTGCAAACTTCGCCGGTGCATCCAAACCCCGTGATATGATACGCTCTTTCACACATAAACCTCCTTATATCTTCCTCAAAACAGCCACCATACCTACCTATTATGGCATTTCCATAGCCATTCCGAGATATATTGCCATGCAACTTTCCATCGTTCCATTTATCATGACACATTCATCATTGTCATATTGCTTTGCATGATCATGTAGTTGACATCGTATTTGTGGCAAAGCCACCGTTCATAATTTTTCATACATGTCGCTCTTGATTCATCGCAATCCCGGTACACCGCCGGAGGCATTCATATAGAGTCATACTTTGTTCTAGTATCGAGTTGTAATCATTGAGTTGTAAATAAATAGAAGTGTGATGATCATCATTAATAGAGCATTGTCCCAAATAAAAAAGGAAAGGCCAAAAAAAAGAAAGGCCAAAAAAAGAAAGGCCAAAAAAGGGGGCAATGCTACTATCCTTTTTCCACACTTGTGCTTCAAAGTAGCACCATGTTTTTCATATAGAGAGTCTCATATGTTATCACTTTCATATACTAGTGGGAATTTTTCATTATAGAACTTGGCTTGTATATTCCAACAATGGGCCTCCTCAAGTGCCCTAGGTCTTCGTGAGCAAGCAGGTTGGATGCACACCCACTAGTTTCTTTTGCTGAGCTTTCATACATTTATAGCTCGAGTGCATCCGTTGTATGGCAATCCCTACTCCTCGCATTAACATCAATCGATGGGCATCTCCATAGCCCATTGATTAGCCTCGTTGATGTGAGACTTTCTCCTTTTTTGTCTTCTCCACATAACCCCCTCATTATTCTATTCCACCCATAGTGCTATATCCATGGCTCGCGCTCATGTATTGCGTGAAAGTTTATGAGTTTGAGATTACTAAAGTTTATGAGTTTATGAGGTTGTGCATGATGAGAGCATTCTTGTGTGATGAAAATGGAGCATGACTAAACTATATGATTTTGTAGGGATGAACTTTCTTTGGCCATGTTATTTTGAGAAGACATAATTGCTTAGTTAGTATGCTTGAAGTATTATTATTTTATGTCAATATGAACTTTTGTCTGGAATCTTTCGGATCTGAATATTCATATCACAAGTAAGAAGAATTACATTGAAATTATGCCAACTAGCATTCCACATCAAAAATTATCTTTTTTATCATTTACCTAGTCGAGGACGAGCAGGAATTAAGCTTGGGGATGCTTGATACATCTCCAACGCATCTATAATTTTTGATTGCTCCATGCTATATTATCAACTATTTTGGGCAATATCGGGCTTTATTATCCACTTTTATATTATTTTTGGGACTAACCTATTAACCGGAGGCCCAGCCCAGATTTGTTGTTTTATGCCTATTTCAGTGTTTCAAAGAAAAGGAATATCAGACGGAGTCGAAACGGAATGAAATCAACTGGAGAAGTTATTTTTGGAAGGAAACACACCTGATGGACTTGGACCCCACGTCAGAAGATACGGGAGCTGCCCACGAGGGTGGGGGGCGCGCCCACCCCCCTAGGGCGTGCCCCCTGCCTCGTGGGGCCCCCGTGGCTCCCCTGACGCGCTTCTTCTGCCTATATAACTCCATATACCCTAAAACTTCCAGAACGGAGATTAGATCGGGAGTTCCGCCGCCAGAAGCCTCCGTAGCCACCAAAAGTCAATCGGGACCCTGTTCCGGCACCCTGCCGGAGGGGGGATCCCTCACCGGTGGCCATTTTCATCATCCGGGGGCTCTCCATGACGAGGAGGGAGTAGTTCTCCCTCGGGGCTGAGGGTATGTACCAGTAGCTATGTGTTTGATCTCTCTCTCTCTCGTGTTCTTGAGGTGATACGATCTTGATGTATCGCGAGCTTTGCTATTATAGTTGGATCTTATGTTTCTCCTCCCCCTCTTCTCTCTTGTAATGAATTGAGTTTCCCCTTTGAAGTAATCTTATCGGATTGAGTCTTTAAAGATTTGAGAACACTTGATGTATGTCTTGCGTGGGATACCCGTGGTGACAATGGGGTATTCTATTGATCCACTTGATGTATGTTTTGGTGATCAACTTGCGGGTTTCGTGACATTGGGAACCTATGCATAGGGGTTGGCACACATTTTCGTCGTGATTCTCCGGTAGAAACTTTGGGGCACTCTTTGAGGTTCTATGTGTTGGTTGAATAGATGAATCTGAGATTGTGTGATGCATATCGTATAATCATACCCACGGATACTTGAGGTGACATTGGAGTATCTAGGTGACATTAGGGTTTTGGTTGATTTGTGTCTTAAGGTGTTATTCTAGTATGAACTCTAGGGCTGTTTGTGACACCTATAGGAATAGCCCAACGGATTGATTGGAAAGAATAACTTTGAGGTGGTTTCGTACCCTACCATAATCTCTTCGTTCGTTCTCCGCTATTAGTGACTTTGGAGTGACTCTTTGTTGCATGTTGAGGGATAGTTATGTGATCCAATTATGATATTATTGTTGAGGGAACTTACACTAGCGAAAGTATGAACCCTAGGCCTTATTTCCTATCATTGCAATACCGTTTATGCTCACTTTTATCACTTGCTACCTTGCTGTTTTTATTATTTCAGATTACGAATACCTTTATCTACTATCCATATACCACTTGTTTCACCATCTCTTCGCCGAACTAGTGCACCTATACAATTTACCATTGTATTGGGTGTGTTGGGGACACAAGAGACTCTTTGTTTTTTGGTTGCAGGGTTGCTTGAGAGAGACCATCTTCATCCTACGCCTCCTACGGATTGATAAACCTTAGGTCATCCACTTGAGGGAAATTTGCTACTGTCCTACAAACCTCTGCACTTGGAGGCCCAACAACGTCTACAAGAAGAAGGTTGTGTAGTAGACATCACTACTCGCGCCAGCCGGAGCAGGTATGATTCTGTTTTACTAAGTATCTTTCCAATTCACCGTGTGACCCTTTGTTGACGGTCGACTGAATTTCTTTTGATCGTTGTCTTTTCAGGCCCTCATCGACATGTACTCGATGCACAATGGAGTGCAGGAGTAAGACGTTGAGGAAGGGGCAAGCGGGGGCGAGAGTGGCGAGTGGCACTCGGATGCCGAGGAGGACGAGGAGAGCGACGAATCGACTGATGACGAAGAGGTCGACTCGCCTCCTCGCAGGGAGAGGAGATCCAAACACGCTCATGACCCGGCGAGCACCCCGGACCTGGTGACCGCACCGACTGGGCAGTCTTCGAAGCGCCCCAGGACGTCTTCCCCAGCGCCGATTGAGAAGGCTCTGAAACAGCCCAAGGTTGTGCCGCCTCCAGCGCCCAAGGCACCGAAAGCCACCTCCTCTAAACTACCAAAAGCTTTGCCCAGGATCAAAGTGACCGTCCCTACCATCTCCAGGTAATCATCTGACTTGTTCTTTTTGTCGACTCGAGCAACAGAACATAACCGACTGAGTGCGGGCATTTGCAATGCTGCTACATCAGGAACCTCTTCTCACCAGTACTGAGATGAGGATATGGAAGATGCAGTTACTTCCAACCCAGGTAAAAACTCTTATGATCTTGCTCTTGACTACTCGATCGATTGGATTCTAGTGGTTCACTTTGGAGTCGACTGATCTTCTCCGCAGCTCCGCCCAACGTCATCGATCTCCCAGATGACGATGAAGATGTGGCTCCTAGGCCCAGGAAGAATAAAAAGGCGGCGACTGGTAAGGCGTCTCAGCAGGGACCGATGACAACATCGACCGTCCATCAATCTGAAGACGCGGGCGGGGCCTCTGTAACCTTTCTTGTGCCTTTGTCGAGTGAGCGCCCCGCACCGTCGACTGTACCGGTGATTCCTTCAGTCATCCCATCTCACTCCTCGAAGGTCCAAGCTGTTGCACCTAGGTCGTCTGCCCTCTTCTTCGCCAGCTACCCTGTCCCGGAAAACCAGTCGGATGCGGCTGCGGAAGCCATCCGTCAGGCTAATGTGATGATGGAGCGGATGAAGACGGTGCACGAGAATAGCCAGGCCGCTTACGACGCCAGCGCTGCTCTCCGGGTCAATGTCCAGGTAAGTAAACTTTTCGACTGCTCTTGTTCTATCAGGATATGTTACCCGAAAAATTTTCTTCTACACAATCTCCTGTTGTTTGCACCGAATCAGTGCACCCACTAGGTGTTTTGTTGTCTTTGGTAGTTGCGTTCTTCCACTCGATCTGGGCGAGTAGGATCTGAACCGGTGGGGGCACGCTAAGTGCACCCACTGGGTGTAGTCCCCGAGACCGCAGTCGACTGCTGGCAGTCGACTGAGGTCTGAGTTCTACCTTCCTTTCTTTTCTTCCACTCGACTCGGGCGGACCGGTCGAGTAGGATCTGAACCGGTGGTGGCACACTAAGTGCACCCACTGGGTGTAGTCCCCGAGACCGCAGTCGACTGCTGGCAGTCTACTGGGGTCTGAACAGTTTTTTTTGACTTGATCCGGGCGGACCGGTCGAGTTGGGTTTGAATCAGCGGGGGCACGCCAAGTGCACCCACTAGGTGTAGCCTCCGAGACCGCAGTTGACTGTGTGCAGTTGATACGTCCATTTTGCATCATGCTTTTATATCGATATTTATTGCATTATGGGCTGTTATTTCACTTTACGTCACAATACTTATGGCTATTCTCTCTTATTTTACAAGGTTTACATGAAGAGGGAGAATGCCGGCAGCTGGAATTCTGGGCTGGAAAAGGAGCAAATATTAGAGACCTATTCTGCGCAACTCCAAAAGTCCTGAAACTCCACAGAACGTCTTAAAATAAATAAAGAAAAATCCTCGCCAAAGATGAAGGCCAGGGGGCCCACACCCTGCTCAGGAGGGTGGGGCGCGCGCCCCCCTAGGGCGCGCCCCCCTACCTCGTGGGCCCCCTGGTGGCTCTCCGACGTCCATCTTCTCCTATATGAAGTCTTTCGATGAGAAAAAAAGAAAAAGGATCTTTTCAGGACGAGACTCCGCCGCCACGAGGCGGAACCTTGGCGGATCCAATCTAGAGTTCCGACAGAGCTGTTCTGCCGGGGATACTTCCCTCCGGGAGGGGGAAATCATCACCATCGTCATCACCAACGATCCTCTCATCGGGAGAGGGCAATCTCCATCAACATCTTCACCAGCACCATCTCATCTCCAAGGCCTAGTTCATCTCTTGTGTCCAATTCTTGTCTCAAAGTCCGGGATTAGTGCTAGTAGGTTGCTAGTAGTGTTGATTACTCCTTGTAGTTGATGCTAGTTGGTTTATTTGGTGGAAGATCATATGTTCAGATCCTATATGCATATTATTACCCCTCTGATTATGAACATGAATATGCTTAGTGAGTAATTGCATTGGTTCCTGAGGACGAGGGAGAAGTCTTGCTATTAGTAGTCATGTGAATTTGGTATTCATTTGATATTTTGATAAGATGTATGTTGTCTAGCCTCTAGTGGTGTTATGTGAACGTCGACTACATAACACTTCACCATTATTTGGGCCTAGAGGAAGGCATTGGGAAGTAATAAGTAGATGATGGGTTGCTAGAGTGACAGAAGTTTAAACCCTAGTTTATGCGTTGCTCCGTAAGGGGCTGATTTGGATCCATATGTTTCATGCTATGGTTAGGTTTACCTTAATACTTTTGTTGTAGTTGCGGATGCTTGCAATAGAGGTTAATCATAAGTGGGATGCTTGTTCAAGTAAGAACAACACCCAAGCACCGGTCCACCCACATATCAAATTATCAAAGTATCAAACACAAATCATATGAACGTGATGAAAACTAGCTTGACGATATTCCCATGTGTCCTCGGGAGCGCTTTTCCTATTATAAGAGTTTGTTCCGGCTTGTCCTTTGCTACAAAAAGGATTGGGCCACCTTGCTGCACTTTATTTACTTTTGTTACTTGTTGCTCGTTACAATTTATCTTATCACAAAACTATCTGTTACCACTTATTTCAGCACTGGCAGAGAATACCTTGCTGAAAACCGCTTATCATTTCCTTCTGCTCCTCGTTGGGTTCAACACTCTTACTTATCAAAAGGACTACGATAGATCCCCTATACTTGTGGGTCATCAAGACTCTTTTCTGGCGCCGTTGCCGGGGAGTGTAGCGCCTTTGGTAGGTGGAATTTGGTAATGAAAAATTTATATAGTGTGCTGAAATTTACTGTCACTTGTTACTATGGAAAGTAATTCTCTGAGGGGCTTGTTCGGGGTATCTTCACCCCGCCCAGTAGAGCAAAGAGTTGCTCCTCAACCTACTGAACCTATTGAAAATGAAACTCCTTTTGAATTTCCTTCGGGTATGATGGAAAAACTGCTAGCTAACCCTTTTACAGGAGATGGAACAAAGCATCCTGATGAGCACTTAATATATGTGGATGAAGTTTGTGGATTATTTAAGCTTGCAGGTATACCCGATGATGTTGCTAGGAAGAAGGTCTTCCCTTTATCTTTGAAGGGAGATGCATTGATATGGTATAGGCTATGTGATGATATGAGATCATGGGACTATAAAAGATTGAAGTTGGAATTTCATCAAAAGTATTACCATATGCATCCTGTTCATCGTGATCGCAATTATATATATAATTTCTGGCCTCGCGAAGGAGAAAGCATCGCTCAAGCTTGGGGGAGGCTTAAATCAATGTTATATTCATGCCCAAATCATGAGCTCTCAAGAGAAATGATCATTCAAAATTTATATGCTCGGCTTTCTGAAAATAATCGCACCATGCTCGATACTTCTTGTGATGGCTCTTTTATGATGAATACTATTGAATTCGATGGAATTTATTGGATAGAATTAAACGCAACTCTAAAGATTGGGACCTCGATGAAGGTAAGGAGTCAGGTATGACACCTAGGTTTGATTGTGTTAAATCTTTTATGGACACCGATATTTTCCGTAAGTTTAGCACTAAATATGGCCTTGACTCTGAGATAGTAGCTTCTTTCTGTGAATCTTTTGCTACTTATGTTGATCTCCATAAGGAGAAGTGGTTTAAATATCATCCTCCCATAGAAGTAAAAGTAGCTGCACCTATTAAAGTTGAAGAAAAGACTGTCACTTATAATGATCCTATTGTTCCTACTTCTTATGTTGAGAAACCACCTTTCCCTGTTAGAGTAAAGGATCATGCTAAAGCTTCAACCGTTGTTCGTAAAAGCAATACTAGAACTTATACACCTCCTGAGCAAGTTAAAGTTGAACCTAATATTGCTATTGTTAAAGATCTCTTGTCTGATAATATAGATGGACATGTTGTTTATTTGTGTGATGAAACTGATAGAATTGCTAAACCCCGTGATACAGATAAACCTAGACCTATGGTAGGCATGCCTGTTATTTCTGTTAAAATAGGAGATCATTGTTATAATGGCTTATGTGATATGGGTGCTAGTGCTAGTGCAATACCTATTGACTTATACAACGAAATTATGAATGACATTGCACCTATTGAGTTAGAAGATATTGATGTCACAATTAAACTTGCTAATAGAGATACTATTTCACCAATGGGAATTGTGAGAGATGTTGAAGTCTTGTGTGGGAAAACTAAATATCATGCTGATTTTCTTGTTCTTGGTTCCCCACAAGATAGCTTTTGTCCCATTATATTTGGTATACCCTTCTTAAATACTGTTAATGCTAGGATAGATTGTGAAAAGAATGTTGTTACTATTGGCTTGGATGATATGGTTCATGAGTTTAATTTTTCTAAATTTAGTAAACAACATCGTGAGGAAGAATTGCCTAGTAAGGATGAAATTATTGGTCTTGCTTCTATTGCCGTACCTCCTAGTGATCCTTTAGAACACTATTTACTAGACCATGAAAATGATATGTTCATGAATGAAAGAAGGGAAATAGATGAAGTATTCTTTAAACAGGAACCTATTCTGCAACACAATTTGCCTGTTGAAATTTTAGGAGATCCTCCTCCACCCAAGGGTGATCCCGTGTTTGAGCTTAAACCGTTGCCAGATAATCTTAAATATGCTTATTGAAAGTGCAACTATCCCTGGGTGGTTTTGGTAATTCCTAACAACATATAGCTCACTGAGCTAACATTATTCCAAGATTAATATTTCAGGAAAAGCTCAATGAATGGCATGGCATGGATGAGGAAAGTGGATCCCTCAAAATTCTAAGGACAAAAAGTTTGGCTCAAGCTTCAAGATCAAGACTCTACATTTTATATTTTAGTGATCCAAGATCACATTGAGTCTATAGGGAAAGCAAATACTATCAAGGAGGGATGAGGTATTGCTTAATGGCTTGCTTGCTCAAAGTGCTTAGTGATATGCTCCAAAACCCTCAACTACCTTCCCACATCCACATACGACCTAAACCAAAAGTCAAACTCGGCCCCACCGATTCTTTCTATCTGGCGCCACTGAGTTTCAAATGTCATAGCCACTGCCACAAACCCTAGCAATTCGGTTTCACCAATAGGGATCTTGGTCTCACCGAGATGGGATTGTAATCTCTCTATTTACCTTCATAATGTTTCGGTCTTACCGAGATGAGCGATCGGTCCCACCGAGATTGCAATGTAAACTCTCTGTTTCTCTTTTGTAACATTTCGGTCTCACCGAGATGAGCGAATCGGTCCCACCAAGTTTACCTGACCAACTCTCTGGTTAGCTTATTACCAAAATCGGTCCCACCGAGTTAGTGTAATCGGTCACACCGAGATTATGTTATGCCCTAACCCTAACCATATCGGTCCTACCGAGTTGCATTTCAGTCCCACCGAAAATCCTAACGGTCACTAGGTTTGCTGAATCGGTCCGACCGAGTTTAACCATTCGGTCCGGCAAATTGTGTGTAACGGGTTAGATTCTGTGTGGAGGCTATATATACCCCTCCACCCACTCTTCATTTGTGGAGAGAGCCATCAGAACATACCTACACTTCCAATACACATTTTCTGAGAGAGAACCACCTACACTTATGTTGAGGTCAAGATATTCCATTCCAACCATATGAATCTTGATCTCTAGCCTTCCCCAAGTTGCTTTCCACTCAAATCTTCCTTCCACCAAATCCAAATCCTGTGAGAGAGAGTTGAGTGTTGGGGAGACTATCATTTGAAGCACAAGAGCAAGGAGTTCATCATCAACACACCATTTGTTACTTCTTGGAGAGTGGTGTCTCCTAGATTGGCTAGGTGTCACTTGGTAGCCTCCGACAAGATTGTGGAGTTGAACCAAGGAGTTTGTAAGGGCAAGGAGATCACCTACTTCGTGAAGATCTACCGCTAGTGAGGCAAGTCCTTCGTGGGCGACGACCATGATGGAATAGACAAGGTTGCTTCTTCGTGGACCCTTCGTGGGTGGAGCCCTCCATGGACTCGCGCAACCGTTACCCTCCATGGGTTGAAGTCTCCATCAACGTGGATGTACGATAGCACCACCTATCGTAACCACGACAAAAACATCCGTGTCTCCAATTGCGTTTGAATCCTCCAAACCCTTCCCTTTACATTCTTGCAAGTTGCATGCTTTACTTTCCGCTGCTCATATACTCTTTTGCATGCTTGCTTGAATTGTGTGGAGATTGCTTGACTTGTGCTAAGATAGCTAAAATCTGCCAAGAACTAAAATTGGGAAAATGCTAGATTTTTATTTGGTCAAGTAGTCTAATCACCCCCCCTCTATACGTACTTTCGATCCTACAAGTGGTATCAGAGCTTTGGTCTCCATTTGCTTTGATTTTCATAGCTTTTGGTGGTCACAGCCCTGGTTTCAGAACCTAGGAGAGTATGGCGTCTAGCGAGGGAAATTATCACCGTAGAGGTCCTTACTTTGATGGTACTAATTTTGCTAATTGGAAGCATAAGATGAAAATGCATATTCTTGGACATAACCCCGCCGTTTGGGCTATTGTGTGTGTTGGCTTGCAAGGTGAATTCTTTGATGGGAGAGAACTGAATCGTGAAGCTATCATGGATGAGTTGAAGATGCTACAATACAATTCTCAAGCTTGTGATATCCTCTTCAAAGGATTGTGCCCCGAAGAATTCAACAAAATCAGCCGTCTTGAGAATGCAAAGGAAATTTGGGATACTTTGATTGACATGCATGAAGGTACCGACTTCGTCAAGGAATCCAAGTTGGATGTGCTTCAAAGTCAACTTGACAAGTTCAAAATGAAGGATGGTGAAGGTGTCGCTGAAATGTACTCTAGGCTTGCTCTTATCACAAATGAGATTGCCGGCTTAGGGAGTGAAGAGATGACCGATAGATTCATCATCAAGAAGATCCTAAGAGCCTTGGATGGAAAATATGATACTGTGTTCACATTGATCCAAATGATGCCCAATTACAAAGATCTCAAGCCAACGGAAGTCATCGGAAGAATTGTTGCTCATGAGATGTCACTCAAGGATAAAGAGGAACTTCACAACAAATCAAGTGGTGCGTACAAAGCCTCATGTGAAGCCCCCACATCATCGAGTGAGAAACAAACCTTCAATGAAGAATTGAGCTTAATGGTGAAGAACTTCAACAGGTTCTACAAGAGTAGAAGCAAAGAGAGAAGCTCCAAGTCAAGGTCCTACAATGACAAAAGATCTTCTAGTCGAGAGTGAAACTGCTACAATTGTGGAAGGCCCGGACACTATTCCAATGAGTGTACGGCCCCCTACAAGAGAAGAGAAGATTCTCCCAAGAGAAGAAGTAGAAGAAAAGAATCACCATCTAGAGAAAGAAGGAGGTGAGATGATCATTATGAACGAAGACCCTCATGGAGAAGCAAGGATTCGGAAAGATAGGACAAGTCATCAAGGAGCTACACAAAACGAAGACGTCAAGCTCATGTTGGTGAATGGGTATCCGGCTCTGACTCCGACAACCACTCCGAGAGAAGCTATCACTCCGACTCCTAATATACTCAAGATGAAGGTGTTGCCGGTCTAGCACTTGTGACAACCAACTCCTACGACATATTTGACTCACCAAATGAAGGAGTTGGAACATGCTTCATGGCTAAAGGCCCAAAGGTATCACACCCCGAGTATGTTGATTTCAATAGTGATGAAGATGACTTGTTAAGTGATGATGATTTACTTGTTGACAACTCTAGTGATGAATACTATGATGAAACGTCAATTAATCATGCTAATCAAGATAAGACGAATGACAATGATAAGGAGAAGATTGAGTCTCTAACTAAAGAACTAAACACTCTTAAGTTAGCTCATGAAACTATCTTAGGAGATCATCGAGAACTTTTAAGGACTCATGAGAAAATGCACTTTGAAAAGCTCAACCTTGAGCAAGAGCATGAGTTCTTAAAAGCAATCAATGATGATCTTCGCAAGAAAAGTTCTTCTTACATTGCCAAGCATTTACTCTTATCCACTTACATGCCTCAAGTCAAGTTTAGTAACAAGAACAAGAAAGATTCTTCCTCTAGTAGTAACAATAATCGTGCTGAATCCAATATTGTTGCTTCTAGTAGTTCTCTTGATTCCACTAATGATTCTCTTAGCCAAGTTACACTTGAGCAAGAAAATAGCTTATTGAAGGGAATTATAGAGAAAGGTGTTTACAAGAGCCTTGCCAGAAGTAAGCAATTCGAGGAAATTGTACGCAAGCAAGGAAGGCACCGGAAGAATCAAGGTGTTGGTTTTGAACGAAAGTTCAATGCCAATGGAGTTGAGTGGGAAGAAGATCAATACCCCAAGACGAAGTTTGTTCCTCAACAAGAGAAGTATGATCCTACTTCTCTCAAAGGGACACAAGCTCAAGATGATCTTCCACCACAAGACCACAAGCAAAAAGGCAAGGACAAGCTTCAAGAGGAAATTGATGCATTTGAAGAAGCTCCTAAGGCCTTTGTCAAGTGGGTTCCCAAGACTACTTCAAGTTCCACTTCCTCAAGTACAACTACAACACCGAGGATTCCCATCAAGATGGTGTGGATTCCGAAGAAGAAGAACTAGAGAGTTCTTGAGGGTGACTCCGCCAACATACTTCACTATTATCATCTTGGCGAGAACAAGTGCAATCAACTTCCACATCTTGCACTAGTTCAAGGAGTCACAAACCCTCTGGTTGGTAAGACAAGGGACAAGGTAACCTAAAAGCTTTCATAGACATCATCTTGTGTGTGCATCACTCTATGTCTATGGATATCCTTGTTTGTTCCTTGTGGGACTAACCCCTGTAGGTATTGAAAGTGCAACTCACTCCAATGGATAGCTCCAAATGATCTACATCAACATTGAGCATCCACATCTTCAACATCTACATGAAGTCATCATCGACAAAACCCAAGGTTAGTTCATCCCTCTCAGGGGGGATCTCACATCTAGGGGGAGCTTTACTCTAAGAATTGAGCTAAAGCAACTCTAATGGTGTGAACACAACAATGCTTTATGTAAAAGTGGTAACCCCACTTGTGCTTAAACGATGAGTATGACCTATTATCAAGTGTTCTCATTTGACTCCTAAGTCAATATACTCATATATAGATGACCTAGTCATCGCAAATTGTTTGATAGATGCTAGAATTGGTTGTGCATGCTTTGCCACATATTTCAATTGACATTTTATTGTGTGAGCATGTTGATTGCATATCTTACTCATTCGAGGACATCCACTTGTTGTTTTGATTGATTGGTTTTCTTTTGCCAAGTGGATGGACAAGAATGCCTAAGAACCCTCTCTAGCTATCTATGCTTTTCTCGTCTCAAACTCTATTCATGCTACATCACAAAATTTGATCAAGTCGGATTCGAACCACTCTATGTGAGGAGCACTCGGAGTCCCCGATTCATCATAGAATTAAACTTCCAAAACTTCTTTGTGTGTTTCGGTCTGGCCGATTCATCCATTTCAGTCATACCGAGATCACTAAGTCGATCTTGGTTTTCAATCTCGGTGCAACCGATTTGAACTTTTCGGTCACACCGAGTTACTGTAACTGTCAATAGTTATGCATCTCGGTGCCACCAAGTTGTTCCACTCGGTCACACCGACAGGGTCAGGCTATGTATACTCACGGGCAAAATTTTGGAAATTTCTCTTAAACCTCTTCGCCCGCGCATAGCTCGCTTTGCCTCCAGGGTCTTCGGATCGTCTTCCTCGTCGCCAGCCGCCTCCTGTCGCTGGTCTCCGCCGCCGTCAACGGAATTCTTCCCCGCCATTGCCGCCGTAGCGAGTTCATCACTGAAGTAGGGTATGGACTCGATCACAGTGCTATCCCCGTCCGATTCCTAGCACATTGTGTTCATTATGATTCTTACCACGATTGAAACGCTTCTATCCAGTCAAAACACTCCGTAGATTAGAGTTGAATCGAAAATTTAGGGTTAGGTTTCCGCCGAAACCATCTCGGACCCACCGGGTTGCAGAACTCGGTTCCACCGATTCGGCCAAGGCCATTGCACATGTGATTATCGGTCTGACCGAGAATTGCAAATCGGTGTGACCGAGTTCAGGACTTTGTGAAACCCTAGCAGTCTCGGTGCCACCGAACTGTGACTCGGTCTGACCGAGTTCACTAGTTTAGGTTCCAACAGCTGCTTCGGTATCACCGAGTTTGCAAATCGGTTGATCCGAAATGCTTTCTGTGGAAAACTAAAACTAAGTTTTTGACTCATTCTTTTGCAAAAACCTCTACATTTTGTGATTCTCATCCACTCTATCTCATCTATATCTATTTATAGGGTCTGTTGTCAGTGTTTGCAACATGTCTGACCCGAGTGACAGCCAGAACAGGTCAGAGGAGCAGGTTCACCTGAGTGAGGGCACTAGTCCCTCTAGCAGTTCAGATGATGGTAGCAGGAGCACCCCAAGGAATTTGCCAAAGATTGCCACTAGAGCAAGCAAGAAGAAAACTTCAGAGTCTGAGGATGAAGACTATGTGGCCACTGAGGATGAGGCCACATCAAAGAAGAAAGTGGTTAAGAAGGAGTACAGCTCAGCTGCAGTTAAGCCAGGGATGAAGATCAAAAGGCCAGCAAGAAGACAACCCATGTCTAAGGCCAGAGCATCCACTCAAGCATCTTTGGAATCTCAACCCAAAGAGCCTGCTACAGAAGGAAAGAAAAGGAAGGAAAGGGTCAAGTAGACCATGGCCAGAGTGATTGGAAAGGCTTCCATGATGGAAGAAGAAGAGGAAGAAGAGGTTGATGCACCAACACCCAAGGCACAAAAGCTTATGGGTGATGCTATCAGGACTGGGGCTGCATCATCAAAGCCCAAAGAAGCACCCAAAGCTGCCTCCAAGCCCAAGACTGCACCAAAGAGAAATACCAGAAACATACCAGCTGCTGAGAAGAACAAGGCCCTAGTGCCTGAGACTGTTGCTGAAGAAGAAGATGAAGAGCATGTTCTGAGAAAATTGAAGCCAAAAATTCCAGACCACAATGATGATCATCCTATGGCTGAGAACATGAAGATCAGGAGAGACTCAGGACTGAGGAAATGGAGAGAGACAGATCCATATGCTACAAGGAGAAGGACTGCTGTTGATTACAGGTTCCACACAAAGGAACAACAGGATTTCTATAAGACAATTTTGTTGGACAAGAAGCCTATAGTGTGTGATATGAGGTGGGTCAACTGGACCTACATGAAGGAAAATGAGGAACACTATCCTGGTGTGTTTGACAGCTTCCGTGCTTGTGGAGTTGCAGACTTTGTTGGGCAGAAGCTCACAAAGTGGAATGAGGAGCTCATAATGCAATTCTACTCCACATCACACTTCTATCCAGATGGCAGAATAGTTTGGATGTCTGAAGGTACGAGATACCAATCAACTATTGAGGAATGGGCCAATATGATCAATGCCCCAAAGAAAAGTGAAGATGACTTGGATGTTTATGCCAAGAAAAAGATGGATCACAATTCTATGTCACAGATGTACAAGGAGATTCCTGAAGATGCTCTTGAGACTTTCAAGTTTGGGTCAGTCCATTTTCTTCTGTCAGGACTGCCAACGATCAACTGGATCCTAAGGCACACTCTTTTGCCCAAGTCAGGTGACCACAACATGATCAGAGGCCATGCAATTAACTTTCTACATATATTTGATGTGCCACAGAAGTTCAAGGTCATGAGCCTTATAGTTGAGACTATCAAGAGGATAGCAGCTGACCAGAAAAGAAGTTGTGGATATGCCCCACAAATCCAGGAGTTGATAAACTCAAAGATGGGCACAGGCACATACTTGTTGGATAAGGAACACTTGCCTACCTACCCAGACTTCAAGGACAATCAAGTTGTGATGAATGAGAATGAACCATCCTCAGTGCAAGCACAAGCAAATAAGGAGAAGGCAAAGATGGAGAAGGCTGCCAAGATGCCAACTCAAGAGGAGGCATCTGAGTACTTTTTGAAAAGCAAGCAGGACCAGCTTGGTTACTTGATAGCATCATCTCTGAGGATTGAGAAGGGGTTGGCCACCCTAACTCAAAACCAGGAGAGCCTGGAAAGAACCATGGAACAAAAATTCTATGATTTAGATGTCAAAGTAACTGAGATTCAGTCTGTTGTGGAGCAGCTACAGGATGACATGCAGGAGAGGAAGGGCAAGACAACCACTGATGCATTTGCCAGAGTGCCTCGAGCTCAGAGATCTGCTGCAGTGTCTATACCAGACATTAGAGTCACTTCATCTGCACTAGCTACAGCTCCAGTGCAACCAGCTCCAGCACCTACCCCAGCAGCTCCATCTACTTCAACTGAAGCCTTCGTCCTTGGCATTCTTCGGACACCACCACCTGAAGACCAAGCCCGAGAGACGTTCTAGTGCTATGCATTTTCTATGAACTTTTTGGTAACTTGTTGCCAAAGGGGGAGAAAAGTGTATAGATCATAGGCTTCGAGAGAGAGCGTTGCTTTTTATTCTCTCTTGCTTTGGTGGTTGAACTTTGTTTGTCTTTTGATTGCTTGTGATACTATGCTATTATCTGTGAGACATTGATAATCATGTGGTTGATCATAAGGTACACACTGCCTTAGGTGTGGCAGCTGCTTGTTTCATTTTGCCGCAGATGTGGCACACCACGCTTTTTCAGTAGCCTGTTAGGCTCATCTTTTCCAAACTTGCCAAAGCTGTGGTGACCAACCTTTTGTAGAATGCCACGATTGAGCAAGAAAAGTCTGGCAAAGTTTTGGCTATCAACCCAACATGCTCTTAGCCTTTCTGTGGCTTCGACAACAGTATCGTGGGATTGACAGAACAAGACCTGAGAACTAGTGCTGGAGTTATGGTACATATTATCTTTCACAATTAGCTTGAGCTTTTGGGTGTACTAGTAAGCTAAATATTTACCTGTGATGTTCTTCACTAGGGATGGCAATGGGTCGGGTTTGGGGCGGGTGGAGCCAGTCCAAATCCAATCCATGACCCATCTTCCTACCTTTTGCCCATCCACCAAAGTATCCATGGGCACAACTTGTGCCCATGCCCAAACCCATTGGATACCCAAATACCCGTGGAGCTCCATGGGCATAGTAAAATAGGCATAAAGCCTTCCCAAAGATCAAATTAACTCATCATCGTTCAATCACAAATGACAACATAAGGTATAAGGATAAGTAGGCAGCAAGTACACGTACACTGTTCAAACATTGTCCACACGCACAACGACAACACAAATAGTCTGATAGTAAAAAACTTGTCTTAAATCTTATTTCATCAAAAAACTGAAGTAGACCACACGATGACAAGTTGACAACTCAAGCAGTATCATAGTAGAATAATGGTCTTAGAATCTTATTACATCAGAACCAAAGTTCTAAGATCTTATTAATCACAATCGAATTTGCATAAATAAAGGACGTAACATATTTGAAAATCCAAATGCACTTCCAACAGTATGTGCACTAGTAATTGGAGACCCAGCCACATGTCCACATGAGCACACTTGGCTCCAAATTAGTCTTCAGTAATGATGAGCTCATTTTCATCCTGAGATAAAAAGGAAAGCATTAATAAACAAGTTAGTTTTGACTGCACATGCATGAAGGATGAAAACGTGGCATCTAATCTAAGTCCAACCATCAACCACACCTTCACAAGTATATATCTTAAAATAAATAGTGCACTGCCCACACATCACTTGTTATTTAAACGTATAAACCATACCCAACATACCCAACAGAATAAATTGAGATGAGAACAAGGAGTTACCATCACTTCTTCTTCATCCTCAAGAACAGATTGAACCGCTTGCAAAGCAAAGTTGATATCACCTAATGCAAAGATGAAGAAAAAAAATAATTTATGCATAGCACAAAGAAACCGAATAAAAATGATAATTAACAAGATTACCTAACATGTCCGCTCGTGACCAAGCTTGCATACACATAAGAGCTTCGGCTATGCTTGGTGTAAGCCGACTGCGATGTGCACTAAGTAACCTCCCACTAGTACTAAAGACTGACTCTGATGCCACAGATGTAACAGGGATGGGTAATATATCACGAGCAATCTTCTGCAAAGTAGGGTACTTGGCACCTCCAATTTTCCACCAATTAACAATGTCAAAATCTGTTGTTCTACGAATAAGGGGCTCGCCCAAGTACATGTCCAATTCAGTGTGAACTTGAGAAGGAGTAACGGGTTGTGAAGGCACGTATTGCTCAAACGCACCCAAAATTTCATCCACACCACCATTATGAATAGCTGGGGTGCTTCCAACAGTAGATGTTTCGACACACTGAGATACATCTTGATATTCAACCAGCAAATCTAGCATTAACTTCTTTATTTTATCAACTTCTATGGATGCATGTTTAGTTCCATACAATGACCCAAATGAAGCCTTCAACATATGCATCTTATAATGCGGATCAAGGATGGTGGCAATAGCCATAAGACCATGGACATCTGTCCAATACTTCTCGAACTTGTCTTTCATTTCCTTGGACATAGCTTTTATGACACTATGTTTGCTAGTTTCCCATTTATGAATTGCCAACCGAATGCCACATATTTGCGGAAAGAAATGACTAGCTGTAACATATGAAGTGCCTGACAACAACTCTGTGACATCAAAGAACACTTTCAGCCTATCACAAACCTCCTTAGCAAAGACCCAATCTTCTCCAGTTGGACAAGTAAATTTTTTTTCACGTATTGAAAGTCTTTCAAAAACATCTTTGTATTGCAATGCACCTTTTAACATTATGTAGGTAGAATTCCACCTAGCTTTACAATCAAGAGCCAATCTACACGTGTATTCATTGTTCAAAAGGCGTGCCATCTTTTCAAACTTCTCATGTCTTCTAGGTGTGGCTGACCAAAATGCAACACTATCTCGTACCCTCTCAATCCCTTTCTCCATGACATCCAATCCATCTTTTACAATCAGATTTAATATATGAGCAGCACAACGCATATGCAACAAAGATCCTTGCAACATAAGAGAAGAGGTGTCCAACTTATCTGGCAGAATTTCCATAGCCTTGTCATTTGATGTACAATTGTCCAAGGTCACCGTGGATATCTTCTTCTCAAGGTGCCACTCAACAAGACATGCATGTAGTGCTTCGCATATAACCTCAGCATTGTGTGGACATGGAGCATAAACAAACCTATACAATAAAAAGTAAGGAAATATTTAGGTTCAAAGTAACAATAATTAATACATCTATTTCAGAATAACAATGATTTAGATAGAGACATGGTTAATTGGTTACCTCATTAGGAAGCTCTTTAGGTTCCAAGAAGCGTCAATATAATGTGCAGTTACAGCCATATAGCCCCTCTTTTGATGGCCAGCCGTCCACAAATCTGTTGTGATGGCTACTCGGTTCTCAAACTTTGCAAAGTACTTCACCATGCTATTCTTTTGGACACCAAACATATTTATGATGTCCTGCCTAATGGTATTTCTAGACACCACCTTGAACATTGGTTGCAACGTACCATAAAATTTTCGGAATCCAGCATGATCAACAATAGACAGAGGGTACTCATGCACACATATCATCAATGCAAGTTCCTTTCTAGCAAGTTCTTGATCAAAAACATAGGTCTCCAAATTTACTTTCCCATCCCCACTTTTTGACAACTTTAATTTACTTTGTTGTGGACCCACTGGTGCATGCCGAGCTGGACAATTATTACGATGAGTCCTTAAGTGTGACGTACCAGAGGTTGATTCTCCAGCATATGCCTTATGACACCAGTTGCATATTGCCTGCCATTTCCCATTGATTAGTTCTGACTTAAAATCATCCCATACATCTGATGTACGCTTCCTTCTAGAGCCGGTCAATTTTGGTTGCTCCACTGCTGTACTGGTACCCTCTTGTGGAGTTGAACTTGCGACCACAACAGCTCCAGCCACGCCTGAGACATCCGCTGTAGGAGCAACACTGCTTTCGAGAGCTGACAAAAGAATGCAAGATGCCATCAACTCAGTGCTCTCATGCAGAAATGATATTACAAATATGTCTAGCACTAATGAAAATTCTGCATAGTAATGGTCGGTAGATGATTTCCAATTATAGCAAAGATGCTGATAATAAAGCTACTCTATGACAAAATTTAATAAGAAAATTAAATTGTACAAAGGTGATGTCAGTGAATTGTTCCTAGTACTAGAAGAAATAATATTAATAAAGCTACTTTATGACAAAATTTGATAAGAAAGTAATTTCTACAAATGCAACAGAACATAGTTTATGCTAGTTTATATAAAATCTCTCGTAGATCACAAGCAAGGAGAGCACTGAGTTGCAAAAACTGTAGCAATAACCGTTTTCAGTGATGATGGTGCTGCGGTCGACATCCTGTTGCCCGCCGGTGCACGGAACCTCCACTGCTGGTTGCCGACCACGCAAACTTCTCCGTGGGACACTAACACTCCTACTCCTGCCCTTCCCATGGTTGCCCTTGCCCCCTTCCATTAAAGGTTTACTCCTGCTCAGAGAAACAAAGCACGCAGCGGCAGCTTGGTCAGAAACAGATCGATCGTCGGTTGGGGAAGGAGAGAGGGAGTGGGATGGGGGGTCACGGACCTTCGATATCTCGCTGTCTGCCGGTCGCCGATGTGCTGCCGTGCTAGTTGCCGAGGCCTGTCACCGTCTAGACGATGCTGGACGCCGTCTCGCCGAGGCTGGTCACACTGGGGAGGGAGCTGGAGAGCTGGACTCGGGATGCTGGTCGCAGAGGCCGGTCGCACTGGGATGGACGGCCAGGGAGAGGCAAGGGGCAGGGGCGGGGGGCAGCGGTCGTGATTCCTGAGGCGCAGAGCGCCGCCACGCTGAGGAGGGAGGTGGACTCGGGGTGACTGGGGATTGATAGAGAGATTAGATTAGGTTTAATAATTATTAGATTAGTGGGGTTGTGGGGGATTAGGGGACATGGGCCGGGCTTTGACTTCTGTGACTGCCATGCTGGACGTGTGCTTAGTCTTGTGTCACTGCCATATGGCCCCACCTGTCATACGGGTATCCATTGGATATCCGTGGAGCAGAAATTATACCCATGCCCAATCCGGCTGTTCGCGGTTATCCAGATCCACGGATCCATGGGTAGGAATGCGCTCCATACCCTTGCCCATTCGGGTCGGGTATCCACGGGTATCCGTATCCATGGATAAAATTCCCATCCCTAGATATTCCATTCCAACCATATGAATCTTGATCTCTAGCCTTCCCCAAGTTGCTTTCCACTCAAATCTTCTTTCCACCAAATCCAAATCCTGTGAGAGAGAGTTGAGTGTTGGGGAGACTATCATTTGAAGCACAAGAGCAAGGAGTTCATCATCAACACACCATTTGTTACTTCTTGGAGAGTGGTGTCTCCTAGATTGGCTAGGTGTCACTTGGGAGCCTCCGACAAGATTGTGGAGTTGAACCAAGGAGTTTGTAAGGGCAAGGAGATCGCCTACTTCGTGAAGATCTACCGCTAGTGAGGCAAGTCCTTCGTGGGCGACGGCCATGATGGAATAGACAAGGTTGCTTCTTCGTGGACCCTTCGTGGGTGGAGCGCTCCGTGGACTCGCGCAACCGTTACCCTTCATGGGTTGAAGTCTCCATCAACGTGGATGTACGATAGCACCACCTATCGGAACCACGACAAAAACATCCGTGTCTCCAATTGCGTTTGAATCCTCCAAACCCTTCCCTTTACATTCTTGCAAGTTGCATGCTTTACTTTCCGCTGCTCATATACTCTTTTGCATGCTTGCTTGAATTGTGTGAAGATTGCTTGACTTGTGCTAAGATAGCTAAAATCTGCCAAGAACTAAAATTAGGAAAAGGCTAGATTTTTATTTGGTCAAGTAGTCTAATCACCCCCTCTAGACATATTTTCGATCCTACACTTATCTTGTTGAAAAGAAGATATATCCTGTTATTATTAGTGCTAACCTTTTAGAGCATGAAGAAGAAAGATTATTGAAAACTCTGAAGAAGCATCGTGCTGCTATTGGATATACTCTTGATGATCTTAAGGGCATTAGTCCCACTCTATGTCAACATAAAATAAATTTGGAAGCAGATGCCAAACCAGTTCATGACCCTCAGCGACGTCTGAATCCTAAAATGAAAGAAGTGGTAAGAAAAGAAATACTTAAGCTTCTGGAGGCAGGTATAATCTATCATGTTGCTGATAGTGAGTGGGTAAGTCCTGTCCATTATGTCCCTAAGAAGGGGGGTATTACTGTTGTTCCTAATGATAAAGATGAATTGATTCCACAAAGAATTATCACAGGTTATAGGATGGTAATTGATTTCCGCAAATTAAATAAAGCTACTAAGAAAGATCATTACCCCTTACCTTTTATTGATCAAATGCTAGAAAGATTATGCAAACATACACACTATTGCTTTCTAGATGGTTATTCTGGTTTCTCTCAAATACCTGTGTCGGCCAGAGATCAATCTAATACTACTTTTACATGCCCTTTTGGTACTTTTGCTTATAGACGTATGCCTTTTGGTTTATGTAATGCACCTGCTACCTTTCAAAGATGCATGATGGCTATATTCTCTGACTTTTGTGAAAAGATTTGTGAGGTTTTCATGGACGACTTTTCCATCTATGGTTCCTCCTTTGATGATTGCTTGAGTAATCTTGATCGAGTTTTGCAGAGATGTGAAGAAACTAATCTTGTCTTGAATTGGGAAAAGTGCCACTTTACGGTTAATGAAGGTATTGTCTTGGGGCACAAAGTTTCTGAAAGAGGTATTGAAGTTGATAAAGCCAAAGTTGATGCTATTGAAAAGATGCCATGTCCCAAGGACATCAAAGGTATAAGAAGTTTCCTTGGTCATGCCGGTTTTACAGGAGGTTCATTAAGGACTTCTCAAAAATCTCTCGGCCTCTGACTAATTTATTGCAAAAAGATATACCATTTGTCTTTGATGAAGATTGTGTAGAAGCATTTGAAATACTTAAGAAAGCATTAGTCTCTGCACCTGTTGTTCAGCCACCTGATGGGAATTTACCCTTTGAAATTATGTGTGATGCTAGTGATTATGCTCTAGGTGCTGTTCTAGGGCAAAGAGTTGATTAGAAATTAAATGTTATTCATTATGCTAGTAAGACTCTAGACAATGCTCAAAGAAATTATGCTACTACTGAAAAAGAGCTTTTAGCAGTTGTATTTGCTTGTGATAAGTTCAGATCTTATATTGTTGATTCTAAAGTAACTATTCAAACTGATCATGCTACTATTAAATACCTTATGGAAAATAAAGATGCTAAACCTAGACTTATTAGATGGGTTCTCTTGCTACAAGAATTTGATTTGCATATTGTTGATAGAAAGGGAGCTGAGAACCCCATTGCAGACAACTTGTCTAGGTTAGAAAATATTCTTGATGACCCACTGCCTATTAATGATACCTTTCCTGATGAACAATTAAATGTTATAAGTACTTCTCGTAGTACTCCATGGTATGCTGATTATGCTAATTATATTGTTGCTAAGTTTATACCACCTAGCTTCACATACCAGCAAAAGAAGAAGTTTTTCTATGACTTGAGACATTACTTTTGGGATGACCCCCATCTTTATAAAGAAGGAGTAGATGGTGTTATTAGACGTTGTGTACCTGAGCATGAACATGAACAGATCCTACGCAAGTGTCATTCCGAGACTTATGGAGGACATCACGCTGGAGATAGAACTGCACATAAGGTATTGCAATCTAGTTTTTATTGGCCTACTCTCTTCAAGGATGCCCGTAAGTTTGTCTTGTCTTGTGATGAATGTCAAAGAATTGGTAATATTAGTAGACGTCAAGAAATGCCTATGAATTATTCTCTTGTTATTGAACCATTTGATGTTTGGGGCTTTGATTATATGGGACCTTTTCCTGCCTCTAATGGATACACACATATTTTAGTTGCTGTTGATTACATTACTAAGTGGGTAGAAGCTATTCCAACTAGTAGTGCTGATCATAACACTTCTATTAAAATGCTTAAAGAAGTTATTTTTCCGAGGTTTGGAGCCCCTAGATATTTAATGACTGATGGTGGTTCACACTTTATTCATGGTGCCTTCCGTAAAATGCTTGCTAAATATGATGTTAATCATAGAATTGCATCTCCTTATCACCCACAGTCTAGTGGTCAAGTAGAGTTGAGCAATAGAGAGCTCAAATTAATTTTGCAAAAGACTGTTAATAGGTCTAGAAAGAATTGGTCTAAGAAACTTGATGATGCATTATGTGTTGGAAATATGCCCTAGAGGCAATAATAAAAGGGTTATTATTATATTTCCTTGTTCATGATAATTATCTTTTATTCATGCTATAATTGTGTTATCCGGAAATCGTAATACATGTGTGAATACATAGACACCAACATGTCCCTAGTAAGCCTCTAGTTGACTAGCTCGTTGATCAACAGATAGTCATGGTTTCCTAACTATGGACATTGGATGTCATTGATAACGAGATCACATCATTAGGAGAATGATGTGATGGACAAGACCCAATCCTAAACATAGCACAAGATCGTATAGTTCATTTGCTAGAGTTTTTCCAATGTCAAGTATCTTTTCCTTAGACCATGAGATCGTGTAACTCCCGGATACCGTAGGAGTGCTTTGGGTGTACCAAACGTCACAACGTAACTGGGTGACTATAAAGGTATACTACGGGCATCTCCGAAAGTGTCTGTTGGGTTGACATGGATCAAGACTGGGATTTGTCACTCCGTATGATGGAGAGGTATCTCCGGGCCCACTTAGTAATGCATCATCATAATGACCTCAAAGTGACCAAGTGTCTGGTCACGGGATCATGCATTACGGTATGAGTAAAGTGACTTGCCGGTAACGAGATTGAACGAGGTATTGGGATACCGATGATCGAATCTCGGGCAAGTAACGTATCGATTGACAAAGGGAATTGTATACGGGGTTGCTTGAATCCTCGACATCGTGGTTCATCTGATGAGATCATCAAGGATCATGTGGGAGACAACATGGGTATCCAGATCCCGCTGTTGGTTATTGACCGGAGAGCCATCTCGGTCATGTCTACATGTCTCCCGAACCCGTAGAGTCTACACACTTAAGGTTCGGTGACGCTAGGGTTGTAGAGATATGAATATGCAGTAACCCGAAAGTTGTTTGGAGTCCCGGATGAGATCCCGGACGTCACGAGGAGTTCCGGAATGGTCCGGAGGTGAAGAATTATATATAGGAAGTGCAGTTTCGGCCATCAGGAGAGTTTCGGGGGTCACCGGTATTGTACCGGGACCACCGGATGGGTCCCGGGGGTCCACCGGGTGGGACCACCCATCCCGGAGGGCCCCATGGGCTGAAGTGGGGAGGGGAACCATCCCATAGTGGGCTGGTGCGCCCCCTTGGCCCACCCCCTGCGCCTAGGGTTGGAAACCCTAGGGTGGGGGGGGGGGGCGCCCCAGTTGCCTTGGGGGGCCACTCCACCCTTGGCCGCCGCCCCCCCCCCTAGGAGATCCCATCTCCTAGGGCCGGCGCACCCCCTTGGGGAGCCTATATAAAGGGAGGGGAGGGAGGGGCAGCCGCACCCTTGACTCTTGGCGCCTCCCTCTCCCCTGCTACACCTCTCCCTCTCGCAGAAGAACGGCGCAGCCTTGCTGCGGTGACTGCTGCATCCACCACCACGCCGTCGTGCTGCTAGATCTTCATCAACCTCTCCTTCCCCCTTTCTGGATCAAGAAGGAGGAGACGTCACGCTGACCGTACGCATGTTGAACACGGAGGTGCCGTCCGTTCGGCGCTAGGATCTCCGGTGATTTGGATCACGTCGAGTACGACTTCCTCATCCCCGTTCTTTGAACGCTTCCGCGCGTGATCTACAAAGGTATGTAGATGCAATCCGATCACTCGTTGCTAGATGAACTCATAGATGGATCTTGGTGAAACCGTAGGAAATTTTTTGTTTTCTGCAACGTTCCCCAACAGTGGCATCATGAGCTAGGTCTATGCGTAGTTCTTTTTGCACGAGTAGAACACAATTTGTTGTGGGCGTAGATGTTGTCAACTTTCTTGCTGCTACTAGTCTTATTTTGCTTCAGCAGTATTGTGGGATGAAGCGGCCCGGACCAACCTTACACGTACGCTTACGTGAGACCGGTTCCACCGACTGACATGCACTAGTTGCATAAGGTGGCTGGCGGGTGTCTGTCTCTCCCACTTTAGTTGGAGCGGATTCGATGAAAAGGGTCCTTATGAAGGGTAAATAGAAGTTGACAAATCACGCTGTGGCTTTCA
Source organism: Triticum dicoccoides (assembly GCF_002162155.2). Taxonomy (NCBI): domain Eukaryota; kingdom Viridiplantae; phylum Streptophyta; class Magnoliopsida; order Poales; family Poaceae; genus Triticum; species Triticum dicoccoides. The sequence continues at coordinate 225,270,768 of NC_041384.1, read as the reverse complement.
CGTAGGTAAGAAAATGTTCTTGCTAGAACTCTATTGCAGCCACGTAAAACTTGCAACAACAATTAGAGGACATCTAACTTGTTTTTGCAGTAAGTGTTTTGTGATGTGATATGGCCAAAGTTGTGATGAATGATGAATGATATATATGTGATGTATGAGATGTTCATGCTATTGTAATAGGAATCATGACTTGCATGTCGATGAGTATGACAACCGGCAGGAGCCATAGGAGTTGTCTTTATTTTTTGTATGACCTGCGTGTCATTGAGAAACGCCATGTAAATTACTTTACTTTATTCCTAAACGTGTTAGCCATAGTAGTAGAAGTAATAGTTGGCGAGCAACTTCATGGAGACACGATGATGGAGATCATGGTGTCATGCCAGTGACAAGATGATCATGGAGCCCCAAGATGGAGATCAAAGGAGCTATGTGATATTGGCCGTATCATGTCACTATTATTATTTGATTGCATGTGATGTTTATCATATTTTTGCATCTTTTTTACTTAGAACGACGGTAGTAAATAAGATGATCCCTCATAATAATTTCAAGAAAGTGTTCCCCCTAACTGTGCACCATTGCGACAGTTCGTTGTTTCGAAGCACCACGTGATGATCGGGTGTGATAGATTCCAACGTTCACATACAACGGGTGTAAGACAGATTTACACATGCAAACACTTAGGTTGACTTGACGAGCCTAGCATGTACAGACATGGCCTCGGAACACAGAAGACCAAAAGGTCGAGCATGAGTCGTATAGAAGATACGATCAACATGAAGATGTTCACCGATGTTGACTAGTCCGTCTCACGTGATGATCGGACACGGCCTAGTTAACTCGGATCATGTTATACTTAGATGACTGGAGGGATGTCTATCTGAGTGGGAGTTCATTAAATAGATGAACTTAATTATTATGAACTTAGTCTAAAATCTTTACAATATGTCTTGTAGATCAAATGGCCCACGTTGTCCTCAACTTCAACGCGTTCCTAGAGAAAACCAAGCTGAAAGACGATGGCAGCAACTATACGGACTGGGTCCGGAACCTGAGGATCATCCTCATAGCTGCCAAGAAAGATTATGTCCTAGAAGCACCGCTAGGTGATGCACCCGTCCCACAGAACCAAGACGTTATGAATGCTTGGCAGACACGTGCTGATGACTACTCCCTCGTTCAGTGCGGCATGCTTTACAGCTTAGAACCGGGGCTCCAAAAGCGTTTTGAGAGACACAGAGCATATGAGATGTTCGAAGAGCTGAAAATGGTTTTTCAAGCTCATGCCCGGGTCGAGAGATATGAAGTCCCCGACAAGTTCTTCAGCTGTAAGATGGAGGAAAATAGTTCTGTCAGTGAGCACATACTCACTATGTCTGGATTACATAACCGCTTAACTCAGCTGGGAGTTAATCTCCCGGATGACGCGGTCATTGACAGAATCCTTCAGTCGCTTCCACCGAGCTACAAGAGCTTTGTGATGAACCTCAATATGCAGGGGATGGAAAAGACCATTCCTGAGGTATTTTCAATGCTGAAATCAGCAGAGGTAGAAGTCAAAAAGGAACATCAAGTGTTGATGGTCAATAAAACCACTAAGTTCAAGAAAGGCAAGGGTAAAAAGAACTTCAAGAAGGACGGCAAGGGAGTTGCCGCACCCGGTAAGCAAGCTGCTAGGAAGAAGCCAAAGAATGGACCCAAGCCTGAGACTGAGTGCTTTTATTGCAAGGAGAGTGGTCACTGGAAGCGGAACTGCCCCAAATACTTAACGGACAAGAAGGCTGGCAAAATGAAAGGTATATGTGATATACATGTAATTGATGTGTACCTTACCAGTACTCGTAGTAGCTCTTGGGTATTTGATACCGGTGCAGTTGCTCACATTTGTAACTCAAAGCAGGAGCTGCGGAATAAGCGGAGACTGGCGAAGGACAAGGTGACGATGCGCGTCGGGAATGGTTCCAAGGTCGATGTGATCGCCGTCGGCACGCTACCTCTACATTTACCTACGGGATTAGTTTTGAACCTCAATAATTGTTATTTAGTGCCAAGTTTGAGCATGAACATTGTATCAGGATCTCGTTTAATACGAGATGGCTACTCATTTAAATCCGAGAATAATGGTTGTTCTATTTATATGAGAGATATGTTTTATGGTCATGCTCCGATGGTGAATGGTTTATTCTTAATGAATCTTGAGCGTAATGCTACACATATTCATAGTGTGAGTACCAAAAGATGTAAGGTTGATAATGATAGTCCCACATACTTGTGGCACTGCCGCCTTGGTCACATAGGTGTCAAACGCATGAAGAAGCTCCATGCAGATGGACTTTTAGAGTCTCTTGATTACGAATCATTTGACACGTGCGAACCATGCCTCATGGGTAAAATGACCAAGACTCCATTCTCAGGAACAATGGAGCGAGCAACCAACTTATTGGAAATCATACATACTGATGTGTGCGGTCCAATGAGTGTTGAGGCTCGCGGTGGTTATCATTATGTTCTCACCCTCACTGATGACTTGAGTAGATATGGGTATGTCTACTTAATGAAACACAAGTCTGAGACCTTTGAAAGGTTCAAGGAATTTCAGAGTAAGGTTGAGAATCAACGTGACAGGAAAATCAAGTTCTTGCGATCAGATCGTGGGGGAGAATACTTGAGTCACGAATTTGGCACACACTTAAGAAAATGCAGAATAGTTTCACAACTCACGTCGCCTGGAACACCTCAGCGTAATGGTGTGTCCGAACGTCGTAATCGCACTCTATTAGATATGGTGCGATCTATGGTGTCTCTTACCGATTTACCGCTATCATTTTGGGGCTATGCTTTAGAGACTGCCGCATTCACTTTAAATAGGGCTCCGTCGAAATCCGTTGAGACGACACCGTATGAATTATGGTTTGGGAAGAAACCTAAGCTGTCGCTTCTAAAAGTTTGGGGATGCGATGCTTATGTCAAGAAACTTCAACCTGAAAAGCTCGAACCCAAGTCGGAAAAATGCGTCTTCATAGGATACCCTAAAGAAACTATTGGGTATACCTTCTACCTCAGATCCGAAGGCAAGATCTTTGTTGCCAAGAATGGATCCTTTCTAGAGAAGGAGTTTCTCTCGAAAGAAGTAAGTGGGAGGAAAGTAGAACTTGATGAAGTATTACCTCTTGAACCGGAAAATGGCGCAACTCAAGAAAATGTTCTTGAGGTGCCTGTACCGACTAGAGAGGAAGTTAATGATGATGATCATGAAACTTCAGATCAAGTTTCTACTGAACTTCGTAGGTCCACAAGGACACGTTCCGCACCAGAGTGGTACGGCAATCCTGTCTTGGAAATCATGTTGTTAGACAACAGTGAACCTTCGAACTATGAAGAAGCAATGGCGGGCCCAGATTCCAACAAATGGCTTGAAGCCATGCAATCCGAGATAGGACCCATGTATGAAAACAAAGTATGGACTTTGACAGACTTGCCCGATGATCGGCGAGCGATAGAAAACAAATGGATCTTTAAGAAGAAGACGGACGCGGATGGTAATGTTACCATCTATAAAGCTCGACTTGTCGCTAAGGGTTATCGGCAAGTTCAAGGGGTTGACTATGATGAGACTTTATCTCCCGTAGCGAAGCTGAAGTCCGTCCGAATTATGTTAGCAATTGCCGCATACTATGATTATGAGATATGGCAAATGGACGTCAAAACGGCATTCCTTAATGGTTATCTTAAGGAAGAACTGTATATGATGCAGCCGGAAGGTTTTGTCGACCCTAAGAATGCTAACAAGGTATGCAAGCTCCAGCGATCCATTTATGGGCTGGTGCAAGCATCTCGGAGTTGGAACATTCGCTTTGATGAGATGATCAAAGCATTTGGGTTTATGCAGACTTATGGAGAAGCCTGCGTTTACAAGAAAGTGAGTGGGAGCTCTGTAGCATTTCTCATATTATATGTAGATGACATACTTTTGATGGGAAATGATATAGAACTTTTGGACAGCATTAAGGCCTACTTGAATAAGAGTTTTTCAATGAAGGACCTTGGAGAAGCTGCTTATATATTAGGCATCAAGATCTATAGAGATAGATCAAGACGCCTCATAGGTCTTTCACAAAGCACATACCTTGATAAGATATTGAAAAAGTTCAATATGGATCAGTCTAAGAAGGGGTTCTTGCCTGTGTTGTAAGGTGTGAAATTGAGCTCAGCTCAATGTCCGACCACGGCAGAAGATATAGAAGAGATGAGTGTCATCCCCTATGCCTCAGCCATAGGGTCTATTATGTATGCCATGTTGTGTACCAGACCTAATGTAAACCTTGCCGTAAGTTTGGTAGGAAGGTACCAAAGTAATCCCGGCAAGGAACACTGGACAGCGGTCAAGAATATCCTGAAGTACCTGAAAAGGACTAAGGACATGTTTCTCGTTTATGGAGGTGACGAAGAGCTCGTCATAAAGGGTTACGTCGATGCTAGCTTCAACACAGATCTGGATGACTCTAAGTCACAAACTGGATACGTGTATATGTTGAATGGTGGAGCAGTAAGCTGGTGCAGCTGCAAGCAGAGCGTCGTGGCGGGATCTACATGTGAAGCGGAGTACATGGCAGCCTCGGAGGCAGCGCATGAAGCAATTTGGGTGAAAGAGTTCATCACCGACCTAGGAGTCATACCCAACGCGTCGGGGCCGATCAAACTCTTCTGTGACAACACCGGGGCTATTGCACTTGCCAAGGAGCCCAGGTTTCACAAGAAGACTAGGCACATCAAGCGTTGCTTCAACTCCATTCGTGAAAATGTTCAAGATGGAGACATAGATATTTGTAAAGTACATACGGACCTGAATGTAGCAGATCCGTTGACTAAACCTCTCCCTAGAGAAAAACATGATCAACACCAGAATTCCATGGGTGTTCGATTCATCACAATGTAACTAGATTATTGACTCTAGTGCAAGTGGGAGACTGTTGGAAATATGCCCTAGACGCAATAATAAAAGGATTATTATTATATTTCCTTGTTCATGATAATTGTCTTTTATTCATGCTATAATTGTGTTATCCGGAAATCGTAATACATGTGTGAATACATAGACACCAACATGTCCCTAGTAAGCCTCTAGTTGACTAGCTCGTTGATCAACAGATAGTCATGGTTTCCTGACTATGGACATTGGATGTCATTGATAATGAGATCACATCATTAGGAGAATGATGTGATGGACAAGACCCAATCCTAAACATAACACAAGATCGTATAGTTCATTTGCTAGAGTTTTTCCAATGTCAAGTATCTTTTCCTTAGACCATGAGATCGTGTAACTCCCGGATACCGTAGGAGTGCTTTGGGTGTACCAAACGTCACAACATAACTGGGTGACTATAAAGGTATACTACGGGTATCTCCGAAAGTGTTTGTTGGGTTGGCACGGATCAAGACTGGGATTTGTCACTCCGTATGACGGAGAGGTATCTTTGGGCCCACTCAGTAATGCATCATCATAATGAGCTCAAAGTGACCAAGTGTCTGGTCACGGGATCATGCATTACGGTACGAGTAAAGTGACTTGCCGGTAACGAGATTGAACGAGGTATTGGGATACCGACGATCGAATCTCGGGCAAGTAACGTACCGATTGACAAAGGGAATTGTATACGGGGTTGCTTGAATCCTCGACATCGTGGTTCATCCGATGAGATCATCGAGGAGCATGTGGGAGCCAACATGGGTATCCAGATCCCGCTGTTGGTTATTGACCGAAGAGCCATCTCGGTCATGTCTACATGTCTCCCGAACCCGTAGGGTCTACACACTTAAGGTTTGGTGACGCTAGGGTTGTAGAGATATGAATATGCAGTAACCCGAAAGTTGTTGGGAGTCCCGGATGAGATCCCGGACGTCACGAGGAGTTCCGGAATGGTCCGGAGGTGAAGAATTATATATAGGAAGTGCAGTTTCGGCCATCGGGAGAGTTTCGGGGGTCACCGGTATTGTACCGGGACCACCGGATGGGTCCCGGGGGTCCACCGGGTGGGACCACCCATCCCGGAGGGCCCCATGGGCTGAAGTGGGGAGGGGAACCAGCCCATAGTGGGCTGGTGCGCCCCCTTGGCCCACCCCCTGCGCCTAGGGTTGGAAACCCTAGGGTGGGGTGGGGGGGGGGGGGCGCCCCACTTGCCTTGGGGGCCACTCCACCCTTGGCCGCCGCCCCCCCTAGGAGATCCCATCTCCTAGGGCCGACGCCCCCCTTGGGGAGCCTATATAAGGGGGGAGGGAGGGGCAGCCACACCCTTGACTCTTGGCGCCTCCCTTTCCCCTGCTACACCTCTCCCTCTCGCAGAAGAACGGCGAAGCCCTGCTGCGGTGACTGCTGCATCCACCACCACGCCGTCGTGCTACTGGATCTTCATCAACCTCTCCTTCCCCCGTGCTGGATCAAGAAGGAGGAGACGTCACGCTGACCGTACGTGTGTTGAACATGGAGGTGCCATCCGTTCGGCGCTAGGATCTCCGGTGATTTGGATTACGTCGAGTACGACTTCCTCATCCCCGTTCTTTGAACGCTTCCGCGCGTGATCTACAAAGGTATGTAGATGCAATCCGATCACTCGTTGCTAGATGAACTCATAGATGGATCTTGGTGAAACCGTAGGAATTTTTTTGTTTTCTGCAACGTCCCCCTACATTATGGGCATATAGAACTGCATACAAAAATCCCATGGGTATGTCTCCGTATAAAATGGTTTATGGAAAAGCATGTCACTTACCTCTCAAACTAGAACATAAGGCATATTGGGCTATTAAAGAGCTTAACTATGATTTCAAACTTGCCAGTGAGAAGAGGTTATTTGATATTAGCTCACTTGATGAATGGAGAACCCAGGCTTATGAAAATGCCAAGTTGTTTAAAGAAAAAGTTAAAAGATGGCATGACAAAAGGATACAAAAGCGTGAGTTTAATGTAGGTGATTATGTATTGCTATACAACTCTCGTTTAAGTTTTTTTGCAGGAAAACTTCTCTCTAAATGGGAAGGCCTCTATGTTATCGAGGAGGTCTATCGTTCTGGTACCATAAAAATCAACAACTTCGAGGGCACAAATCCGAAGGTGGTAAACGGTTAAAGAATTAAACATTATATCTCAGGTAATCCCATAAATGTTGAAACCAATATCATTGAAACCGTAACCCCGGAGGAGTACATAAGGGACACTTTCCGGAATGTTTCAGACTCCGAAAAGGAATAGGTATGTGGTACGGTAAGTAAACTGACTCCAAAACAATTTTTAAGGCAATATTTCTCTGTTTTGGAATATTTAGAAAAATAGAAAAATAAGTAGCAGTACGGGAAGGACACGAGGGCCCCATGAGGGTGGTGGGCGCACCCCTACGTCGTGAGCACCTCGTGTGCCTTCCAGACTCCGTTTTCTTGCACGTTACATATTTTTGGTCGGTAAAAAATCATTATATAACCTCCCAAAGGTTTTGACTCCCGTATCACGCAAACCTCCTTTGTTCTTGTTTCGAGCTATTTTCTGTTAGGGTTTTCCAGGCTAGGCATCATGTCGTCTCCCTCCTCCAACAATGGTGACAATGATGCTTGGCTAATGAAGATAGATCTGAAGAGGGAAGAACCCACGAGGGTCAACAAGGATGAAAGGATCAAGAAGGTCACGGAGGATCAAGCTCCGGCAGCAAAAGGCATCCTTCAACTTGATCATAACCTTTTTACCCCAACTGAGATCGAAGCTTTCAAGATGATTGAGTTAGCTCGTATACAAAACAAGTATCTCACACAAGAAAATATTTTGTTGAAGGAGCATATTATCGCACTCAAGGGCATTATTCGCAAGCTGGAGGACCTCTTACGCTCGATGTGAGATTATCCGTCACCACCACCTTCTTCACCGACAAAGGAGATATAATCACATGGGTATGGGCACTCCCCTTGGCAACCGCCAAGCTTGGGGGAGGTGCCCGGTATCGTATCACCATCACAACTCCTATCTTTATCGTTTTTCTTAGTTCGATCCTATTAGTAGTATCTTGATCTAGTAGAATAAATTTTATGGCATGATCTAGTTTTGAGTTTTGCTTTATGATCTCTCTTTGTAATCGAGTCCGTGAGCTATATATAATAAATATTAGTGTTGAGTCAAGGGCTTGATTATTTTGCCATGATCTTGGGTGAATAAAAGAAAAGAAGAAAAGAATAAAAAGAAACAAAAAGTTCATATTGATCTTATTGAGAGTAATGACTTCACATAAAAAGAGTATGACGATTAAAAGTTGTTGGGAGTTGGCAGGCATAGCTTTGGTCATTGTTGCAATTAATAGGAAGTAATAAGGAAAGAGAGGTTTTCACATATAGATATATTATCATTGACATCTTTATGATTGGGAGCACTCATTAAAATATGACATGCTAAAGAGTTGATGTTGGACAAGGAAGACAACATAATGAGTTATGTCTTTCTTATATCTGAGATAAAGTATGTTGTTATGGATCCTCTAACTTGTTGAGCTTGCCTTTCCCCCTCATGCTAGCCAAATTCTCAGCACCAAGTAGAAATACTACTTGTGCTTCCAAACACCCTTAAACCAGTTTTGCCATGAGAGTCCACCATATCTACCTATGGATTGAGTAAGATCCTTCAAGTAAGTTGTCATCGGTGCAAAGCAATAAAAATTGCTCTAAATATGTATGATTGATTGGTGTGGGAGAAATAAGCTTTATACGATCTTGTGATGTGGAAGTAATAAAAGTGACTGACTGCATAATAAAGGTTCATATCACAAGGGGCAATATAAAGTGACGTTCTTTCGCATTGAGATTTTATGCATCCAACCATAAAAGCGCATGGCAACCTCTGCTTCCCTCTGCGAAGGGCCTATCCTTTATCATTATCTTCTACCTTATGCAAGAGTCATGGTGATCTTCACCTTTTCTTTTTCATTTTATCCTTTGGCAAGCTCAGCATGTT
>NC_041384.1:225257836-225261572 GCF_002162155.2 Triticum dicoccoides | reverse complement strand
ATATATATATATATATATATATATATATATATATATATATATATATATATATATCTAATTGGATGTAGGGGAGCATGAACCATTATTGTTGACATTACCCTTGAGGTAAAAGGTTGTGGGGCAAAACTATAAGCCCTATCTTTCCCTGTGTCTGATTAAAACTCCGTAACCACAAGTATTGCATGAGTGTTAGCAATTTTGGAGGACTAAATGATAGTTGAGTATGTGGACTTGCTTTTTAGCTCTGGCATAGACTCTTTCTGATGTTATGATAAATTGCAATTGCTTCAATGATTGAGATTATGGTTTGTCGGAGCCCAATAAGGTTTATGATTTATACTTTTGCATTGTGAATAGATCATCACTTGAACATAAGTAATCATATGACAAAATCTATATATGTTGCTTTTATGAGAATAATCATGATGCCTTCATGTCCATATTTTATTTTTATCGACGCCTCTACCTCTAAACATGAGGACATATTTATGGTTATCGCTTTTCGCTTGAGGACAAGTGAGGTCTAAGCTTGGGGGAGTTGATACGTCCATTTTGCATCATGCTTTTATATCGATATTTATTGCATTATGGGCTGTTATTTCACTTTATGTCACAATACTTATGGCTATTCTCTCCTATTTTACAAGGTTTACATGAAGAGGGAGAATGCCGGCAGCTGGAATTCTGGGCTGGAAAAGGAGCAAATATTAGAGACCTATTCTGCGCAACTCCAAAAGTCCTGAAACTCCACGGAACGTCTTAAAATAAATAAATAAAAATCCTCGCCAAAGATGAAGGCCAGGGGGCCCACACCCTGCTCACGAGGGTGGGGGGCGCCCCCCCCCTAGGGCGCGCCCCCTACCTCGTGGGCCCCCTGGTGGCTCTCCGACGTCCATCTTCTCCTATATGAAGTCTTTCAATGTGAAAAAAAGAAAAAGGAACTTTGCGGGACGAGAGTCCGCCGCCACGAGGCGGAACCTTGGCAGATCCAATCTAGAGCTCCGGCAGAGCTGTTCTGCCAGGGATACTTCCCTCCGGGAGGGGGAAATCATCACCATCGTCATCACCAACGATCCTCTCATCGGGAGAGGGCAATCTCCATCAATATCTTCACCAGCACCATCTCATCTCCAAACCCTAGTTCATCTCTTGTATCCAATTCTTGTCTCAAAGTCTGGGATTAGTGCTAGTAGGTTGCTAGTAGTGTTGATTACTCCTTGTAGTTGATGCTCGTTGGTTTATTTGGTGGAAGATCATATGTTCAAATCCTATATGCATATTATTACCCCTCTGATTATGAACATGAATATGCTTAGTGAGTAATTATGTTTGTTCCTGAGGACAAGGGAGAAGTCTTGCTATTAGTAGTCATGTGAATTTGGTATTCGTTTGATATTTTGATAAGATGTATGTTGTCTAGCCTCTAGCGGTGTTATGTGAACGTCGACTACATAACACTTCACCATTATTTGGGCCTAGAGGAAGGCATTGGGAAGTAATAAGTAGATGATGGGTTGCTAGAGTGACAGAAGCTTAAACCCTAGTTTATGCGTTGCTCCGTAAGGGGCTGATTTGGATCCATATGTTTCATGCTATGGTTAGGTTTACCTTAATACTTTTGTTGTAGTTGCGGATGCTTGCAATAGAGGTTAATCATAAGTGGGATGCTTGTTCAAGTAAGAACAGCACCCAAGCACCGGTCCACCCACATATCAAATTATCAAAGTATCGAACACGAATCATATGAACATGATGAAAACTAGCTTGACGATATTCCCATGTGTCCTCGGGGGCGCTTTTCCTATTATAAGAGTTTGTTCTGGTTTGTCCTTTGCTACAAAAAGGATTGGGCCACCTTGCTGCACTTTATTTACTTTTGTTACTTGTTGCTCGTTACAATTTATCTTATCACAAAACTATCTGTTACCACTTATTTCAGTACTTGCAGAGAATACCTTGCTGAAAACCGCTTATCATTTCCTTCTGCTCCTCATTGGGTTCGACACTCTTACTTATCGAAAGGACTACGATAGATCCCCTATACTTGTGGGTCATCAGCAGTCGGCTGGGGTCTAAGCGAACTTCTTTAAGTTTTATCCACTCGGAAGTGAACAACCTTTGGTCTTGTCAACTGACATGTCTTTTGCCTTCTGCAGAAGTCTTGTACTCTCATTTCCAAGTTTGCTGAACTTGAGGAGAAGCAGAGGCAACTCAACCTCGACTTGGAGTTGGCCCAGCAGAATCTAAAGAAAGCTCAAGACGAGGCTGCTGGTATGAAAGGTAACTGCGTGTCGGCTGTCTTTTTAAAACATTTCTTCGAGCTCTTGTCTGATCCGATTGCTACTTTTGCAGAGAAAATGAAATTGGCTCTGGAGAAGAAGGACTCGGTCCTTGCCGCTGCACAGAAGGAAGCCCAAGATAAAACTGCCCTTGCAGACCAGAAGCTGTCTTCAGCCGAAGCATTGGAAGGGGAGGTGACCAAACTGAAGTCCTGCCTCAATGAGTCCAACCGAGAAGTGAGTCGTCTGAAGGACAAGATTGTCCTGAATGAAAAGCTGGAGTCTGCGGTCCATAAGACGAATGACACGGAAGCTTATCTGAGAACTCTTGCCAAGAAGCTCTATCTGATGCTGGAAGGTACTCCTTTCAACCCGACTATGTTGATGCTTGCTTATGAACCTTGTCCAGTCGACTCACTAATTTTTTGACTTCAGAATTCTGCCAAGACTTTGATGAGGAAACTGGAAGGGTCGAGACGGGTCTGGACCCTATCGCTTCTCCAGTTTGTGACGAAACTGCAATGAACGTGCTCCGACTGGAGTCTCATGTCGCCGGCGTCACAAGCTACCTCATGCGTCTGAAGGAAGCAGTCTCACGATTCGACTCATTGCTCTGGCCAAGGGCGACGTTTCAAACTGATCTGGAATCCCTGATGGCTCGACTCAATGAGATCCTTGACCGAGTGCAAGAATGGAAGAAGTCTTCCGCCCGGTGTGGTGCTGACGTGGCACTATCCTTGGTGCGAGTCCACTGTAAGGAAGCTCGTGAAGACAAGATGGCGGCGATCAAGGTCGCTAGCACCAAAAGGCATGACCTCCAGTCCTTCATGGAGACTTTCATCGCTGCTGCCACTCGGATCGCGGATGGAATCGACCTAGACGAATTTGTCGAGCCTGCTAGCCCTCCTCCTGCCGAGTGAACAAACTTATGAGACTTGAATCTGCCTTAAATTTGCCTCGGAATGCCGAGTGATTGCTGTAACCGTTAAACTCCTTCGGGCTTGATGCTCGAATACTTTTGATTTGCTGTTTGGAACTTCAGGATTTATCCGAATTTGGTTTATTTCCGAATATGCTTGTGTTTTGTCTTCAAGTGGACTTTGTTCTTTGTTCTGAATAATCTTTGCGCTTGAAATGTAGATCTGAGGTGGTGACTCCAGTCGACCTGCACGCATTGCAGTCGACCTGCACCTCATCGTCCTTGCGGATAGGGTTGGGGCGCACATTGTACTTGTGCCGCAGCTCCGAAGGAGAAGGTTGCAGTCGACCTGCACCTAGTCGTCCTTGCGGATGGGGATGGAGCGCACATTGTACTTATGCCGTAGCTCCGAGGGAGAAGGTTGCAGTCGACTTGCACTTCGTCGTCCTTGCGGATAGGGATGGAGCACACGTTGTACTTGTGCCGTAGCTCCAAAGGAGAAGGTTGCAGTCGACCTGCACCTCGTCGTCCTTGCGGA
>NC_041384.1:225257074-225257642 GCF_002162155.2 Triticum dicoccoides | reverse complement strand
GAGGGAGAAGGTTGCAGTCGACTTGCACTTCGTCGTCCTTGTGGATAGGGATGTAGCGCGCATTGTACTTCTGGCATAACTCCGAAGGAGAAGGTTGCAGTCGACCTGCACCTCGTCGTCCTTGCGGATAGGGATGGAGCGCACATTGTACTTGTGGCGTAGCTCCGAAGGAGAAGGTTGTAGTCGATCTGCACCTCGTCGTCCTTGCGGATAGGGATTGAGCGCACATTGTACTTGTGGCGTAGCTCCGAAGGAGAAGGTAGCAGTCGACCTGCACCTAGTCGTCCTTGCGGATAGGGGTGTGTTTCGAACTTAGGCGAGTATTGGACTGCAGCTAAGCCTCCGGGTGGGAGAACTTAGGCGAGTGACGGACTGGAGCTAAGCCCCTGAGTGGGAGGACTGCTCTCCACTCGGTAGGATTTTTTCAAACTTAGGCGAGTGCTGGACTACAGCTAAGCTCCCGAGTGGGAGGATTGCTCTCCACCCGGTAGGATTCTTTCAAACTTAGGCGAGTGCTGGACTGTAGCTAAGCCTCCGAGTGGGAGAACTTAGGCGAGTGCAGGACTGC
>NC_041384.1:225121179-225256250 GCF_002162155.2 Triticum dicoccoides | reverse complement strand
GCCGGACTGCAGCTAAGCCCCCAAGTGGGAGGATTGCTCTCCACTTGGTAGGATTTTTTCAAACTTAGGCGAGTGCTGGACTGCAGCTAAGCCCCCGAGTGGGAGAACTTAGGCGAGTGTTGGACTGCAGCTAAGCCCCCGAGTGGGAGGATTGCTCTCCACTCGGTAGGATTTTTTCAAACTTAGGCAAGTGCTAGACTGTAGCTAAGCCTCCGAGTGGGAGAACTTAGGCGAGTTCCAGACTGCAGCTAAGCCCCCGAGTGGGAGGATTGCTCTCCACTCGGTAGGATTTTCTTTCGAACTTAGGCGAAATAGATTCGCAGCTAAGCCCACCCACTGGGGGATTTCGGAGGTACATAAGGACAACAACAATCGAAAGAGAAGACTGAAAAGCTCTTGTCTTTAATGACCATATTACAAAGGTACTTCTTATTACATTTTATTCGAACGAGTGCTTAAGTATAAAAGGGGCGAAGCAGCTCCGCGTTCCAAGCCCGTGGCTCGTCCTTCTGATGCTCAACGCTGTAAAGATGGTATGCTCCATTGTGGAGAACTTTGGTGATGATGAAGGGACCTTCCCAAGCCGGGGCGAGCTTGTGTGGTTTCTGTTGATCCACTCGAAGAACCAGGTCCCCCTCTTGAAAGGCTCGACCCCTCACATTTTTGGCGTGGAATCAATGCAAGTCTTGCTGATAAATGGTCGACCGGATCAAGGCCATCTCTCTTTCCTCCTCTAAGAGATCGACTGAATCTTGCCAGGCCTGCTCTGCTTCTTCTTTGGAGAAGAGCTCGACTCGGCGCGCATTGTGGAGCAGGTCACTCGGCAGAACAGCTTCGGCTCCATCGACCAAGAAGAAAGGAGTTCGTCCAGTCGACCGATTGGGAGTTGTCGTCAAACCCCATAAAACTGACAGAAGCTCATCGACCCAAGTGCCTGCTGCATGTTTGAGGTCACGCATCAGTCGGGGTTTTAATCCTTTGAGAATTAGGCCATTAGCTCTTTCTGCTTGTCCGTTTGACTGCGGGTGAGCGACTGAAGCATAGTCGACTCGCGTGCCTTGAGAAGCGCAGAAAGCTCTAAACTCGTCAGAATCAAAGTTTGACCCATTGTCCGTGATGATGCTGTGTGGAACTCCATATCTGAATGTCAATTCTCTGATAAAACTAACGGCGGTGCTGGCCTCGAGACTCTTGACAGGTTTAGCTTCGATCCATTTGGTAAACTTGTCGACTGCCACGAGCACATGAGTGAAGTCACTCCTACCAGTTCTTAGTGGTCCAACCATATCCAAACCCCAAACAGAAAAGGGCCAGACGAGAGGAATGGTCTTCAGAGCTAACGCTGGCTTGTGAGACATGTCCGAGTAAAACTGGCAGCCTTCACATCTGTCGACTATATCTTTCGCCATTTCATTTGCTCGCGGCCAATAGAACCCAGCTCGGTATGCTTTAGCCACGATGGCCCGAGAGGACGCATGGTGACCACAGGTCCCCGAGTGGATGTCGTTGAGGATCATTCGTCCTTCTTCTGGCGTTATTCATCTCTGACCGACTCCAGTCATGCTTTCCCTGAACAATTGTCCTCTTATCATAGTAAAGGCCTTGGATCGATGGACGATCTGCCGAGCCTCTTCTTCGTCTTCTGGGAGTTCTTTTCTGAGGATGTACGCAACATACGACACTGTCCAGTCGGGTGTGATGACCAGAATCTCCATGATTAGGTCGACCACTGCTGGGACCTCGACTTCAGTCGGATCTGTGGCACTCTTAGGCTGTGGGGGCTCTTCAGTAAAAGGATCTTCCTGAACTGTCGGCGTGTTAATATGTTCCAAAAACACATTGCTAGGAATGGCTTCTCGCTTGGACCCTATCTTTGCCAGGTCATCGGCTGCTTGATTTTTCAGTCGGGGTATGTGATGGAGCTCTAATCCCTCAAACTTCTTTTCCAACTTCCTCACCGCGTTGCAGTAACCAGTCATGGCTGGGCTTCTGACGTCCCACTCCTTCATCACTTGATTGACTACCAAATCTGAGTCGCCATAGACCATGAGGCGACGGACGCTGAGCGAGATGGCCATGCGCAACCCATACAAGAGTGCTTCATATTCTGCTTCATTGTAGGATGAATCAAAGTGAATCTGGAGGACATATCTGAGCTTGTCTCCTCGGGGGGATACCAGTACTACCCCAGCACCAGAACCATTCAGCATTTTTGATCCATCAAAGAACATGGTCCAGTGCTCCGAGTGAACTTGAGTCGGTAGTTGCTGTTCGATCCACTCGGCGAGGAAATCTGCTATTGCTTGGGACTTGATACTTTCTTTGCCTCAAACTTGATATCCAAGGGAAGGAGTTCAATCGCCCATTTTGCCACTCGACCAGTTGCATCTCTGTTGTGTAGAATCTCTAACAATGGAGCGTCACTGACGACTGTCACAGAGTGATCAGAGAAATAGTGTGCAACCTTCTTTGTGGTCATGTAAATCCCATAGACGAGCTTCTGATAGTGCGGATATCTCTACTTTGACGGAGTCAGGACTTCAGAAATATAATAAACTGGGCGCTGAACTTTATAGGCTTTTCCCTCTTCTTCCCGCTCGACCGTAAGTACTGTACTGATGACTTGTCCAGTGGCTGCTATATAAAGCAGTAAAGGCTCTTTGCTGATTGGAGCAGCAAGCACCGGCTGGGTGGAAAGCAGGGCTTTTAGCTCTGCAAATGCTGCATCAGCTGCAGGAGTCCACTTGAACTTATCTGATTTCTTCATTAGTCGGTAAAGAGGCAGCGCCTTTTCACCGAGGCGAGAAATGAATCGACTTAGGACGACCAAGCAACCAGTAAGCTTCTGGACATCATGCACACGCACAGGGCGTTTCATTCAGAGTATAGCACCCACTTTCTCTGGGTTAGCATCGATCCCTCGTTCGGAAACGAGGAAACCAAGTAATTTTCCGCCCGAAACTCCAAACATGCACTTTGATGGATTGAGCTTGATATCATACCGTCTAAGGTTGGCAAAGGTTTCAGCAAGGTCAGTTAGTAGGTCGGAACCTTTACGAGACTTGACCACAATGTCATCCATGTATGCTTCCACATTCCGACTGATCTGAGTGAGCAGGCACTTCTGAATCATCCACATGAATGTGGCTCCAGCGTTTTTCAAACCGAATGGCATAGTGACATAACAGAAGCACCCAAATGGGGTGATGAAAGCCGTTTTTTATCTCGTCGGGTCCGTACAGACGGATCTGGTGGTACCCGGAGTAGGCGTCCAAAAAGGACAAATGCTCGCACTTCGCAGTCGAATCGACTATCTGGTCAATGCGAGGGAGAGGAAAATGATCTTTTGGGCAGGCCCGATTGATATGCTTGAAGTCAATGCACATGCGAAGTGAGTCGTCCTTCTTTGGGACAATGACAACATTGGCTAACCACTCGGAGTGGTAAATCTCTCGGATAAACTCAGCTGCCAAAAGCCGAGCCACCTCTTCACCGATTGCCTTTCTCTTTTGTACGGCGGACCGTCGAAGATGTTCTTTAAGTGGTTTCACTTTTGGGTCAACTCGCAAACGATGCTCAGCCAGTCCCCTGGGAACACCCGGCATGTTAGAAGGCTTCCATGCAAAGATGTCCCAGTTCTCACGGAGGAACTGGATGAGCGCTTCTTCCTATTTGGAGTCGAGTGTGGTTGAAATGTGAGTCGGAGCAGCATTGGGGTCTGTCGGGTGACTGTGAATCAACTTCGTTTCACCAGATGACTGGAATGCTGAATCTTTGGCTGGCTTCTTGGCTCGCAACAAATCACTCGGATCTGCATTTTTCTGATATTCTTGCAATTCTGCCATAGCCATCTGTGCGTCGGCGATCTTTGAACCCTTCTGGAAGCACTCTTCTGCCTTCTTCCGATTACCGATGATAGCGATCACCCCTTTGGGACTAGGCATCTTCAATTTGAGGTACACGTAACATGGTCGAGCCATAAAACATGCATAAGCCGGCCTGCCCAGAATGGCATGATAGGCACTCTGGAAATCCACAGCTTCAAATGTCAACTTTTCTTTGCGGTAATTCTTGGAATCACCGAAAACCACGTCGAGAGCAATCTGGCCGAGTGAGGTAGCCTTCTTGCGTGGAATGACTCCATGGAAACTCATATTGCTTTCACTGAGTCTGGACATCGGAATGCCCATTCCCTTCAACGTTTCTGCATACAGTGTGTTCAGGACACTGCCACCATCCATTAGGACCTTTGTCAGTCGAGTGCCTTCGACCACCGGGTCGACCACCAGCGCTTGCCTCCCAGGGGTGGCTATGTGCGCTGGATGATCAGACTGGTCGAATGTAATGGCAGTCTGCAACCGCTTCAAATAATTGGGTGTCGCCAGAGCAACCATGTTCACTTCTTTGTTGATGACTTTCAATCGACTTTTGCTCTCAACGTCAGCAAAAATCATCAGAGTGGAATTCACATGGGGACAACCATCATCATCCTCTTCCTCATCCTTAGCCTTGTCTGCTTCCTTCTCCTTTTCCTTGGGCTGTTTCTCTCAGAATTGCTGGATTAGGAGTCGACACTGCCGAGTGGTGTGCTTCGGGTAAATGAAATTACCCTCTTCATGTTTTTTGGTGTGGATGTGGCACGACAGATCCAACACGTCATTTCCATCTTGATCTTTTACTTTCTTGGGGTTCCACGGCCCTTTGGGCTTCCCCTTGAACTTTCCTTGAACCACAGCTAAGGCTTCACCAGGAGCAGCTGGCTCGGCCTTGCGCTTCTGTTTCCGACCGGAGTTTCCTCCTCCGGCTTTGTGGGTGACTGCTTTGTGCTTGCCACTCCGGAGTAGTTCTTCTTCTTCACCATTGGCATACTTGATGGCAATCTCCATCATCCGAGTCAGAGTCATATTTCCTGTCCGACCGAATTTCAGATTCAACTCCCGATACCTGACACCTTCCTTAAAGGCACAAATTGCCTGATGATCAGACACATCCTCCACCGTGTGGTGCAGGGTGATCCATCTCTGGATATAATCCCTCAAAGTTTCATTCAGTTTCTGAACACAACACTGTAATTCTGTCAAACCTGCTGGCCGTTTGCAAGTGCCCTCGAATGTTCTGACAAACACTCGGGCGAGATCTTCCCAAGTATAAATACTACTAGGTGCCAACTGATTCAGCCATGCTCTAGCCGAGCCCTCCAACATCAGAGGAAGGTGTTTCATGGCCACTTCATCATTGCCCCCACCAATCTGGACATCCACTCGGTAGTCTTCAAGCCAAGTGTCAGGCTTGGACTCACCAGTGAACTTGCTGACTCCAGTCGCCAACCTGAAGTTGGGGGGAATCACTGCAGCCCTGATAGCTCTGCTGAAGCACTCTGGACCTGAGACATGTACCCTGCTGCTGGTTTGCGGATCCCTGTCATGGCCCTCTCGGTGAGCTCTGTTTCTGTCGACCAAGCCCTGAACGAGAATAGATCTCGCATCAAAGCCTGGCTCCCTGGGGTCGACTGTAATCCCTCGCCCAACACTATGAGGGCGTCTGTCTTCATGTTGCCGAGACACGTACGACCTACTCCTCAGGGGAGGCGTGGGCACTCGACGACGATCATCGCGATCGACTCGGTGATCATACTGCTCACGGTTTCTGTACTGATCTTGCCGATCTCCATGTCCCTCACGCCTCGGGGGCGATCTTGGACTGTGGGCCGACTGAACAGTGTCTGCAACCACGGATCTGCTATGGATCCTCTTCCGCGACTGAGATATGACCGTATTCTATTCTCCCGCCGCCCGGAGCAAAGCCCGGATCTGCACCAGACCTCGGCCAGCTTCTGACTGGGAAGGTTGGATCGACTCCGCTATCTGGGCAGCAGCTGCTAGATTCTGGATCGGGGTTCGGTATACCTGAGTCAGAGGTGGAAAAAGTTGGCGTTGACTGGATTCGGGAGCATGCTGCCGAGCGCGATCGTCGAGTGCGCGCTGGAGGTCTCCAGTCGAGTGCGCTCAGCCAAGTTGGCCAAGCGCGCCTGCTCCAAGGCCTGGGCCTCAGGGGTTTCTCCAACTATAGGAGTATGCAGTGCATCCATGTTTCGGCGGCGAAGTTCCTCCCTCTGCTGCGAAGAGAGGGGTTTGGGGCGGTACTCTTCATGAACGCGCGACAGATCGCCGTTCCCGTCGCCTCCGTCTTCATGGGCGAAGCCAGGAGGACTGCATGGTCCATTGACCATCAGAACTTCAGCCGCTGGGTCGCTGCTGTCGCACTCGGATGCGGTCTCTACGGAGCCAGTCGACAGATCGAACAGGCCGTAGAGAGTTTCGTCGGGCTCGATTGCCGTGACTTGAGGGGTGGCCGACTGGCGAGCCACCGCATGCCTCACCCACTGCTGAAGCCTCGACTGACCGGAATGTTTGCTCCGGTGGGCCGCAGGGAGGGGGAAAGCTGCTGGAGCCGACTGATACTGGGTCAACGACTGCCGCAGGAGGACGCCGCGGACGCACGCACGAAAGTGCGTCGCCCCGCGGGCGGGGAGTGCACCGACGTTGAGTGGAGCCTCCTGAAGCCAAGCAGAGTCGTCGGTGACAAACACGAGCGCGCCGAGATAGATCTCGCGGCTCTCAGCCAAACCTCCACCTGGAACCATGATGGAGGGGATCGGAAAAATTGCAACATCTCCAACAAGTCGCTAAGACACCTGCCCCACGGTGGGCGCCAACTGTCGTGGTTCTAATCCTGACAGTAGAATAGGGGGTAGGAATGTAGAGGCAAGATCCTAGCTATGGAGGAGTTGTACGCGAGTTTTACGAGTTCAGGCCCTTCTCGGAGGAAGTAACAGCCCTACGTCTCGGAGCCTGGAGGCGGTCGACTGGATATATGCATGTGAATTACAAAGGGTGCGAACCCTTGTCCCAGAGGAGGGGGTGGCTTATATAGAGTGCGCCAGGACCCCAGCTCCCCTCCGTTACACAGGGTTCAATGTTCATAAAGGAGAAGCATTACTGGTAACGTCCGAAGTAAAGTGCTATAAATGATTATTAAAGCTATGACTTAAATCCCGACCGTTGCGGAGTGAGTGGCTTCACATCTTCTGGTGGTCGAGTGGTTGTTCGCATGGTCGAGTGTCTTCAAGGCTATTGAGTGGAACATAGCTTCATGGTCGAGTGGATGATGATCTCTCTTCGACTACTTCTGGTTCTTTTTAGAGATGTCCTTGGGGAGGGTATCTTTGACAGATCCATGACCCTACCCTAGGTGCATAGCTTTGTCAGGGGGCGCCCCCTTTCCCTAGTCCAATTCGGACCAATCCATGGGGAAGGGGCGCGGCCACCCTTGAGGCCTTTCTCTCCTTTCCCGTATGACCCATTAAGGCCCAATACGAATTCCCGTAACTCTCCGGTACTCCGAAAAATACCCGAATCACTCGGAACCTTTCCGATGTCCGAATATAGCCTTACAATATATCAATCTTTACGTCTCAACCATTTCGAGACTCCTTGTCATGTCCCCGATCCCATCCGGGACTCCGAACAAACTTCGGTCATCAAATCACACAACTCATAATACAAATCGTCACAGAACATTAAGCGTGAGGACCCTATGGGTTCGAGAACTATGTAGACATGACCGAGACTCATCTCCAGTCAATAACCAATAGCGGAACCTGGATGCTCATATTGGTTGCTACATATTCTACGAAGATCTTTATCGGTCAAACTGCATAACAACATACGTTGTTCCCTTTGTCATCGGTATGTTACTTTCCCAAGATTCGATCATCGGTATCCTCATAGCTAGTTCAATCTCGTTACCGGCAAGTCTCTTTACTCGTTCCGTAATGCATCATCCCGCAACTAACTCATTAGTCACAATGCTTGCAAGGCTTATAGTGATGTGCATTACCAAGAGGGCCCGGTGTAACGCCCTAAGACCGATGCTTCAGATGCCTTCCATGTTTTCCGAGTTTCGTTGGGTGATTTGTTTTGTCTGTTGCATTCATATTTGCATCATGTGCTTTGCATCATGTCATCATGCCATCATATCATTAATCTTATAACTTTTATAAATAAATTGCATGGATCTTTGGTCCATTTAAACCGAGGGAATTCACATGGTTATTCTATTTACAACATATCCTCCCAATATTATGGAGCTATTATAAATACTCCATTTGTTTGGAATTAACCAGAACACACTTGCAAAATAAATCCCAATGCCTTTGTTATCACAACTCTTGGCCTCTAACTTTGCCATATATCCTTTCTTAATTTTCCGGAGCTCCACCAAAATTCTCAACATTTTTTGGACACTTCAAAACCCAAGTCCTAGTTCAAACCATTTGATTAAATTCAAATGAGTTTGAGTTTAATTTCTGCAATCATGCCACTTCTATTTTTCTGTGTACATGCACATTTTTACGAGTCCAGAAAAATAATCCCAGTGCCCAAGTTCCTTCTCTACCATTTTCTTTTCTCTCTTTTCTTTCTTCCTATTTCTTTGTATTGGAAATATAAGAGAGAGAGAGAGAGAGAGAGAGAGAGAGAGATAAGGGAGCCTAGCAGGCCATTTTTGCCCAGTCGCACCTAAACCTAGTCGGCCCAAGAGGCATGCCCGATCTCCTCTTATCCACCCATTCGCTCGAACCTCTCTTCCTCCTTCCCATGCTCGCGCCACCACACACAGAACACATGCACGCAGAGGGGCAGCGCCCCATGCCCATCCCCTTGACCGCTACCTTGGCCTCCGGCCATGGCGCCCGCGCCGGCGACCCTGCAGGTCGCTGCCATATTGCCATATCCCGCCGCCGCTCCCGCATCGCTGGATCCCCATCTCTCCCTCCTCTCGCTCTCTTCCTCACGACGATCCCCATGGCTAGGACCCCGACCTCCTCCTGTGGCGCCCTGCTCCTGTGCTCGTTGGGGCACCAGCAGCCAGCCCCGGCAAGCCCTGTCGCCTCCTGTCGCTCCAGCCCCGCCGGTGACCAAAGCCACCGGAGCGCCGCCTGATACGTCTCCAATGTATCTATAATTTTTGATTGCTCCATGCTATATTATCTACTGTTTTGAATGTTTATGGGCTTTATTATACACTTTTATATCATTTTTGGGACTAACCTATTAACCCAGAGCCAGTGCCAGTTTCTGTTTTTACCCTGGTTTAGGGTTTCGAAGAAGAGGAAAATCAAATGGAGTCCAATTGACCTGAAACTTCATAGAACTCGTTTTTGGAAGGAAAGAAGCCCAGAAGACTTGGAGTGCACGTCAGGGGATCTGCGAGGAGGTCACGAGGCAGGGGGCGCGCCCACCCCCTGGGCGGGCCCTCCACCCTCGTGAGCCCCTCGTGGCCCCCCTGACGTACTTCTTCCGCCTATATATCTCCATATACCCTAAAAACATCCGTGGGCACAATAGATCGGGAGTTCCGCCGCCAGAAGCCTCTGTAGCCACCAAAAACCAATCTAGACCTGTTTCGGCACCCTGCCGGAGGGGGCAATCCCGCTCCGACGGCCATCTTCATCATCCCGGTGCTCTCCATGACAAGGAGTGAGTAGTTCTCCCTCGGGGCTGAGGGTATGTACCAGTAGCTATGTGTTTGATCTCTCTCTCTCTCTCGTGTTCTTGAGATGATACGATCTTCATGTATCGTGAGCTTTGCTATTATAGTTGGATCTTATGTTTCTCCTCCCCCTCTTCTCTCTTGTAATGAATTGAGTTTCCCCTTTGAAGTTATATTATTGGATTGAGTCTTTAAAGATTTGAGAACACTTGATGTATGTCTTGCCGTGGATATCTGTGGTGACAATGGGATATCACGTGATTCACTTGATGTATGTTTTGGTGATCAACTTGCGGGTTCCGCCCATGAACCTATGCATAGGGGTTGGCACACATTTTTGTCTTGATTCTCCGGTAGAAACTTTGGGGCACTCTTTGAGGTCCTTTGTTTTGGTTGAATAGATGAATCTGAGATTGTGTGATGCATATCGTATAATCATACCCACGGATACTTGAGGTGACATTGGAGTATCTAGGTGACATTAGGGTTTTGGTTGATTTGTGTCTTAAGGTGTTATTCTAGTACAAACTCTAGGGCTGTTTGTGACACCTATAGGAATGGCCCAACGGATTGATTGGAAAGAATAACTTTGAGGTGGTTTCGTACCCTACCATAATCTCTTCGTTCGTTCTCCGCTATTAGTGACTTTGGAGTGACTGTTTGTTGCATGTTGAGGGATAGTTATGTGATCCAATTATGTTAGTATTGTTGAGGGAACTTACACTAGTGAAAGTATGAACCCTAGGCCTTGTTTCCTAGCATTGCAATACCGTTTACGCTCACTTTTATCATTAGTTACCTTGCTGTTTTTATAATTTCAGATTACAAATACCTTTTTCTACTATCCATATACCACTTGTATCACCATCTCTTCTCCGAACTGGTGCACCTTTACAATTTACCATTGTATTGGGTGTGTTGGGGACACAAGAGACTCTTTGTTATTTGGTTGCAGGGTTGCTTGAGAGAGACCATCTTCATCCTACTCCTCCTACGGATTGATAAACCTTAGGTCATCCACTTGAGGGAAATTTGCTACTGTCCTACAAACCTCTGCACTTGGAGGCCCAACAACGTATACAAGAAGAAGGTTGTGTAGTAGGCATCAAGCTCTTTTCTGGCGCCGTTGCCGGGGAGGTGAGTTCTTGAAGGTATATCTTTAGATCTTGCAATCGAGTCTTTTAGTTTCTTGTTTTATCACTAGTTTAGTTTATAAAAGAAAACTATAAAAAATGGAATTGAGTTTGTCTCATACGCTTCACCTTTTTAATATGTTTCATGAGTATGATGGAAAGGATAATTGTGCTCAAGTGCTAGAAGAATAAATCTATAAAATGCTTGGCACGAAATATTTGAATGATGATCATGATTGCAATGTTGTTAGTATGAATTCCTTGAATATACATGATGCTAATGATATGTAAAGCCACAAGCTTGGGGAAGCTACGTTTAATGAAGATGATATTTTTGTCCCCCAAGTTTTGATGAGCAAATTTATTATGATGAAAGCATGCCTCCTATTTATGATGATTATATTGATGAAAGTGAGTTTAGAGAGGTCATGACTTTATTTTGTGATGAATCCACTATTTCGGAAGAGGTTCCAATTGATTATGAGAACAAAGTTGCTATCTATGATGATTATTGTGATGACTTGTATGCTATAAAGAATAATGATATCCATGAATCTTGTCATCATGATTTTAGTTTTCAATTGGATTATGCTTCACATGATAATTATTTTGTTGAGTTTGCTCCCACTATTATTCATGAGAAGAATTTTGCTTGTGTGGAGAGTAATAAAAATTCTATGCTTGTAGATCATGAAAAGAATGCTTTAGGTGCTGGTTATATTGTTGAATTCATTCATGATGCTACTGAAAATTATTATGAGGGAGGAACATATGCTTGTAGGAATTGCAATAATACCAAGTTTCCTCTCTATGTGCTTAAAATCTTGAAGTTATGCTTGTTTTGCCCTCCTATGCTAGTTGATTATTGTTCCCATAAGTTGTTTGCTCACAAAATCACTATGCATAGGAAGTGGGTTAGGCTTAAATGTGCTAGTCATATTCTTCATGATGCTCTCTTTATGTTTCAATTCCTATCTTTTATGTGAGCATCATTGAAATCATCATGCCTAGCTAGGGGCTTTAAACGATAGCGCTTGTTGGGAGGCAGCCCAATTTTATTTTAGTTCCTTGATTTTTGTTCCTGTTTAGTAATAAATAATTCATCTAGTCTCTGTTTAGATGTGGTTTTATGCTTTTAATTAGTGTTTGTGCCAAGTAGAACCTTTGGGAAGGTCTTGTTGATCATGCTGTAAAAAACAGAAACTTTAGCGCTCATGAGAATTGCTACCATTTTTATTTGGAGAGTGCTATTTAGTTAATTATTTTTGCATATGATTAATAGATAAATTCCTCGGGTCCAGCAATTTATTTGAGAATTTTATGAGTTCCATAAGTATACGTTTGATCCTGATTACTACAGACTGTTCTGTTTTTTGACATATTCTGTTTTTCATGTGTTGTTTACTTATTTTGATGAATCTATGGCTAGTAAAATAGTTTATAAACCATAGAGAAGTTGGAATACGGTAGGTTTAACACCAATATAAATAAAGAATGAGTTAATTACAGTACCTTGAAGTGGTGATTTATTTTCTTGTACTAACGGAGCTTACGAGTTTTCTGTTAAGTTTTGTGTTGTGAAGTTTTCAAGTTTTGGGTAAGGATTCGATGGACTATGGAATAAGGAGTGGAAAGAGCCTAAGCTTGGGGATTCCCAAGGCACCCCAAGGTAATATTCAAGGACAACCAAGAGCCTAAGCTTGGGGATGCCACGGAAGGCATCCCCTCTTTCGTCTTCGTTTATCGGTAACTTTACTTGGAGCTATATTTTTATTTACCACATGATATGTGTTTTGCTTGGAGCATCAATTTATTTTGTTAGAATTTGCTTTCTGTTATTTACAACAATATTTTGCATATTTTATTTCAATAAAAGTGGCATTGATAGTCTTTACTATGCCTATTTTAGAAGTCCACATGTTGCTGTTTGAAAACAGAAAGTTTACCGCTGCTGCAATAATTCCCTAGAAAAGTCAGAATGTGATAAAATGTTTAAACCTTTTGCATATTAAGATCTGATAAATTTACTACACTGGGAATTTTCTTTCATAATTTTTGGAGCTAGGGAAGTATGGATGTTGCTGCATTCTTTACAGATTGTCCTGTTTAGGCAGATTGCTGTTATGTTTGCATTGTTTGCATATGTTTGTTTCTTTAATGATTCTATTTGATGATAGGACTATTAAATATGCATAGGCCTTTAGTATGAAATGTTGAATAATAATTTTAGTGATTTGCTACAGTTGAGTATGATAAGGTTTTTGCAATGGTTTATACTAACTTATCTCACGAGTCCTTGTTGAGTTTTGTGTGGATGAAGCTTTTGAGATTTAGGGAGACCGTGATATGAGAGGAATTAAGGAGACACAAAAGCTAAAGCTTGGGGATGCCCAAGGAACCCCAAGATAATATTTCAAGAAGTCTCAAGCGTCTAAGCTTGGGGATGCCCCGGTTGGCATCCCACCTTTCTTCTTCAACAATTATCGGTTAGTATCGGTTGATCCTAAGTTTTTGCTTCTTCACATGATGTTTGCTATTCTTAGAATGTCATTTTATTTTGATTTTCTTGCTGTTTGAATAGAATACCAAGATCTGAAATTATTAAATGTTAGAGAGTCTTCACATAGTTGCATAATTATTCGACTACTCATTGATCTTCACTTATATCTTTCGGAGTAGTTTGTCATTTGCTCTAGTGCTTCACTTATACCGTTTAGAGCATGGTGGTAGTTTTATTTTGAAGAAATAGATGAACTCTCGTGCTTCACTTATATTATTTTGAGAGTCTTAAATAGCATGGTAATTTTCTTAAAATCCTAATATGCTAGGTATACAAGATTAGTAAAAACTTTCATATAGAGTATTGAATACTAATAGAAGTTTGATGCTTGATGATTGTTTTGAGATATGGAGGTAATAATATCAAATTCGTGCTAGTTGAGTAGTTGTGAATTTGAACTTGTGTTGAAGTTTGCAAGTCCCGTAGCATGCACATATGGTAAACGTTATGTAACAAATTTGAAACATGAGGTGTTATTTGATTGTCCTCCTTATGAGTGGCGATCGGGGACGAGCGATGGTCTTTTCCTACCAATCTATCCCCCTAGGAGAATGCGCGTAGTGCCGAGGTTTTTGATGACTTGTAGACTTTTGCAATAATTATGTGAGTTCTTTATGACTAATGTTGAGTCCATGGATTATACGCACTCTCACCCTTCCATCATTGCTAGCCTCTTCGGTACCATGCATTGCCCTTTCTCACATTGAGAGTTGGCGCAAACTTCGCCAGTGCATCCAAACCCCGTGATATGAGCTTGTCACGACCGGTTTTCCAATAAAAATATTTATTGAGAAACCAATCTTTTGAGTCCAGTATGAGAGAAATCCTCCTCACTGGTAGACAATTTCTTGATACAATAAGCCAGTAGCATAAAATATATTACAGGGTCGAACTGCGGTTGCTCAACCAAATTATTACAAGCACGCCAATAATTATACATAATGGCGGACATGACACAGTGGTGTGGAGACATACTACTGACTCGAGGATAGGGCGGTGGTGGAAAAACACAGCGGGGAGAGAAATACAAGACTCTAAGTCTATCATCTCATCGAGCGTCGAGGTGAGGCTCGATGAATTTATCTGGTAGCGGAAGCGGATATAAAACAGTGACCAAATCCAGGGTCACACGAGACTGACTGGGACTCCTCTAAGTGTCGGACTCGCTATCAAACTCTTCATCCATGAGATCGCCTTCGTCAGCATCTGGCCAAATCAACAAGCCAGTGAGTACTTTGAAAGTACTCGCAAGACAGTTCGGACGTAAGATATAACAAATGCATGCATGGATGCGTCACGAATAAATTCATCAATGTACATTCAAAATTTAGCATGACAAGGTAAGTAAAAGGGAAACGGCGGTAGTCCGCCTGAAATCCCAACAGAACATAAATAACTACCGATCGGGTGTCTGAAGCGACGCCTCGAAAGGTGAACAAATAATTATAAGGAAATGATGCCACAGTCGGGCGTCTTAGCGACACCACATAAAGGGCTTAAAAAGAAATACCACAGACGGATGTCGGGGCGACATCACAGAAAGGGCTTTAAAAGAAATGCCACAGTCGGACGTCGGGGCGACATCACAGAAAGGGCTTTAAAAGAAATGCCACAGTCGGACGTCAGGGCGACATCACAGAAAGGGCTTGAAAAGAAATGCCACAGTCGGACGTCGGGGCGACATCACAGAAGGGCTTGAAAAGAAATGCCACAGTCGGACGTCGGGGCGACATCACAGAAGGGGCTTGAAAAGAAATGCCACAGTCGGACGTCGGGGCGACATCACAGAAAGGGCTTGAAAAGAAATGCCACAGTCGGACGTCGGGGCGACATCACAGAAAGGGCTTTTATGGACAGGTAAATAATAATCATAATAAACTTTTAATTCCTAAGAATAAATGGGTTAGTCCCTCCACAGGAATATCATTTAACCGGAATTAGCACTCATGCGAATCACCGGAGTCTCTGTCATCAAAACTATCATTGTTAGGACAAGATAATACGAATTTGGACATGGAATAGATGATTTGGAGGGGATATATGACTCTGCAGAGTTTGTACAAAATTATTCCCACAGCCAACGGATTTCCGTAGTCACGAAGGACTAGTTCCGTTTACGGTATTTCGGAAGAAAACACAGCTAACCAGTACACACCCATCCTACCTCTCGATGCTAGGAATCACCCTAGACATCGTCCAAGAAAAACTTTTGAGACGGGGAGATCACAATCTCGAATAGCATGGGATCAAATTTATATACGCGCGCTCTAAGGGGTGCCCCCCTCTCGGTCCCAACCGGAAACACCCATGCCCCCTGACCGGATGACTGGCTTTAATCCAGGGCCATGGAACCATCATCACGGCCTCTCCTTTTGGTGTGTACCAGAAAAGCGGTTTGCAACTTACTAAACCATATTCCTTGCGGAAAACATGTGGTAGTGCAGGGAAGGAAATGAAAGGAACTGGACCGATACAGTTTGACACTGAAGTCACATAGTTTGGCATAAGACTGGCATGCTACGACACTGCCATCTTACCCATCCTCATGCCAACACATGGCCATTCATACTCACATCCATCCACTTATGGATCATCGAACTCACTTACCTCATTATCGCATAAAATGACATTCATCGATATGCTTATCAACATGCCATGAAACTAACTAAATGCAAAACATGCCAAGACACTCATCATATCAAAATTTCAAACATGCTTGCCTGATTCAGAGTAGTCGGAGCCTAGCTCGGTGAAGTTTGCGGCTCCGTCACCTCCTTCGGTATCTACGGTATAAAGAAAGTATATGCGCTATCGTAAATACCAAGAGGTGCACAAAAAGTATACCAAATATTTTTCAAATAAATCTGATAAAAAACTAGACAAAATTTTAAAGAGAACAAAAAAAGAATCAACCAAAAATACCTTTCTGTTTAAAAGTTATAAAGGTTTTTGTCCAGGGACTCATCTGTAATGAAACAGAAGTTTTCTAGGGGCTAGTTTATAAAAACAGAAAGCGATTCGGTAGCGACTACGCCAGCCCAGAGGGAAAGCGCATTCGGCAGAAGACGTTTTCAGAAAACGCTTCGCTCCAACAGGATAGAGAGGCTGACAGGCGGGTCCCGCTCGTCAGGTTTAAATATTCAAACGGGGCGGCAGAGTTCGCCGGTGCCCGAGAGCCGCGGTGGTCGCCGGCGGCGATCCACGGCGAGGCAGAGAGATCGGAGGGTACCTCCGTGTTCAGGGCACCCTTCCGCGTCGGTTGGTGGTGGTGGTGGCGGTCGGCGAGCACCACGTCGACGGCGAGCTTTGCTCCGGCGGACGGCGGTTCGGGTGGTTGCGTACTTCGTCGGAGAGAGCTGCAGTGATCAAATTGAGGAGGGGGTTAGGCTTCTGGTAGCTAGAGGGAGTAACTGACGGGGTTTGGGCACCGGAGATGGCCTCACCGGAGCGAATCGTGGTGGAGGCCGAGGCGGATCGGGGCGGCCGGAGTTGAGGGGGAAGACCTCCTCGGGGTCCCCCTAGTGGCCTGGCGTGGCGTTGGTGAGGTGTGGGGATGAGGCGTGCACGAGGGTGAGCTCGAGGGCCCTTTTTATAGGCGGTCCGAGGCAGTGGCCATGAACGGGGATTTCCGGCGATGGTTACGGTGGCGCAGTGCTCGGTCGGGGGTGATTAGGGAGTCGAGCGCCGTCGTGGGAGTTTACTGGGTCCGTTTAGACGCTAACCGGACTTGGATTAGAAGCTTAGGGCAGGCTTTGGTCGGAACGGGACGGCGCGGGTCCGTTGGCGGCAGAGAGCGCATCCAGTGCTGTCGGGCCACGGCGACGGTGCAGCGGGGGTGCGCTGGCGTGCATGAGGCCACGCGGAGAGCCAGGGAGCGATGGGCGGCGCGGAACGGTGTTGAGCCGCCGTTCTTGTCCCCTGTCAGCCGCCACGGGAGGTCCCGACGCCGCAGAAGACTCCGGCGAGGGCGGGCCAGCGTGCCACCGACGCCAGGAAGAGGCCAAGTGAGCGTGTGGTGCTCCAGACAGTAGGAAGAGGCGGAGAGGAACGTGCCAAATGCACTGTGAACGCGTGAGTGAAGCTGACGAACGAACAATGACACTGAAGACTGAATTTTTCTGAATTTTGAACAGTAACAGTGCCCGCAAGGTGTTCGACAGAATGCTTTTGGCCTCTGTAGATTTTTCCTTGAGCTGAAACTTGGTGGAGTGGCTTCTCATTGCTCACATAGGTTGCCTGAATTTTGGCGGAATTTTTGGAGCAGTGTAGATATGAATTTCATCAAATTTGGCAAATCTGGTCCAAACTTGCAGAGACTGAATTTTGAAAATTTTGAAAAGAGGAGGAGTGGATCAAGATGGTTCTGGGTTGTGGGTACAAAGGACTATCCAGGAGAGTTGGTTTGAGGTCAAAACTCAAATGCAATATGGTACCACATTTTTAGTTGCTCCTTTATCCATGATTCCTCTTCCTACTTGTAGTCCTCCATGTTAAACTCCTAAGTCCAGGAGCATGCAACCATTGGCACATTTTTGGTTCATGAAATAATGCTATTTATTTCCTGTCCAGAATTGAAGTTTTGTAAAACTTGCACTAACAAGTTTCTGCTTTTGGCCAACTAACCTCACCACTCTCTCTTGCATCTAAGGAGATCTTGATCTTACGCTCTATCACACATAAACCTCCTTATATCTTCCTCAAAACATCCACCATACCTACCTATTATGGCATTTCCATAGCCATTCCGAGATGTATTGCCATGCGACTTTCCACTGTTCTGTTTATTATGACACGCATCATCATTGTCATATTGCTTTGCATGATCATGTAGTTGACATTGTATTTGTGGAAAAGCCACCATTCCTAATTCTTTCATACATGTCACTCATGAATCATTGCACATCCCGGTACACCGCCGGGGGCATTCATATAGAGTCATCTTTGTTCTAGTATCGAGTTGTAATCATTGAGTTGTAAATAAATAGAAGTGTGATGATCATCATTATTAGAGCATTGTCCCAAGTGAGGAATACAAAAAGAGAAATGCCACAAAAAAGAAAAGGCCCAAAAAAAGAGAAAGGCCATTAAAAAATAGAAGGCCCAAAAAATGAGAGAAAAAAGAGAGAAGGGACAATGTTACTATCCTTTTACCACACTTGTGCTTCAAAGTAGCACCATGATCTTCATAGTAGAGAGTCTCTCATGTTATCACTTTCATATACTAGTGGGAATTTTTCATTATAGAACTTGGCTTGTATATTCCAACAATGGGCCTCCTCAAGTGCCCTAGGTATTCGTGAGCAAGCAAGTTGGATGCACACCCACTAGTTTCTTTTGTTGAGCTTTCATACATTTATAGCTCGAGTGCATCCGTTGCATGGCAATCCCTACTCCTTGCATTAACATCAATCGGTGGGCATCTCCATAGCCCATTGATTAGCCTCGTTGATGTGAGACTTTCTCCTTTTTGTCTTCTCCACATAACCCCCCTCATTATATTCTAGTCCACCCATAGTGTTATATCCATGGCTCGCGCTCATGTATTGCGTGAAAGTTTATAGGTTTGAGATTACTAAAGTATGAAACAATTGCTTGGCTTGTCATCGGGGTTGTGCATGATGAGAGCATTCTTGTGTGACGAAAATGGAACATGACTAAACTATATGATTTTGTAGGGATGAACTTTCTTTGGCCATGTTATTTTGAGAAGACATAATTGCTTAGTTAGTATGCTTGAAGTATTATCATTTTTATGTCAATATGAACTTTTGTCTTGAATCTTTCGGATCTGAATATTCATACCACAATTAAGAAGAATCACATTGAAATTATACCAAGTAGCACACCGCATCAAAAATTCTGTTTTTATCATTTACCTACTCGAGGACGAGTAGGAATTAAGCTTGGGGATGCTGATACGTCTCCAATGTATCTATAATTTTTGATTGCTCCATGCTATATTATCTACTGTTTTGAATGTTTATGGGCTTTATTATGCACTTTTATATCATTTTTGGGACTAACCTATTAACCCAGAGCCCAGTGCCAGTTTCTGTTTTTACCGTGTTTTAGGGTTTCGAAGAAGAGGAAAATCAAACGGAGTCCAGTTGACCTGAAACTTCACGGAACTCATTTTTGGAAGGAAAGAAGTCCAGAAGACTTGGAGTGCACGTCGGGGGATCTGTGAGGAGGTCACGAGGCAGGGGGGCGCCCACCCCTTGGGCGCGCCCTCCACCCTCGTGAACCCCTCATGGCCCCCCTGACGTACTTCTTCCGCCTATATATCTCCATATACCCTAAAAACATCCGTGGGCACAATAGATCGGGAGTTCCGCCGCCAAAAGCCTCCGTAGCCACCGAAAACCAATCTAGACCCGTTCCGGCACCCTACCGGAGGGGGCAATCCCTCTCTGATGGCCATCTTCGTCATCCCGGTGCTCTCCATGACGAGGAGGGAGTAGTTCTCCCTCGGGGATGAGGGTATGTACCAGTAGCTATGTGTTTGATCTCTCTCTCTCGTGTTCTTGAGATGATACGATCTTGATGTATCGCGGGCTTTGCTATTATAGTTGGATCTTATGTTTCTCCTCCCCCTCTTCTCTCTTGTAATGAATTGAGTTTCCCCTTTGAAGTTATATTATCGGATTGAGTCTTTAAAGATTTGAGAACACTTGATGTATGTCTTGCCATGGATATCTGTGGTGACAATGGGATATCACGTGATTCACTTGATGTATGTTTTGGTGATCAACTTGCGGGTTCCGCCCATGAACCTATGCATAGGGGTTGGCACACGTTTTCGTCGTGATTCTCCAGTAGAAACTTTGGGGCACTCTTTGAGGTCCTTTGTGTTGGTTGAATAGATGAATCTAAGATTGTGTGATGCATATCGTATAATCATACCCATGGATACTTGAGGTGACATTGGAGTATCTAGGTGACATTAGGGTTTTGGTTGATTTGTGTCTTAAGGTGTTATTGTAGTACGAACTCTAGGGCTGTTTGTGACACCTATAGGAATATCCCAACGGATTGATTGGAAAGAATAACTTTGAGGTGGTTTCATACCCTACCATAATCTGTTCGTTCGCTCTCCACTATTAGTGACTTTGGAGTGACTCTTTGTTGCATGTTGAGGGATAGTTATGTGATCCAATTATGTTAGTATTGTTGAGGGAACTTACACTAGTGAAAGTATGAACCCTAGGCCTTGTTTCCTAGCATTGCAATACCATTTACGCTCACTTTTATCATTAGTTACCTTGCTGTTTTTATAATTTCAGATTACAAATACCTTTATCTACTATCCATATACCACTTGTATCACCATCTCTTCGCCGAACTAGTGCACCTATACAATTTACCATTGTATTGGGTGTGTTGGGGACACAAAAGACTCTTTGTTATTTGGTTGCAGGGTTGCTTGAGAGAGACCATCTTCATCCTACGCCTCCTACGGATTGATAAACCTTAGGTCATCCACTTGAGGGAAATTTGCTACTGTCCTACAAACCTCTGCACTTGGAGGCCCAACAACGTATACAAGAAGAAGGTTGTGTAGTAGACATCACCGACCGCCTTGCCCTCGCGTCTCCGGCCTCCTCGTCGTCCTGCCATGGACGCCGAGCTCGCAGCTCCGTAGGAGCCATGTCCGCTCGCTGCCCCTCCCGCGACTCCGTCTCCACCTCGTCACCCGCCGTTGACCAAGGCCGCCAAGCACGTGGGCCACTTGTTCCTCCGCTTGAGCCTCCCCTTGAGCTCCTCTGCCTCCGCGCCTGCATGTCACCGGCGTTCCCAACGGCCTCGCTAGGAGCTTCCCTGAGCTCTAGCAGGACTCGCACCGACGCTTGCTCTGCCCGGATCTGGTGCTGTCTGACCGGATCCACCACGGCCTCACCGGACAGATGCACCACCAGCCTCCTGTCTTGTTTCTTTTGGACCAGCAAGAACATCGACAAGAACCATACGTGGACGCATCATCTCTAGGATTTTTCGCCAAGTCCCCGCTCCGATGAACGTTTTGGAATCGCCAAGTCAAACTACAACGCGAAGACCTTGTACAATAACTGATCCCGTGGATGTCACCAAGTCCCTCTACTAACGACCTAAACATCTACACAACGTGTACGACTACCATCATCGAGACGCGAGTACCTCTACCCTCGACCTGAACATTTACAAACCTTGTACGACGACCGTTGCCAAAGACCGTCGGGTGAACAACTACCGTTGCCGTGGGTTCGACAAGACAATGTGTACAACTACTTCCACGACGACCATGTACCACTACCGTCGCAAGAACGAGATCGACGAGTCCAAAAACCCCTAGTACCACGACAACCCCGATGGGACTCGGATTCGTCAAGTTCATCTTCGAAACGTGTACCACTTCTTCCTACGACCGTCCCGAGAACATTTAATTCCTCTACTTTGCACCGAACCCGAACCGTCCCGAAACGCACACTTCGAAGGTATAACCCCGAGACGACCATCCGAGAACGATTGCTTGTGTTGTATGAGATGCATGTTTGGATGTTGTATTCACCCATGAGCGTTAGTTGTTCCCTCGTTTGACACCGCCGTCGAACCGTGGGAACCCGGTAACCGAGATCACCCCATCTTCCTTGCATGACACGCTCCCGCCACACTTGTTCCTTTGCACCAGCATTTCAACTGAGTTGCCGGATCAGCGGAATGTTGCCGTGGTAACATTTCCGTTTCGCCGCCGTGGCACCCCTTTTCCTTCCGCCATGGCGACAATGCTTCATATCATGTTCATGTCAACCTTTTCATAAAATTGCATAAAACTTGCATATGTCATCCGCATCATGATAATAACATTTAAAATGTTTAAAATTGTTGTGGCACTAAATTGCTAAATGCATATGGGGATTTACCGGAATTGTTGTTTGATGTTTCTGGCCCCATTTAAATTGCTTAGATAGTGTAGTTTAATTGTGCTTCACCTCTTGCCATGTTTAATAACATTTAATATTGGTGGGTACCTAAACGGGAGTGAACCAAATAATTAAATGTGTTGTTTTCTTGCAACTCATTGCATATGGAGCTCCACTTAATTTGTAGTGTTGTTTGTGCACTTTGCCATGCCATGCCTCATTAAACCGGACATGCATCATACTTGGTTGTGCATCATGCCATGTTTATGTGATGGTTGTTTACTATGTTGCTTGCTTCTTTCCTGGTTGCTTCTCTCATTAGCTTCGGTTTTGTTCCGGAGTTGTGAGGATTCGTTCGACCACGTCCGTTCGCCTTCTTCATGGACTAGTTCTTCTTCCTTGCGGGATCTCAGGCAAGATGACCATACCCTCGAAATCACTTCTATATTTGCTTGCTAGTTGTTCGTTCTATCGCTATGTCGCGCTACCTACCACTTGTTATATCATGCCTCCCATAATGCCATGTCAAGCCTCTAACCCACCTTCCTAGCAAACCGTTGTTTGGCTATGTTACCGCTTTTGCTCAGCCCCTCTTATAGCGTTGCTAGTTGCAGGTGAAGTTGAAGTTTGTTCCATGTTGGAACATGGATATGTTGGGATATGACAATATCTCTTATTTAATTAATGCATCTATATACTTGATAAAGGGTGGAAGGCTCGGCCTTATGCCTGGTGTTTTGTTCCACTCTTGTCGCCCTAGTTTCTATCATACCGGTGTTATGTTCCTTGATTTTGCGTTCCTTACGCGGTTGGGTGTTATGGGAACCCCTTGACAGTTTGCTTTGAATAAAACTCCTCCAGCAAGGCCCAACCCTGGTTTTAAGATTTGCCGCCTAAGCCTTTTTCCCTTGGGTTCTGCAGACTCAAGGACCATCTTTATTTTAAACCCCTGGGCCAGTGCTCCTCTGAGTGTTGGTCCAAACTGGGCGATGTCCGGCGCCCCCTGGGCAACCAGGGTCTATGCCAACCCGACGTCTGGCCCATCCGGTGTGCCCTGAGAACGAGATACGTGCGACTCCTATCGGGATTTGTCGGCACATAGGGCGGCTTTGCTGATCTTGTTTTACCATTGTCGAAATGTCTTGTAACCGGGATTCCGAGACTGATCGGGTCTTCCCGGGAGAAGGAATATCCTTCGTTGACCGTGAGAGCGTGTGATGGGCTAAGTTGGGACACCCTTGCAGGGTATAAACTTTCGAGAGCCATGCCCGCGGTTATGTGGCAGATGGGAATTTGTTAATATCCGGTTTTAGAGAACTTGACACTTGACTTAATTAACATGCATCAACCCCGTGTGTAGCCGTGATGGTCTCTTTTCGGCGGAGTCCGGGAAGTGAACACGGTTTTGGGTTATGTTTGAACGTAAGTAGTTTCAGAATCACTTCTTGATCACTTCTAGCTTCTCGACCGTTGCGTTGCTTCTCTTCTCGCTCTTATTTGCGTATGTTAGCCACCATATATGCTTAGTGCTTGCTGCAGCTCCACCCCATTACCCCTTTCCTACCCATAAGCTTAAATAGTCCTGATTTCGCGGGTGTGAGATTGCTGAGTCCTCGTGACTCACAGATACTTCCAAACAGTTGCAGGCGTCGATGATACCAGTGCAGGTGACGCAACCGAGCTCAAGTGGGAGCTCGATGAAGATCTTGATCGTTGTTTTGTGTCTTTTCCGGTTGATCAGTAGTGGAGCCCAGTTGGGACGATCGGGGATCTAGCATTTGGGGTTTATTTTCCTTTTCTGTTGGATTTGACCGTACTCGGTCTTTGAGTGGCTCTGGATGATGAATGTTTAACTTGTTATTTGTGTGAAGTGGCGATTGTAAGCCAAGTGTTTATCCCTTTCTTATTAAGTACATGGGATTGTGTGAAGATTACCCCACTTGCGACTAAACCACCATGCGGTTATGCCTCTAAGTCGTGCCTCGACAAGTGGGAGATATAGCTGCATTGTGGGTGTTAGAAGTTGGTAATCATAGCCATCCCCGACTTAGGAGCCCCCTGCTTGATCGAATCGCTAACGTTGTTGAGTCTAGAACAAAATGTTTTGAGTCTTAGGATTATATATATCAGAGAGTAGGATTCTTTTTACTCCTCAGTCCCCTCGTCGCTCTGGTGAGGTCTTCCTGACGTAGAAGTTTTGGCTCTCCTCTCCTCAAATTTCATGAATTTTTTTAGGATCACGCGGGTATTTTGGAATCGTTCCGATAGTCTTGTGACGAGAACATTGTTCTTGGTGCCTCCTGACATTTAGGGGTTGTGGCAGTTCTCGGGGAGTTGAGCTCCGAGGTGTTGTCATCACAGTTTTATCGTTGCAGTTTTGGAATACCTGAGTTCGCCGACATCGAAAATCTCTTTTATGCAGTTGTTGGTGAGATAACCTCGATGCCACCCAGTACTGGGGCGGGAGTTCGGGAGTATTGCCATAACTCGTATAATGGATGCTTTTCGAAGTTTGAGGTACATGATTTCTGAAGGTTTCTTGGTTATGTGTTGAAGGATGGATATAGCTGGATGTAGGGATTGTTAGTTTTGGTGAGATATTATGCTTCCCCTGTATCCCCAACACCTGATTGCATAACTAGAAAGTTTCGGGAGTTTATAACTGGGAATTCAAGTATCTCGTAGGATATCTTTCCAACAGACACATGATATGATATGGGATCTATCATATGTTTGTTCCGGCTTATTCTGTAAGCCAGATCCTTTGTTTTGTTTTGGTTTGGTTTGTGGTATTCGAGTTGCTTCAATGTCAAGTGTTGATTCCATATCTTTTCCAAACAGTGTTCTCATATTTCTATGGGAGTGCTAATCCTTTCGATCATCGAGATTGTTTTGTCAATCCTTTTCAACCGACATGCTTCTCTTCAAGTGGATCTGATCATTTTCAACATCCGCAAGATCAACCATAAATTTTGTCAACGGTATCCTTTCCAACTGCCCAAGTTGCCTTTGTTTTCCCGCCCTCCCACCCTTTTTCTTCAAGGACTCAGATTTCTTATTCAAGTACCCTTTTAGTGACGGGAAGTCTCTCCATTCTTTTCCGTCAATGTTCTTCTCCGGTGATTCTTAGGAAGATACTAACGGAGCCTCAAGTTCATCATTATTCGTTCTCTTTCTTCTTCGGTGGATTCAAGTCAAGCTTTGTCGATCATATCCTTTCCTCTTTTCAAATGTCTTCTCAGGCCGGTGCACCTCTTAATCATCCACTTCTCGCTATTCAATTGTTCCAGAGTGCTGAAGATATCTCGTAGATTCGTGTTTCCACTCTGCATTCGTTCAAGCTCTTTCGAGGATGTTATCTCATTCAAGCCATTTAATTCAACCGGCGCAATCTCTCTTTTAAATCGTTCAACGGTGTATCTTTTGAGTGGCCCCTAACCCACAGGTCTTTTCCCAGGATCTTATCTAACTCTTCTAATTTTCCCGAAGCTATCCTCAAAGTCTTTCAAAGTTTGACATAAGAATGAATTCTCATCAGTCTTATGTATTTCTCCAAGATCTTTCAAATTCTTTTCATTGTTGATTCAACCTTTATATTCTTCATTATTCTGGAGTGTCTTAACAATTTGTGGTGGTGTTTCTCATGGTCATTCTCTACATTTGAAGATTGAAGAAGTTTTTCCTCCAAATCTTATCCGTTCTCTCAAGATTCGTGATTCTAGCTTCGTGCCATCCTCACAATTATTTTTGATTGTGAGAATTCTTTTCACCCATCGGGAGCAATTCAGGAGTCTTTTCAGTTTGATTCTCTGGAGCACATCATCTCAGAATTATCCATTCCAGCTTTCAGCTCTTGTTCTCCATATCTTACCGGTGCATCGTTCAAGTTTCCTCTAATCAGTTCATAATCTCTCCGTTCTCATGTATCTAAATTCCCTCAAGTATCTTCATTCGTTTTCAAATTCTTCCAGATGAATTGTGCCTTTGCTACTTTCATTTTCAATTCTTACGGTGGTTCGTTCAAGAATTCTCTTCCATCATTATCATATCAATTCATTCGTTCTTTCCAAATCCTACCGGTGGTTCGTTGAAGTCCTTCTCAAGTTTGCGCTATATCTTTCCTCAATCCTTTCCAATGAGAATGAGTAGTATGCCAAATCCATTGTGTGTCATCAATTTAATTGGTGAAGGATACGCATAACACAATTCTTATTATTGTTTCATCCAAGTGATCTAGTTTCTTCTTTCCAGAGTGTTCATCGTGTCACATTTTGCGGTTCGAGATGCTTCATCTTTTCTTTCCGGAGTTCCAAGCTTTCCGCTTTATCTCATCGCAAAGCTCCATCCAATCATTGCAAGGCTTCAATCTTACTATTTCCATCCTTCACTTCTTTTTGATCATTCTTTTATTACCGGAGTTCTTCATGGAAGATCAACATGGTGGCTCATCAAGGATTCCTTTCATTCTTCATTCGTTCTTCAAGATTTCTCTCAAAGTTATGGTCTGCCAAGCCATACTCTAAATTAAACATGGTTCTCAACACATGTTTTGTTTTGAGGTGTTCAAGCATTCTTCATCTTGCATTCCGAAGTGCAATTCTTTCATATCTCATCTTTTGAGGTGGTGTTATGTCATTGTTGATAATTTCCTTTCATGTTTCATGATTCACAAGTTTTCAAGAGTGACATATCTAAATCCATCATTTTCTCTTCGCTCAAGACATCTTTTCAACCCATCAATCTCTACATTGGAGTTATCTTGGGGTATATTTCACCTAAAGCCTTCCCTAAGCATTGTTGCTATTTATGGTGCTTATAAATGACCCAAGTTCTTCATTTATCCTCCCGGTGAAATAAGTTTCTTGTCTCCTTGTTGATATCAATCCAATCTATTGTTTCCGTTAGTGGCAAAAATTCACCTCATAATTTTGAGAAGTTTTTCCATAAGCCCACTACAAGCTTACTCGTTTCGTTGTTGGTTTTTCCAACAACTCCGTTATAACCTTCTTGGAAAGGTGCTTTCCAAGCTCATTTGTGGCAGTAGTTGGCCTTTTCTTCCCCATTCTTTTATTCCAATGATCTATCCCCTATTATTTCTTCCGGAGGCATTGTGATGTTGCTCTCTTCCCTCATCATCTCGAATTGTGAGGATCGTGTTCTTTTCATGCTTATCCATCTAACCAGAGTGTTGTGTCCTTTGCTCAAGTTCTTTTTGTCTTATCAAGTGTTGCATCTTGTTTCAATCAGAGTGCTTGCATATACCTCTTGTCCATTGTAACACTTTTCTTATGTCTTTCAACCTACAAGGTTCTCGTAATGTTCCTTGTTCCTCTTTTCTAACGGAGTGTTTTCAACTTTGTTCATCTTTGTTTAATTCTTTCTTTCATTTTGTTTAACCTTTCAAGGTTCTTTGGTTTCACTCGTTTGTCAAAGAAGCAACTTAGTTTTACCTTTTCCCCTTCCTCATTCGTTTCCCCAGTGCCATCCTAGATCTCGGGACGAGATCCTCTTGTAGTGGTGGAGTGTTGTAACGCCCAAGACCGATGCTTCAGATGCCTTCCATGTTTTCCGAGTTTCGTTGGGTGATTTGTTTTGTCTGTTG
Source organism: Triticum dicoccoides (assembly GCF_002162155.2). Classification (NCBI taxonomy): domain Eukaryota; kingdom Viridiplantae; phylum Streptophyta; class Magnoliopsida; order Poales; family Poaceae; genus Triticum; species Triticum dicoccoides. The sequence goes on along the minus strand of NC_041384.1, from coordinate 225,228,506 downwards.
CATTCATCTTTGCATCATGTGCTTTGCATCATGTCATCGTGCCATCATATCAGTTAGAAGGGAGAGAGAGGATTGGTGGAATAGTCCGTTCATTGTATTGCTTGAGCCTCATGGGCATATATATAGGAGTACATGATCTACTTGGAGTACAAGGCAAGCCAGAATATTTCCTAGTCTAACCTATGTTTCCTAATACAATCACGTTACTCAACATCCCCCCACAGTCACAGCGGTAGCGACACAGACGGTGAGACTGGAGAAGAATCCGAAGGCAAGCCGATGGACACCCCCCCACAATCGTAACGGTCGACGCATCACGGAGTCGTGGCTGGAGTGGAAACCAACGAGGTTGCTCAAGCAGGCGGTAGCCCTTTGTGCCGTTTGTCGATGTAGCCGAGAGCCGAGGGTGGTGTAGCCGTGGTCGAGGTAGCTGTGCGAAGAATGTCATGGTCGATGTCGAGTCGGGGGTCCGGTGTCGAGGATGTCGCCGTGGAGCCGCGGGCGCAAGAGGGCGCCGAGTTAGCATGTGCGCAGTGGGTCGAAGTAGTGGTGCGCCGGGAAAAAGACGTTGTTGACGACGTGTCGCGGCAGGTTTGCCAAGCCCGGGGACACATCGTAGATGAAGGCACGCACCGATGTTGCCAGCACCGGGCATGCGTAGACGGACGAAGACGAAGTTGACAAAGCACCACACCAAGCTTGCCAGGCCCTGGGAAACGTCGTGGACGAAGGCACACATCGGTGTTGCCAGCACCGTGCATGCATAGACGAGGACCTGCACAAGTTGTACGCCATGTCGGAGGAGTCGGAGAGGCCAGCAGAGAAGGACTCGATGATGGTTGCGGCATCAATCAGCGCGAAGCCGATGTCGCCTGCGGTTGTCGGAGTAGACGAGGTGGTTGGGGTAGATGATGGCGATGCTGGCGATCGGCCGGTGCTGGACGAAGACGAAGGAGGTGGACGGGTGATCAATCCGATCGCGCGCGAGGTCGGGGACGCCGCTCGGTAGAGGCGGGGTGGCAGCGGAGTCCGAGATGAAGCCGACGGCGGCAGGCGACAGGGCGGCTATGATTGGCCACCACATGGCGCGAGGCCGCCGGGTCGGGGTGATGCAGGTGTCCCGGTCGGAGCAAGGCGGTGACGGCCGGCGTAGATCGACGGGCGGTCCTTCGCGCGAACAGCGGCGGTGAAGGGCCGCCGCATGACGCGAGGCCGCCGGGTCGGGGCGACTGGCGGGCCGACGCAAGGACGCCGCGTGAGGCCGCCGGGTCGGGGTGATCGACGGGCAGACGCACGAACGACGCGCGAGGCCGTCGGGTTGGTCAAGAAGCCGGCCGGCCGATCGCGTCGGTGTTGGAGTAGAGGCGCACGGGGTCGACGGGGGCGGTGGGCGATGCAAACCAGATCACATGGACCGGAAAACCAAAAAGGAGACGCCGATCAAAGCGACCGGCGAGAGAGAGAAAACCCGGATCAAAGGATCAGCAAAAAAGACTCTCTAGGGCAGCCAGCCAACACGGCCGGCGGACGAACCCTAGGTACGGGCGGCGCGGCCCCCGGCGGCGGTCATGGAGGCCGACCGCCTCGGGGACGGCGCGCGGTTGCGGAAGCGGCGGCAGCTAGGGTTTGGATCGTGATTAGGCTGGTACCAAGTTAGAAGGGAGAGAGAGGATTGGTGGAATAGTTCGTTCATTGTATTGCTTGAGCCTCGTGGGCATATATATAAGAGTACATGATCTACTTGGAGTACAAGGCAAGCCAGAATATTTCCTAGTCTAACCTATGTTTCCTAATACAATCACGTTACTCAACAATATCATTAATCTTATAACATTTATAAATAAATTGCATGGATCTTCGGTCCATTTAAACTAAGGGAATTCACATGGTTATTCTCTTTACAACATATCCTCCCAATATTATGGAGCTATTATAAATACTCCATTTGTTTGGAATTAACCAGAACACACTTGCAAAATAAATCCCAATGCCTTTGTTATCACAACTCTTGGCCTCTAACTTTGCCATATATCCTTTCTTCATTTTCTGGAGCTCCACCTAAATTCTCAACATTTTTTGGACACTTCAAAACCCAAGTCCTAGTTCAAACCATTTGATTAAATTCAAATGAGTTTGAATTTAATTTCTGCAATCATGCCACTTCTATTTTTCTATGTACATGCACATTTTTACGAGTCTAGAAAAATAATCCCAGTGCCCAAGTTCCTTCTCTACCATTTTATTTTCTCTCTTTTCTTTCTTCCTATTTCTTTGTATTGGAAATATAGAAGAGAGAGAGAGAAGGGAGCCCAGAAGGCCATTTAGGCCCAGCCGCACCTAAACCTAGCCGGCCCAAGAGGCATGCCCGATCTCCTCTTATCCACCCGTTCGCTCGAACCCCTCTTCCTCGTTCCCCTGCTCGCACCGCCACACACACAACACACACACACACACACACATGGGCAGTGCCCCATGCCCATCCCCTTGACCGCTACCTTGGCCTCCGGCCATGGCGCCCGCGCCGGCGACCCTGTAGGCCGCTGCCATATTGCCATGTCCCGCCGCCGCTCCCGCATCGCTGGATCCCCATCTCTCCCTCCTCTTGCTCTCTTCCTCGCGGCGATCCCCATGGCCAGGACCCCGACCTCCTCCTGTGGCGCCCTGCTCCTGTGCTCGTTGGGGCACCAGCAGCCAGCCCCGGCAAGCCCTATCGCCTCCCGTCGCTCCAGCCCCGCTGGTGACCAAAGCCACCGGAGCACCGCCCGCCTTGCCCTCACGTCTCCGCCCTCACGCATATGTTGGGATATGACAATATCTCTTATTTAATTGTTGAATTTATATACTTGTTAAAGGGTGGAAGGCTCGGCCTTATGCCTGGTGTTTTGTTCCACTCTTGTCATACCGGTGTTATGTTCCTTGATTTTGCGTTCCTTACGCGGTTGGGTGTTATGGGAACCCCTTGACAGTTTGCTTTGAATAAAACTCCTCCAGCAAGGCCCAAACTTGGTTTTAACATTTGCTGCCTAAGACTTTTTCCCTTGGGTTCTGCAGACTCAAGGGTCATCTTTATTTTAAACCCCCGGGCCAGTGCTCCTCTGAGTGTTGGTCCAAACTGGGTGATGTCCAGCGCCCCCTGGGCAACCAGGGTCTATGCCAACCCGATGTCTGGCCCATTCGCTGTGCCCTGAGAACGAGATACGTGCGACTCCTATTGGGATTTGTCGGCACATAGGGCGGCTTTGCTGTTCTTGTTTTACCATTGTCGAAATGTCTTGTAACCGGGATTCTGAGACTGATCGGGTCTTTCCAGGAGAAGGAATATCCTTCGTTGACCGTGAGAGCTTGTGATGGGCTAAGTTGGGACACCCCTCAGGGTATAAACTTTCGAGAGCCGTGCCCGCGGTTATGTGGCGGATGGGAATTTGTTAATATCCGGTTGTAGAGAACTTGACACTTGACTTAATTAACATGCATCAACCGCGTGTGCCGATGATACCAGTGCAGATTGCTGAGTCCTCGTGACTCACATATACTTCCAAACAGTTGCAGGTGCCGATGATACCAGTGCAGGTGACGCAACCGAGCTCAAGTGGGAGCTCGATGAAGATCTTGATCGTTGTTTTGTGTATTTTCCGGTTGATCAGTAGTGGAGCCCTGTTGGGACGATCGGGGATCTAGCATTTGGGGTTTATTTTCCTTTTCTGTTGGATTTGACCATACTCGGCCTTTGAGTGGCTATGGATTATGTATGTTTAACTTGCTATTTGTGTAAAGTGGTGATTGTAAGCCAACTCTTTATCCATTTCTTATTCAGTACATGGGATTGTGTGAAGATTACCCCACTTGCGACTAAACCACCATGCGGTTATGCCTCTAAGTCGTGCCTCGACATGTGGGAGATATAGCCGCATCGTGGGTGTTACACCCAGAGATACCTCTCCGATACACGGAGTGACAAATCCTAATCTTGATCTATGCCAACTCAACAAACACCATCGGAGACACCTGTAGAGCATCTTTATAATCACGCAGTTACGTTGTGACGTTTGATAGCACACAAGGTGTTCCTCCGGCATTCGGGAGTTGCATAATCTCATAGTCTGAGGAACATGTATAAGTCATGAAGAAAGCAGTAGCAATGAAACTGTAACGATCATCGTGCTAAGCTAACGGATGGGTCAAGTCAATCACATCATTCTCTAATGATGTGATCCCACTTATCAAATGACAACTCTTTGTCCCTGGCTAGGAAACATAACCATCTTTGATTAACGAGCTAGTCAAGTAGAGGCATACTAGTCACACTCTGTTTGTCTATGTATTCACACATGTACTAATTTTCCGGTTAATACAATTCTAGCATGAATAATGAACATTTATCATGATATAAGGAAATATAAATAACAACTTTATTATTTCCTCTAGGGCATATTTCCTTCAGAAAGGCCCCCCAAACCTATTCCAATTCGGCCTCCTGCCCAAGGGGGGCACACTAGCCCCTTGTGGGCTGGTGTGCTTCCTTCTTATGGCCCATAAGGCCCATAACTTCTCCCGGGGGGTTCCGGTAACCTCCCGGTACTCCGGAAAAATGCCCAAACCACTCGGAACCATTCCGATGTCCAAACATAGGCTTCCAATATATCGATCTTTGTGTCTCGACCATTTCGAGACTCCTCGTCATGCCTGTGATCACATCCGAGACTCCGAACAATCTTCGGTTCATCAAAACTCATAATACCGATCGTCACCGAACGTTAAGCGTGCGGACCCTACGGGTATGAGAACTATGTAGACATGACCGAGACTCACTTCCGGTCAATAACCAATAGCGGAACCTGGATGTTCATATTGGCTCCCACATATTCTACGAAGATCTTTATCGGTCAAACCACATAATGATATACGTTGTTCCCTTTGTCATCGGTATGTTACTTGCCCGAGATTCGATCGTGGGTATCTCAATACCTAGTTCAATCTCGTTATCGGCAAGTCTCTTTACTTGTTTCGTAATGCTGCATCCCGTAACCAACTCATTAGGTACATTGCTTGCAAGGCTTATATTGATGTGCATTACCGAGAGGGCCCAGAGATAGCTCTCCGACAATCGGAGTGACAAATCCTAATCTCGGTCTATTCCAACTCAACAAACACCATCGGAGACACATGTAGAGCACCTTTATAATCACCTAGGTACTTGTAACGTTTGGTAGCACACAAAGTGTTCCTCCGGTATTCGGGAGTTGCATCATCTCATAGTCGTAGGAGTATGTATAAGTTATGGAGAAAGTAATAGCAACAAACTAAACGATCATCGTGCTAAGCTAACGGATGGGTCAAGTCAATCACATTATTCTCTAATGATGTGATCCTGTTAATCAAATGACAACTCATGTCTATGGTTAGGAAACATAACCATCATTGATTCAATGAGCTAGTCAAGTAGAAGCAAACTAGTGACACACTATTTGTCTATGTATTCACACATGTACTAAGTTTCCGGTTAATATAATTCTAGCATGAATAATAAACATTTATCATGATATAAGGAAATATAAATAACAACTTTATTATTACCTCTAGGGCATACAATACTCGGAAAAGGGCTATAAATGATATGGCCACTAATGGCGCACCAGAAACGTGGTGCGCCACTACTATATAGTAATGGCGCACCATGAGCTGGTGCGCCATTAGTGTGGTAGACACTAATGGCGCACCAGACCCATGGTGCGCCATTAGTAACATGTTTTTTATTTTTCCAAAAATACTAATGGTGCACCAGGGAAGAGTGCGCCATTACTAGTTTAACTAGTAATGGCGCACCTCCAACACAGTGCGCCACTACTATTTTTTTTTGCAAAACTACTATCATTTTTATTTTTCGAACTCATGAATATTTTTTAATTTAATTCATGGGCACTTTTTGAATTCATGAATATTTTTTCAAATTTGATGATATTTTTTCATATTCAATATGAAAAAATATTGAATATTCATGAGGACACTCGATCTCGACCCCCCTCCATCTCGATCGCTATCCCCCTCGCTAGATCCCCCTCGCTGCCGAGCACCCCCCGCACCCTCCCCCCGCTCCACCGCCGCCGATGACCCCCCGCACCCTCCCCCGCTTCACCGCCGCCGCCGACCCACCGCACCCTCCCCGGCCCGCTCCACGCCGCCGCCGACACCCCGCACCCTCCCCCGCTTTTTGATAATATTTTTTAAATAAAAAATTTGATGATATTTTCAAATAACAAATTTGATGATATTTTCAATTAAAAAAACAAATTTGATGATATTTGATGATATCTTCTGTTCTAGTCCTCATGAAAATAACAAATTTGATAAAAAAACAAATTATTAGATGCAACAAGAAATAATGAAAAAAGAAGTTACTAATGGCGCACCAAAGGAGGGTGCGCCATTGCTATCAGAAAAAAAGTTACTAATGGCGCACCAGAGGATGGTGCGCCATTGCTATGAGTGTTTTTATGGCGCACCCCTAGATGGTGCGCCATTACTAACATTCCCCCTCTAGCTGGATACCCCTTCACCCGATCCCCCCTTCCCTCTTCCTCGCCAGACCCCCCTTCCCTCCCCGCGCTCGCTCCACACCCGCTCCGGCTCCCCCGCGCCGCCGCCACCGCGCCCCTACTGCATTCGCTGCACCGCCGACGACCACACGAGGGGCAGGACGACGACCGCCGCCGACCCGCGAAGCATGTGGCCGCCGGCCTCCCCATGACCAACCGAGGCGCCCAGGAGGACCGCCGCCATCTTCCTCTTCGACTACGAGGACCCGGACGAGCTCGGACGCCCTCGAGCCATCCCTTCGACGCTGCCGCCGCCGACCCCGACCCCTCCGGCAACCGGCCCCGCCCGCCCAGGTACCTCTCCTCCTTCCTCCTCGTTCCTGCTCGTTCCAGCCTTCCAGATGACCACTTACTAGCTAGATTAGATAGATTATCAGCCTAGGTACACTTCGCTATCCCATGCATCGTTCGTTTCGTCTTGAGCTAATAAGCAAGTCCAACAACAAACACACCTAGTAAGTCCAACAACGAACACACCTAGTTATAGTGGCAGAGCTTGAAAGAAATCTTAGGAGGGACAAACATTTTTTCTTCCTAAATATGGAATTGTACCACTACGACAAATTAGACATTGAAAACTATTGAGAAACTTCGATAAGTATATTAATCACATTTCTAACACTGAATATATATATGAAAGCTAGTCCATGAAAAAAACCAAAATATTATTTACCATGGAGTATTGAGTTGAGTTCCCAAAGAATCCTCTTGGCTTTTGGCTATGGATTGTAATCCTATTCACTAATCAATAAAGCTCTCAATCTTCCCGCAAAAAAATCAGCTCTTCGTTTCTTTGTCCTTAGTACAAAATCTATGACCTATTCAAAACTTTCCCCAAGAAATTAAGATGCAAGAATCTATACAAGGAAGAAATTTCCAGTGGGGAGTGGGTGGGCAAACTGCTCTTGCTTGCTTTCTGCTCACTAGCTCACTGCGTGCGGCGCCGATCTCAGCTCTGACCTCTTCGCCACCTCTGGATGGATGCCCTGCTAGCTGCCCGCCAGTCCACACGCAGGCACGCTGATCAGTGCCTCACCTCTACCTCTACGTAGGCGCTCACCCATGCGGAGTCAGCACAAGATGGCAAGAGGAAGAATAGAAGATGATAGAAATCAGAGTTGGTCGCTGGCTGCACTAGGTCGGAGCTAGTTTGTCTCTGTAAGGAGATGTTAAAAGGGCCCTATAGGCTGGTATGTGCAGTGCCGCCTCATTACTATGACGGGGTATTAAAAAGTTCCATTTTTGCTGGGGGCGACCGCCCAGGTTCGCCCCCGAGAAGCTTCGCCATTGCCTAGGTACACCAAGTTTGCAGGGGCACCATCTTTTCATTTAGACGAAATATATACTTCCTCTGTTCAGAAACACTTATCGCAAAAATAATAAAAATTGCAAAAACATTTATGAATAGTTCATCTATTTTCTTTGGCCAGTTGTGCAGATAGAATGCTAACTAAGTTGGGCCTGTTTGATAAGTTATATAACTGCAACACCTATTATTGCTACTGATATCATTGGCTCATTGCTGCCTTTGTGCAATGCAGAACTGTTAAGAGTGATTTGGAGGATTCAAGATTCTGTGAAGCTCTTTTGACATTTAAAGCTCAGAACTGAAGGTACTTAATAAACTCAAAAGCATTCAGTTCAGACCTTGCAATTTCTGTGTTTTTTGTATTGCTAGATGAATGGTAACATCGTTTGACAGGTGAATGTAGTTTGGTCCTACTTTCCTAATTAAATAGCACATGTTTTGTTGAACATCTAGAGATTGTTGGCATGGATAGACATGCTGCTGATTGTCATAAGTACATTAAAAAACAAGTATAAGACCAACATGCATGATTTTTCTCCAGCTAAAACTATTGATGATTTTGTTGGGTGACCTATTAGATCTGGAATGGAAGCTCACATAAGTTGAGCTGATTTTTGTCCATATGAAAGCAGAGGACCATATGGTCTGTGGCCTTTTCATCCATATGAAAGTAGAGGCACATTGTGGTGCTAGTTTGCTGGGTTTTGTCTCCGGCCATCGTGTCGTGATGATTTTGCAGGTACCCCGAGAGGCCCTTGAGTTTGCCGGAATGTCGATTAACTTCCATTTCGGCAAATTCGGGTACTCCATATGTCCTATTTTCAGCAAAGGTCATGCTGAAATTTCCCGTGAATTTTAGCATGACTTTGCTAAAAATAGGACATATGGGGTACTTGCGACTAATGCATGGGCCGGGGTATCTTAGTACTTAATTAAGTAGGATCAACTGTCTCTTGTGTTATACATATTCTATTTGGATGGCCCTGCTAACCCTTGACCATAAATACTTGAGATGGATGTAGCAGGCTTAAAGAAAGAAATGTTTTTAGGCCAACTCCACTGGGCTTGGCTGAAAATGCACAAGTGTGCATGACTAAAAATATTCTATTGTAAAGCTAAACAGGAAAGAGGAACCACTCATCCTAACCATTTTCTCTCAAAATTACCACTTCACTTCTTACTACTGAAAATCTTAGACCATCTCCATTCACCAGTAGCTCAAACCAGTTCGAAGGGCGTGTTTTCACCACACCGTGGATTATCTTATTGGACCCAACACAAGAGATGATGTAGTTTTGAATTATGAACGTAGGATATGTCGTCATCGGACGACGAAAGTCTCCCCAGGGACTGCGGCTGGTGCCACGACGATCGAGGTCTGTGCAACATGCCTCACCTGACGATGATCAGCGCTTCAACATTAAGCTCGAGGAGACCTTCGAAGTTGAAACGGTACACAACGACGACAAGTGTTATTTTCATAATTAAGCATGACTTCAACTATTTCAACGTGTAATTTTCATCTTTTACAATTCGAGTATAGCTTATCCCATGCCATGCAAGACGCTATGTCTTGGAGAGGATGGATTTTGAAGACCATGAAATTTCTGAAACAAATAAAATTCACCTAAGGACTCATCACGATGTGGATTTTGAAGTAAATCTGTATAATTCTGGGAGCATAACCCATTTTGGTTGCAAAAATTGGGAAGCATTTTGCAAGATGTATGGTTTTGATGAGGGTATGCTTTTCACCATGGATCTTGGTGATCCTGACATCGACCAAGACAATATGGACATTTGGGTCCTTGTTGATACGCCTCCAGCTCTACCGCTATGCGAGTTTCTCAAACATAGTTAATTATTAACTAATTTATATTGTTTATTTTAAAATAGTTGACAACTTATTTCCATTGACAGCTTATTTTTATTGTTCAAAGAATGTGCGGAAGATGGTAGACAAAACCCACTACACCGATGGCTCCGAATTAACAACTTACAAGGAGAAAAATCATCTGGTCAGATTTTGTACTGAAATTGAGAATTACAATATCTACAATCAAACTCCTCAACATTATGGTCAATACGTGCCACTAGTGCATGTGTTCAACTACGGTAACTACCATGGAGATACCCTGGTAAGATTTTTTACTATTACGACATCCGTGCATCTTTTGCATACTTCTAAAACTAGTACATCATTGCTAACTATGAAGTTATTACTATGTTTTTCAACAGATAATCCCAGATAATTGTGTGCCTCATTTGATGTATTAGAAAGGTAGTCTTAATGTTTTGAACATACAGCCAGGTCATCCTACGAATCTCAACTGTCCATACAAGATTTCTAAAAGAAGTGGAGACATGAAAATCAAAGGATGGAAAAAATATATGGACCGTCGTAATGAGGTTCTTAGAAGCAAAAGGAAGCGAAGCGCAAGAATTGGAGACAAGATGATCTCCATTCTCCATAATGGAGAGTCAGGGTCTATATTGTTTTATGCCATTTTACCTTAAATAGGGTATTTAGGTCCTGCCTAATACTGATGATCATGTGCTAAGAACAATTAAGTAGGGTTGGTTCGATGACTATCAAGATGATGATCGTATGACTTGTTATTAATAACGAGTAGAAGTTGTATGATAATGATTAGTAGGACTTGTTAGGATTAGTATTACTTCCGACAAACTCGCTACTCACGGACTCGAGACTTGTAATGTTCTATCTTTGTTCGGTCTTTTGAATTCGGAGACTAATATGATGAATTGTATTCGAAGACTAATCTTCTATTGTATTCAATGAATCTGCTATTGTTGTGTGGTGCTAGCAATATTCTGTCCAATAATATCTTTTGTAACCTGTGGAAATATCGAAAAGAAAAAAATCCCTAATATTCATACTAGTGGCGCACCACCACATAGTGCGCCATTAGTAAGCTAGAGCACACTAATGGCGCATCATCCACCAGTGCGCCATTAGTATGCCAAAGCACATGTGTAAATATGGCCCCTGGGAGGCATACTAATGGCGCACCGTGGGCTATACTAATGGCGCACTACATGGTGCGCCATTAGTATACCAGATACTAATGGCGCACCACAGGTGCGCCATTAGTAAAAAATACTAATGGCGTGCTACTAGTGGCGCACCTGTAGTGCACCATTAGTAGGCAAAACAGGTGCGCCACTAGTAGGCCTTTTCCTAGTAGTGATATTTCTTCAGTCTCTCATTTGCACTAGAGTCAATAATCTAGTTCACATCGTCTTGTGATTTAACACCAATAGTTCACATCTTTATGTCATTAGTTCACATCTCCATGTGACTAACACCCAAAGGGTTTACTAGAGTCGATAATCTAGTTCACATCTCTATGTGATTAACACCAAAGAGTGATTTTTGCTTGTGAGAAAAAATTAGTCAACGGGCCTGCCACATTCAGAGCCGTATGTATTTTGCAAACTTTCTATGTCTACAATGCTTTGCACGGAGCTACTCTGGCTAATTGCTCCCACTTTCAATATGTATCTAGATCGAGACTTAGAGTCATCCAGATCGGTGTCAAAGCTTGCATCAACGTAACTCTTTATGACGAACTCTTTGTTACCTCCATAACCGAGAAACATTTCCTTATTCCACTAAGGATAATTTTTGACCGCTGTCCAGTGATCCACTCCTGGATCACTATTTGTACCCTCTTGCCAAACTTATGGTGAGGTACACAATAGGTCTGGTACACAGCATAGCATATTTTATAGAACCTATGACTGAGGCATAGGGAATGACTTTTCATTCTCTTTCTATTTTGTGTCGTGGTCGGGGTTTGGGTCTTTACTCAACTTCACACCTTGCAACACAGGCAAGAACTCCTTCTTTCACTGTTCTATTTTGAACTAGTTCAAAATCTTGTCAAGGTATGTACCCATTGAAAATATATCAAGCGTCTTGATCTATCTCTATAGATCTTGATGCTCAATATGTAAGTAGCTTCACTGAGGTCTTTCTTTGAAAAACTCCTTTCAAACACTCCTTTATGCTTTCTAGAAAATTCTACATTATTTCCGATCAACACTATGTCATTCACATATACTTATCAGAAATGTTGTAGTGCTCCCACTCACTTTCTTGTAAATACAGGCTTCACCGCAAGTCTGTATAAAACCATATGCTTTGATCACTTTATCAAAGCATATATTCCAACTCCGAGACGCTTGCACCAGTCCATAGATGGATCGCTGGAGCTTGCTCACTTTGTTAGCACCTTTAGGATTGAAAAAACCTTCTGGTTGCATCATATACAACTCTTCTTTAAGAAATCCATTGAGGAATGCAGTTTTGACATCCATTTGCCAGATTTCACAAAATGCGGCAACTGCTAACATGATTCGGACAGACTTTTAAGCATCGATACGAGTGAGAAAATCTCATCGTAGTCAACACCTTGATCTTGTCGAAAACATTTTGTGACAATTTGAGCTTTGTAAATAGTAACAGTACTATCAGCATCCGTCTTCCTCTTGAAGATACATTTATTCTCAATGACTCACCGATCATCGGACAAGTCAATCAAAGTCCATACTTTGTTCTCATACATGGATCCCATCTCAGATCTCATGGCCTCAAGAAATTTTGCGGAATCTGGGCTCATCATCGCTTCCTCATAGTTCGTAGGTTCGTCATGGTCTAGTAACATGACTTCCAGAATAAGATTAATGTACCACTCTGGTGCGGACCATACTATGGTTGACCTACGAGGTTCGGTAGTAACTTGATCTGAAGTTTCATGATCATCACCATTAGCTTCCTCACTAATTGGTGTAGGAATCACTAAAACTGATTTCTGTGATGAACTACTTTCCAATTCAGGAGAAGGTATAATTACCTCATCAAGTTCTACTTTCCTCCCACTCACTTCTTTCGAGAGAAACTCCTTCTCTAGAAAGGATCCATTCTTAGCAACAAAATATCTTGCCTTCGGATCTGTGATAGAAGGTGTACCCAACAATTTCTTTTGGGTATCCTATGAAGACGTACTACTCTGATTTGGGTTCGAGCATATCAGTTTGAAACTTTTTCACATAAGCATCGCAACCTCAAACTTTAAGAAATGACAGCTTTGGTTTCTTGCCAAACCATAGTTCATACGGTGTCATCTCAACGGATTTAGATGGTGCCCTATTTAATGTGAATGCACTGTCTCTAATGCATAACCCCAAAATGATAGTGGTAAATCGGTAAGAGACATCATAGATCGTACCATATCCAATAAAGTACGATTACAACATTCGGACACACCGTTATGCTGTGGTGTTCCAGGTGGCATGAGTTGCGAAACTATTCCACATTGTTTCAAATGAAGACGAAACTCGTAACTCAAATATTCGCCTCCGCGATCAGATCGTAGAAACTTTATTTTCTTGTTACGATGATTTTCCACTTCACTTTGAAATTCTTTGAACTTTTCAAATGTTTCAGACTCATGTTTCATCAAGTAGATATACCCATATCTGCTCAAATTATTTGTGAAGGTCAGAAAATAACGATGCCCGCCGCAAGCCTCAACACTCATCGGACTACATACATCAGTATGTATTATTTCCAACAAGTCTGTTGCTCGCTCCATTGTTCCGTAGAATGGAGTTTTAGTCATCTTGCCCATGAGGCATGGTTCGCAAGCATCAAGTGATTCCAAAAGCCCATCAACATGGAGTTTCTACATGCGCTTTACACCAATATGACCTAAACGGCAGTGCCACATATAAGTTGCACTATCATTATTAACTTTGCATCTTTTGGCTTCAATATTATGAATATGTGTATCACTATGATCGAGATTCAATAAACCATTCACCTTGGGTGTATGACCTTAGAAGGTTTTATTCATGTAAACAGAATAAAAATTATTCTTTGACTTCAATGAATAACCGTATTGCAACAAACATGATCCAATCATATTATGCTCAACGCAAACACCAAACAACATTTATTTTAGGTTCAAAACTAATCCCGAAGGTAAAGGGAGTGTGCGATGGTGATCTTATCAACCTTGGAATCACTTCCAACTCACGTTATCACCTTGCCCTTAACTAGTCTCTATTTATTTTGCAACTCCCATTTCGAGTTACTACTCTTAGCAACTGAACTATTATCAAATACCGAGGGGTTTGCTATAAACACTAGTAAAGTACACATCAATAACATGTATATCAAATATACCTTTGTTCACTTTGCCATCCTTCTTATCCGCCAAGTATCTAGGGAAGTTCCACTTCCAGTGAACATTTCCTTTGCAGTAGAAGCACTTAGTTTCAGGCTTGGGTCTAGCTTTGGGCTTCTTCATGGGAGTGGCAACTTGCTTGCCATTCTTCTTGAAGTTCCCTTTATTTCCCTTGCCCTTTTACTTGAAACTAGTGGTCTTGTCAACCATCAACACTTGATGCTTTTTCTTGATTTCTACCTTCGCCGATTTCAGCATCGCGAAGAGCTTTGAGAATTACTTTCGTCATCCCTTGCATATTATAGTTCATCATGAAGTTCCAGTGACTTGGTGATAGTGACTAGAGAACTCTGTGAATCACTATTTTATCTGGAAGATTAACTCCCACTTGACTCAACCAATTGTGGTACCCAGACAATCTGAGCACATGCTCACTGGTTGAGCTATTCTCCTCCATCTTGTAGGCAAAGTACTGTTAGAGGTCTCATACCTCTCGACACGGGCATGAGCATGAAATACCAATTTCAACTCTTGGAACATCTCATATGCTCCATGTCATTCAAAACATTTTTGAACTCCTGGTTCTAAGCCGTAAAGCATGGTGCACTAAACTATCAAGTAGTCATCATACCGAGCTTGTCAAACGTTAATAACATCTACATCTGCTCCTGCAACAGTTCTGTCACCTAGTGGTGCATCAAGGACATAATACTTCTGTGCAACATTGAGGATAATCCTCAGATCACGGAGCTAGTCCGCATCATTGCTACTAACATCTTTCAACTTATTTTTCTCTAGGAACATATTAAAATTAAACGGGGAGCTACATCGCGAGCTATTGATCTACAACATAGCTATGCAAATACTATCATGACTAAGTTCATGATAAATTAAAGTTCAATTAATCATATTACTTAAGAACTCCCACTTAGATAGACATCCCTCTAACCATCTAAGTGATCACGTGATCCATATCAACTAAACCATGTTCGATCATCACGTGAGATGGAGTAGTTTTCAATGGTGAACATCACTATGTTCATCATATCTACTATATGATTCACGCTTGACCTTTCAGTCTCAGTGTTCCGAGGCCAT
Source organism: Triticum dicoccoides (assembly GCF_002162155.2). Lineage (NCBI taxonomy): Eukaryota > Viridiplantae > Streptophyta > Magnoliopsida > Poales > Poaceae > Triticum > Triticum dicoccoides. The sequence continues at coordinate 225,213,291 of NC_041384.1, read as the reverse complement.
ATCTGCATATGCTAGGCTCATCAAGTTTAACCCGAGTATTCTGCGTGTGCGCACTCGTTGTATGTGAACGTAGAGCTTATCACACCCGATCATCACGTGGTGTCTTGGCACGACGAATTGTAGCAACGGTGCATACTCAGGGAGAACACTTATACCTTGAAATTTAGTGAAAGATCATCTTATAATGCTACCGTCTAACTAAGCAAAATAAGATGCATAAAGGATAAACATCAGATGCAATCAATATAAGTGATATGATATGGCCATCATCATCTTGTGCCTTTGATCTCCATCTCCAAAGCACCGTCATGATCACCATCATCACCGGCTTGACACCTTGATCTCCATCGAAGCATCGTTTTCGTCTCGCCAACTATTGATTCTACGACTATCACTGCCGCTTAGTGATAAAGTAAAGAAATTACATGGCGATTACATTTCATACAATAAAGCGACAACCATATGGCTCATGCCAGTTGCCGATAACTGTGTTACAAAACGTGATCATCTCATACAATAAAATTTAGCATCATGTCTTGACCATATCACATCACAACATGCCCCGCAAAAACAACTTAGATGTCCTCTACTTTGGTGTTGCAAGTTTTATGTGGCTGCTATGGGCTGAGCAAGAACCGTTCTTACCTACGCATCAAAAACCACAACGTGGTATAGTGATTGCTTTTTGATCTTCAGAAAGAACCCTATTCATTGAATCCGATTCAACTAAAGTTGGAGAAACAGACACCCACTAGCCACCTGTGTGCGAAGCACATCGGTAGAACCAGTCTCGCGTAAGCGTACGCGTAATGTCGGTCTGGGCCGCTTCATCCAACAATGCCGCTGAATCAAGAATCAACTAGTGACGGCAAGCAATATGTATATACCCACGCCCACAACTCCTTTGTGTTCTACTCGTGCATATAACATCTACGCATAAACCTGGCTCGGATGCCACTGTTGGGGAACGTAGTAATTTCATACCTATTCCAATTTGGCCTCCTTCCCAAGGGGGGTGCTGTCGGATCTCGGGTTTCGGCAAAACCCTCAAGGTTCGAACACTGGGGTGCGCGCGAAAATCCCCCTACCAATCCACATCCTAGCTTCGCTAAGATCTCATGGGCTAACTCGACGAACTTGCAACACAAAGGACACAAGATTTATACTGGTTCGGGCCACCGTTGTGGTGTAATACCCTACTCCAGTGTGGTGGTAGTGGATTGCCTCTGGGGCTAAGGATGAATAGTACAAGGGGAAGAACAGCCTCCTGAGGAGAGGTGTTCTTGTGCTTGGTGAACTTGTGGTTGTTCGGATCTCTCTTTTTTCCTCCCCTAGCTATGGTGGTGGCTAGTCCTATTTATAGAGGCCATGGTCCTCTCCCCAAATATTGAGTGGGAAGGGAGCCAACAACGGCCAATTTGAAAGGGGACAACTAGTACAGCTTATCCTGACAAAAGCAGTCTTCGCCTGCAAAAGGCTCTGGTGGTGACGTTTCCTTGGGCTCCATGGCGACCTCCGTCTTTCCATCCTGCTAGTCTTGGTCTTGTTGCAATGATATGGGAACCTTTGCTTGACGCCTCGGTACTCCGCGCCTGCGCTTCTTCCTTAACACCAAAGAGGAAACAAGGACACAGTGCGCGCTGGTGCCCGCCTGATCTTGATCATCATGGCTCACGTCACTGAAACCTCGCGAGGTTTGCCTTGCCTTGAACTCTCCACCCCTCACGAGCCAGCCTGGTGAGGGCGCTCCCGAGGAGGTCTTGTGTCGTTCGCCTCGCGAGGCTTGGCCCCTCGCGAGGGTCTTGAGTGCTTGTTGGTGAAGATGGGCCATACGGGCCCGCTCACAGAGGCACGCTGTGGGCCGTAGGCAGGCAAGTCTGGAGACCCCCGTTCCCAGAACGCCGACAATAGCCCCCGGGCCCAAGGCGCGCTCGGGCTTGGCTTCGAGGCGAAGTCAAGGGACAAGTGCGGAGTGCCGCGGGCCCCAATAGCCTGCGGCCTTGGTCGATGCATGGCGGTTGATTGGACGTGGGCATCTCCACTTCCCCACGCAGCCTCGGCAACTGCCCGACTTGACGAGTCCCTATTGCATGCAAGGAAAAACCATCATTACCTGTGATCGTGTGGGGGGGGGCGTTGGTTGGCCTTCTCCTGCTATAAATGGGAGGGGGCGGAGCCCTCGTCGCCCATCTCTTCCCATTCCGCTTGCTTCTCCTTCCTTGCTCCACTCCTTGCTGGTGCAGTCATGGCGCTGATTCGGAGGTTCTCGGCCGCAGAGAAGGGCAAGGCTCCCCTCAACGAGCATGAGCTGCTCCCGCCGAAGAAGAGGAGGTCTCATCACTGCGAGATGGTTGTGAGGCCGGTGGCGTCGCGGCCTTGGTATGAGAGGCCGCCTCCTGGGTACCCGTTGCCCTTGTATGCTCACGTTGATGAGTCCGGAGGGAGGAGCGATTAGCGCCACCGCCCGCGCCAGGGCCGTGGCCGCCGTGCCACGGAGGCGCACGCCATCACCCCAGGGGTCCATGCGGCGGACTCCTTACACGAGTTCGTGTTGTGGGCGGCGATGCCCTTGAGCACTTGGAATCGCTTCCCTTCCTTCTTTTCTGCAGAGATGCCGCCAAGGGGGCCCCTCGAGCTTTGGCTGCAGCACGCCGACTGCGACGCCCCGGCGACTGGAGCAAAAATTGAAGCCGTTGCCTCCGGGAGGATCTTCATGACCCGAGGCTGGGGCGAGATTGCCCGAGTCTGCCGCGTGGAGGGCGCCCTCGCGATCCACTTCGAGCACGATGACGCCTCCATGCTGTTCTTCAAGGTCTTCGACGAGGAAGGCCGCCTCCTGGAGTGCTGCCCTCAAGGAGGTCGCCAGGACAGCGCAACGGCGGGCACTGGGCCTGCCGCAGGCCTCGCCTGCAGCTCCTCCAGCGACAGCGGCGACTCCTGGTGGTCCAGCGATTCTCCCGAGTTCGTGGAGTCTCCGGAGACGAGCGACGATAGCTACGTGCCCCCGAGCTCCCACCGAGCCCGGAGCAGGGCTGCGGTGTCAGGTTGCCTTCGCCGCTGATCTGGATGAGGTTGGCGCCGCCCTCTGGTGTCCCACTGTTGATGATGGTGTCATCCTCAGGGGCACACGTAGTTAGGACTCCCTAAGTTCTTGTCTTTTGTTCCCTGTGAGGAATCAGGAAATGCCCCGTGGGGGTGTGTAAAGGTTTTGTAATGCCTCTTGTCAATATTGTCCATATTATGAACTTGCGCGAGCGCGAGTCCTACTCCAGCTCGGTCTCCCTTTCCGACCACGCAAGGACTTGGCACTCTACGCTGACAGGTCCCGGTCTCCAGGCAGGCTGCAGCCGTCGCTGGTATGCCAGGTCGCATGCCGTGGTCAAGGCCAGGAGGTGAGCGGCCCGAGGTCCAGTAAGAGTTCCTAAGGCGCGATGCTCAAGAGGTCCCCGTCTGTGTCAAAACCGGCGGATCTCGGGTAGGGGGTCCCGAACTGTGCGTCTAGGCCAGATGGTAACAGGAGGAAAGGGACACGAAGTTTTAACCAAGTTTGGGCCCTCTTGATGGAGGTAAAACCCTACGTCCTGCTTGATTAATATTGAAGATATGGGTGTTACAAGAGTAGATCTACCACGAGATCAGAGAGGCTAAACCCTAGAAGCTAGCCTACGGTATGATTGTATGTTGTCATTGTTGTGCTACGGGCTAAAACCCTTCGGTTTATATAGACACCATAGAGGGTTAGGGTTACACAAGGTCGGTTACAAAGGAGGAGATATCCATATATGTATTGCCTAGCTTGCCTTCCACGCAAAGTAGAGTCCCATCCGGACATGAGATGAAGTCTTCAATCTTGTATTTTCATAGTCTAATAGTCCGGCTAATGGAGATAGTCCGGCTGTCCGGAGACCCCCTAATCCAGGACTCCCTCAGTAGCCCCTGAACCAGGCTTCAATGACGATGATTCCGGCGCGCAGTTGTCTTCGGCATTGCAAGGCGGGTTCCTCTCCGAATACATTATAGAAGAAGTTGAATACGAGGATAGTGTCCGTCCCTGCAAAATAAGTCCCACATTTCACCGTAGAGAGAATAATGTTTTTTCGCAGATCTAATTTCCTGGCTTGTTTTGACAGCATGACGTCATGTCATGGCCCGGTGACTATTCGAACCGTTTCTCTTAACCAGCTCCACACATAACGCAAGGCGGTTTCTTGACACTTCTTGCCGAAGCGGAGATCATGTTCCCCTAATTACGGGATTCTCATTAATGCGGTTCGTGGGTAACCCAACCGTGTCTAGGACTCCTAGATTATAGGTAAGTCTTAAACGGCTACGGAGAGGACGCTTGATATTCACCCTCTTTATAAGGGGACAAGGTTTTCGCTTTTTCCCTCCCGTGCTCAATCAAACCCTTCCCCCGCCTCGAGTTCTAACACCCAAAGCCCAGGTCAGGTGTTCCGGATCTTCAACCATGTCCGGGTCCATCCTTCAAGGCCGATGGATGCCCTCCTCCGTTACGGAAGAGGACATCAAGAAGTTGAGGAAGGCCAGATATCTGACCGCCGAGGTGTCGCATCGGCTGCCTGCTCGAGGGCAGGTCATCCCTACTCCCGAACCCAACGAGAATGTTGTGTTCGTCTCCCACTTCCTCCGAGGTCTAGGCCTCACTCTGGATCCTTTCGTCAGGGGCTTGATGTTCTATTATGGGTTAGATTTCCACGATCTAGCCCCGGACTCCTTTCTCCACATCACGACATTTATTATCGTGTGTGAGGCCTTCCTCCACGTTACCCCTCACTTTGGCCTGTGGCTCAAAACCTTTGAAGTAAAGCTGAAGATGATCAAGGGGCAACAAGCCGCATGCAGAGGTGCATCAATAGGCAAGATGGCAGGAGCTCCATGGCCGAGAGGTTCCTTTCCAGAGGTGCCCGAATTATGGCAACGGGAGTGGTTTTATGTCACGGCTCCCAGAAGTGCCAAGTGGGCGGCTCCCCCTGCTTTCCGCTCGGGCCCCCACCACAACTGATGTCATGGATCAGCAGGGGTCTGAGTTGGGGTCCAGCCAAGGACGTGCCTATGCTGCAAAGCCGCATCCGAGATCTCTTCGAGGGAGATTTCAATTTGGTTGCGATAATACAAGTTATTCTGGTTCACCAAGTCCAGCCTTGCAAACGCCGACCCCTGCGCTTGTGGGAGTTAAACCCAGAGGGACCACGTGCCATTCAAAGTTTCCTCGGCCTGACGCATGAGGAGATGTACAAGCCATTCTTCGGACCTCTAGTGGAATGTCCGGATATCACCGAGGACGTGGGCCTATGCAGTAACCGCGCCGCCGAACTAGTAAGAAATCCTCTAGCCGAACACACTATCCTTTATTCGAGGTTATTTTTTAGAGTTCGCCTTTTGAACAGGACTGGCTGACGAAGGCAAAGATGATTCAGTGTTTGGCCTCCCTCCCTGAGGGTTTGGAAAATCCGGTATTGGAGAAGATGCTCGAGGTCGCACCTTGCCTGGAGCCCTTGAAGGAAGATACCGAGGGGGATAATACGGGCGAACACGGGGCCCCATCGCTACCCGCTCCGACCAAGGGAACGAGCGTTTGCACGAAGGAGGACGGCCGGGGGAGGAAAAGGACTGCTTCCGAGGATCCTGAAGCCGAAGCCTCCAAACGGGAGAAGAAGTCTCCCACAGAGGGTCCTGCCTCGGGGGGTTCTTTTGCCACACAAAGTCCGCGAGGGGATCAGCCCTCCAACGAGTCGTAAGTGATCCAAAATATTTTAATAGTAAGAGTATGCCATCTTTTTCCTCTGAGAAAACAACCACCGCATATATCTTGCAGTTCGGGCCTCAGCCCCTCTCAAATGAATTCGTCTTCAGGGGATCTTCTTCCGGAGATGATGGAGAGCGAAACGCCTCCCTCGGACTCCTCCGCTCCAGAAGCGGGCGACCCTGAAGTGTCATCGCGGAGGGCCTCTCCGGATCCGGTGAGGCCAGAAGATAGTTTAGTAGACCCCAGAAGTCCCCAGTGCCCGGCTCCCGAAGAGAGCATACGAAAGAGTCTGGCACCGCCTGGTGTGCGGTCGGATGTTCTGAGGGAGTTGGTGGGGAGAGCGGCCATCTCAGAAGAGCACCGTGTGTTGATGGGTACGGTGATGGAGAGAATCTCGTCCGCTGAAAGCGGATTACATGAAGCCTTTATGAGCCTACTGACAGGCTTTGAGGTATGTGAGATAATATGTGATAGTACTACACGTGTTAGGTGTGCCCTGTGTAGATAGTAGCCCCTGAGACTCTGGTTGTTGTTGAGACCGGCGGCGAACAGAGGATCGTACTCCCAGGCAATAACCAGACTGCCTCTATGTGCAGGTGGCAAAAGCTCTGGTGGCTAGCCGGAGTAATGAGTTTGTCCAATTAAAACAGCAATTGGATGCGGCAGACGCCGACATCGAGCTTGTTAACAAGAGGCTTGACGAGGCACAGGGTAAGTGTTATCATCCGGTGAACGCCACATAGTAAGAGAAGCATAATGCCAGTATCTTTAATATGTTGTGACTGCAGATGGAGCTGCCATCGTGGAAGCCTTGCGGACGGAACTTGCCCAAGCCAAGGAATAAGCAAGGATTAGTAATGCGGCTGCTTTGAAGGCAGCCGAAGAGCTGAAAGCCGAGAAGGCCGCACATTGCGGGAGCCAGGAGAAGATGGCCAAGATGGCCGTAGAGTTAAAAGACACTGCCGATCGTTGCCGGGTCCTTGAGAAAGAAAATCGAGCGAAGGCAACGGACCTTGAGAAGGCCGCGGCGGCAGACAAATCCGTTCTGCTATGAGGGCGAAGAAGGAGGAGCTGCGGGAAGCCGGGGATATTGTGGCTGGGAAACCCTTCATGTTACGGAGGAAGTTCGGAGATCCACGGTATGCCCCTCTGGATCGGCTGTGGAGCTCGGCAGATGCGTATATGGATTTAGCGGCGAGCGCTGCCGATGCGGCCAAGTACTTCCAAGGTCAGACAGATCGTGAAGTGGACAAGCTGTTCTGGACGCAATTCCATGTTCCAGAGCGTCTGCTTTCCTTGACTGACCAGCTAGCCGAATGGGCCGAACTGAATAGGTTGTCTGGACTCGCTATGAGGTCTGTTGTGGATCAGCTATGGCCGGAAGGGCCTAAGCTGAACAACTATTTCATCTTAGTGCAGCAGTTCCTTGATGCGGTGCCGCGTATTAATGCAATGAAGAGGTCGGCATGCATAGAAGGCTCGCGGATGGTCCTTGCCCGTGTTAAAGCATACTGGGCGGAGATGGATGCTACCACTGTTGCAGCGCAGGGTTCGGCCATAGGCCGTGTGGCTGCCGAACACTATTTTGAGGAAGTTATTGAGGGTGCTCGTTTAATAGAGGCCCAGTGCTCGAAAAATTATGTTTGAGTGATATGTATTCTCATTGTAAACATAATGCTTTTATGAAGTTTTTATAAGGCTATGTTTATACTTTTGCCTGAAAGTAGTATGATACCTCCTGTGCGGCCGTTTATATATATACATGTGTATAGCCTGAAAGATTGCAGTCGTCGGCTTCAACCCCCACGCATATAATGCGGAGGTGCTCGCAAAAAATGCGTGTTCACACTTAACCCAATGTCTTGGTCCTGATAAGGAGGTGATAGCGCAGTGAGTGAGGCAACCGGACTATAATGCTTTAACACTTTCACTTAGCCATAGGAGTTTGACAGTGGGGCTACTAGATAGCCCCTGGTGGCTCCGCACTCTCCCGATCGCGGGGTGCATATATGCCTAGCCGGAAAATGGCCCTTCGTTAAGGCGGAGGAATTCTAGCATTCTGATAGGTCATCGAGTGGTTGACCAGTCTCACGCTATATCATGACAGTCAGTTTTCGGCTTTCTCTACTGAGGCGCTCGTCCGGATGAACCAGGGCACAATCGCAGTAGTTCTCCTGGTGCTACCTTAGCCGGTAAAGCGGAACGTAAGGCACCAAAACACAGGAGCCGGGCAAACCCAACATTTGACCAAAGACAATGATTCGGAGCTGATGCATATAAGGCCGAACTCGCGACGCCGAACACTCCCTAAGGTATTCGATCTTTATGGTATAAACCGGGCCGAAATAGTGCCGCTTGTAAGAAGCCCCTTGTGTCCAGGTACGTGCATTATTCTGACGTGGCCACATGCCAAGACATCAGCATCCTTCTCAATGGTGCTGAGAATTTGGTGGATATGTATCAACAAGAGACAGTAAAAAAGGTTTACGCAGGGTCTTAATCTAAAAAGAATCCTTGGAGCGGGTCCCTACTGCACGTCTGCGCCTGTGTCTCCGTTGTGCCGTATCCTGGATGGGTGTAGCACGATGATTATCTGTAGAAGAGAGGAGCTTAGGTAAAAAAACTATCGTGCAAAAAGTAGTTTTTAAATAAACCATGTATAATTCAAAGTGAGAAAGAATTGCCACTTGTCTGCGCACGCTGAGCTCCTTGTATTTGTAATAGGGGTGTGATCATTGATCCGATATAAATTGCATATAGCTGCACCGGACTCGTCTAACCGTGTCCGAGGTCGTGACGACCTGCTAAATATGTTAGTTGGTGCGGCCGTATTTAGTGTGCGGCTGTCAAGGCAGCCGCACGCTCTTCGACGCGCAGGAATTGCTTAACATTTCCATTCACTGTAATGATGCCACATGGACCAGGCATCTTGAGTGTGAGGGAAGCGTAATGTGGTATTGCATTAAAGCGAGCGAAAGCTTCGCGTTCGAGTAGTGCTTGATAGCCACTTTGGAACGGAGCGATGTGGAAGGTTAGATGTTCGCTACGAAAGTTATCGGGGAGGCCGAATATAACTTTTAGTAGCTGCAACGAGCCCCTGGGCCTGGCGTTACTCCTTTAAAGGTAATATTGCTATGGCGAATTTTTGTTGGGTCTATCCCCATTTCGCAGATTATATCCTGGTATATCAGGTTTAGACTGCTGCCACCGTCCATCAGGACTCGTGTGAAGTGGTATCCGTCAATTATTGGGTCTAATACCAGGGCAGCCCATCCTGCACGCTGGACACTTGCTGAGTAATCACGATGGTCGAAAGTGATTGGTTGAGACGAACAGTGGCAGGACTCCGCGGTGATAGGCCTTCGGGTGTATTTTTCTTGGAGTGCCGTTTTGTTTCGGCCCTTGATCACGTGTAACACGTTTACTGTTTTGACTTCTGGTGGAAATTTCTTTTGTTCCCCAGTGTCTTCCTTGAGAGGCTCATCCTCATCTTCACTTGGTGTATCCTCCCCCTTGTGTACGGCATTGAGCTTGCCGGACTGCTTGAAGACCCAACATTCTCTGTGGGTATGATTGGCTGGTTTGCCAGGGGTGCTATGGACCTGACATATTTGGTCCAGAATTTTATTCAGGCTGGACAGCTCGTCTCTGGCGCCTTTAGAGGGCGGTTTCTGACCTGGCCAAGAGCTTTTGAATCCGGCGTTTACTGCCATGTTCTTCATGCTGTCTCCTTTGTTCCGGCGTTTGTTATTGCTCTTGCGCCGTGATTTCCCGTTTCCATCTCTAACTTCGGATGTATTGGGGTCGCTGGTGCTGCATCTGGCTAGCTAGCTGTCCTCACCCGCGCAAAAGCGGGTCATGAGGCTTGTTAATGCTGCCATTGTTCTCGGCTTTTCTTGGCCGAGGTGTAGGGCAAGCCATTTGTCACGGACACTGTGCTTAAAAGCTGCCAAGGCTTCGGCATCCGGACAGTCGACAATTTGGTTCTTTTTAGTAAGAAACATGTTCCAAAGCTTTCGGGCTGACTCTCCGGGCTGTTGAGTTATATGACTCAAATCATCCGCGTCCGGAGGTCGGACATAAGTCCCTTGAAAGTTTGCCCAAAAAGCGTCTTCGAGCTCTGCCCAACTTCCGATGGAGTTTTGGGGGAGGCCTTTGAGCCAGTGACGGGCTGGCCCTTTGAGTTTGAGTGGTAAGTACTTGATGGCGTGGAGATCATCTCCTCAAGCCATATGGATGTGGAGGATATAGTCCTCGATCCAGACCCCCGGGTCTGTTGTTTCGTCGTATGCCTCTATGTTTACAGGTTTGAATCCCTCTGGAAATTCATGATCCAGCACCTCATCGATGAAACATAGGGGGTGTGCGGCACCCCTATATCTGGGTGTACCGCATTGTTCAGATGTTATATCGTATGCTGGGGCATGCTTGCGTGGTCCATAGATGGATCTGCTTGCGCTGTTCTTTTGGTGCAAGCCCCTGCGTGAATCGCGTATTGTCTTATGAGTGGCATTGTTGGCCGCTCTATGTTGGCCGTGAGGTCATCTATCCGGCCAGGTGGCTGTTTTGATTTTTGGTTGTGAGGGGTCTGAGGCCTCCTCATCGAATTCAGGTAGCAACTTCCGCTTTGGGTAGCTCTTGGTTGGGCGATTGTCGCCGTACTTTGCTGCTGTGTTGAGTATTTTACTCCATCTTATTTGGAGTGTGTCCTGCGCAGCCTTGAGCCTTTGCTTCTGCTTTTTAGGCTCCTCGCGGTGGCAACAAGCCTTTGACGGGCATTCTGCTGCTCCGGGTGCCTGTCCGGCGTTGTGTCATCCGGACTGTTATCTTTGACAGAATTGGTTTGTTTGGTTTGGTTCTCCGTATTGCCATGGTCTGGCAGTGATTCGCCCTACTCCAACGCTGGGTCTATGTGATCATTATTTCTGGCGAGGCGGGATTTGGGGCGGCGCTTGCGCCACCGCTTTGACTGCTTCTCGAGGGAACAAGCCTTCGGTGCGTCCTTTCGTTCCTCGTCGTCTTCTTCTTTTGGTGTGTCCACCATGTATACGTCATATGATGAAGTGGACGTCCAGCGCCCTGTGGGCGGTGGTTCATCTTCGCCCCTAGCATCGTTGTCCATACCGTCGATGTCTGCAGAGTCGAAGTTGAGCATGTCGGTTAAATCATCGACAGTGGCTACAAAGTGGGTGGTGGGTGGGCCTTGAATTTCTTCGTCGTCCGTATCCCAATCCTGTTGGCCGTAATCTGGCCAGGGCTCTCCTGACAAAGAGAGAGACCTCAGTGAATTCGGAATGTCGCCAAAGGGCGAGTGCTGAAAGATATCCGTGGCGGTGAATTCCATGATCGGCGCCCAATCGGATTCGATTGGCAGGGGCGCGGATTGTTCGGTTTTCGGAAGAGAGTCCGGCGCCTTGGAGTCACGGGCTGCACGGAGATTTGCACTAGTGTTCGGCTCGATTGCCGTTGAGACTGCCACCCCCGAGGTGGTGTCCAACCACCCGTTCTCGATTGGTGCAATTGGCTCCGAACTAAGGGTCGGAGCAGATGCGGGCGCGGCCTCTGGGGTTGTAACGCCCTCGATGCGGCTATATCTCCTACGTGTCGAGGCACGACTTAGAGGCATAACCGCATTGAAAGCAATGTCGCAAGTTAGGCAATCTTCACAACATCCCATGTAATATATAGATAATAAAAGGGGAGATACATAGTTGGCTTACACTCGCCACGCCAATCAAAGTACATAAATAGCATTACATCATCCAATCACTCATGGCCTGACTACGGCGCCAAAATAAAAGATCAACCCAACATGCGACACGGTCCCGATCTCCCCAACTGGGCACCACTACTGATCATCAGGGAAAGACACATAGTAACGGCGTGAGTCCTCGTCAAACTCCCACTTGAGCTCAAGCGCGTCATCTGGAATGGAGTCATCATGCCCTGCATCTGGTTTGGAAGTAATCTGTGAGCCACAGGGACTCAACAATCTCGCACCCTCGCAATCAAGACTATTTAAGCTTATAGGTAAGACAAGGTAAATATGTGGAGCTGCAGCAAGCGACTAGCATATATGGTGGCTAACCTGTTCGCAAAAGAGAGCGAGAAGGGAAAGGCAAAGCGCGAACGGATAACTAGAGAACGACCTGTGGCAAGCATTACTCCAACACCGTGTTCACTTCCCGGACTCCGCCGAGAAGAGACCATCACGGTAACTCACACAGTTGATTCATTTTAATTAAGTTAAGGTTCAAGTTATCTACAACCGGACATTAACAAATTCCCATCTGCCCATAACCGCGGGCACGGCTTTCGAAAGTTCAAATCCCTGTAGGGGAGTCCCAACTTAGCCCATGACAAGCTCTCACGGTCAACGAAGGAATAGACCTTCTCCCAAGACATTCCGATCAGACTGGGTATCCCGGTTCTACAAGACACTTCGACAAGTTAAAACAAATCCAGCAACACCGCCCGAATGTGCCGACAAATCCCGATAGGAGCTGCACATATCTCGTTCTCAGGGCACACTCAGATTGTCCTAGGTACGGTAGACCAGCCCAGAGTTGCCCCTGGTGGCCACCGGTAGCTGACAGGTGGACCAACACTCAGAGGAGCACTGGCCCGGGGGGGGGGGGTTAAAATAAGATGACCCTCGGGCTCCGGAAACCCAAGGGAAAAAGAGGCTAGGTGGAAAATGGTAAAACCAAGGTTGGGCATTGCTGGAAAAGCTTTATTCAAGGCGAACTATCAAGGGGTTCCCATTATCACCCAAACGCGTAAGGAACGCAAAATCTGGGAACATAACACCGATATGACGGAAACTAGGGGCGGAAAGAGTGGAACAAAACACTAGGCAAAAAGCCGAGCCTTCCACCCTTTACCAAGTATATAGATGCATTAAGATAACAAGGCAATATAATGGTATCCCAACAAATAAGTAATGTTCCAACAAGCAACGGTCTCCAATCTTCACCTGCAACTAGCAACACTATAAGAGGGGCTGAGCAAAGCGGTAACATAGCCAATCAACGGTTTGCTAGGACATGGTGGGTTAGAGGTTTGACATGGCAATTTGGGAGGCATGATAAGCAAGTGGTAGGCATCGTAGCATAGGCATAGCAAAAGAGCGAGCATCTAGCAAAGCAAAGATAGAAGTGATTTCAAGGGTATGATCATCTTGCCTGCAAAGTTGTCAGAGTTGACTGGATCCTCGAAAGCAAACTCAACGGGCTCCTCGTTAGCGAACTCGTCTCCCGGCTCTACCCAAAAAAGACAAACAAGCAAATGGAATACAATCAACCACGTGCAAAGCTCAAACAACATGATGCAAACATGGTATGCTATGCGGGATGCGATATGTGATGCATATGCAAGATTTGACAAGGAATGAATGAACCTGGCCTCAACATGGAAATCCAAGTGTGCCACTGGAAAGGTGATATGATTTTGCTTGAGAACGATATAAAGATCACCGGAATCGGAGACACGGTTTGGAAATGGCAAGCAATTCAAATATGATAACGGTCTGCGATATACAACAAATAGCCATCTAAATGCAACAAGTTAAACATGCTACAACACCCAAACATGACAATAAAATACATGGCAGGGATCCATTCATGATGCTTAACAAAAGATGAACACTCAGCTACGGCCAATTCATCCATTAATAGGTTCAAACAAGCATGGCAAAAATGCATTTGGTAAACAGATTTCAGACTTAGTGAAATTAACACTTGTCTGGAATTCCAGATCAGGTAGCACACTTTGAAGCATGAAAACTATAAGCTACAGGGCCTGAACATGGTAAAGTAAAGCATGGCATTGAGCTACTCAAAGAGCTTAACAAAAGTCCCTTAGTGACCTTGAGCCAAAAGGGATCGGAAAATACATTTGCAAGCATGTGAACATGGCAAAAACATAATCAGATCACAGACTTAGTGAAAAACAGATATCAAGTAGGCATGTTTACGAGCTCGATGCACTCACTACAGAGCATGTCATGACAATCTAATCATACACCCATCAAGAATACACATTATACAAGCTAGAAATGGCAAGAACAATAACATAGCATGCACGGATCAACTACAACATCCTCGGCAAAATCGCTAACAAGTAGACAATCTGCCCAAATTCACGAAATAGCAAAAGTAGAGCTCGATTGACTCAAGCTAGGGTGCTCCATAATTTCAAACAAAGACATGGATGGATAGAGGACTACAAGATTAACAAATCATCCTTACTGGTCATCCTCAAAAGAGGCACGGATCACTAGGAAACAACATGAACATATGGCATATTGGTATAAACAGATCTAGGACTTGGTTAAATTGCTAAGTACCAGAAATCAGCCTTAACGAATGCACCACTTTGCAAGCTTGTGCTAGTCAGCACACACATCACAAAAATACATGGGTTGCACCTCTGGAAAGATGGCAAAGCATATATCAAAACGCATGAAGAGCTCAGGGGCATATCATGCACACATTAATCATGGCAAAAATGGCAAATATCTAATTGGAGCAGCAGATTTGACAATTATCTCAAATAGCACTCTTCCAACAGCATTTCGGGCATCAAAATGAACTCAAATGAAAATGATGCAATGAGATGAAATGATGTGCTCTTTGAGGCGAACATTTTGATATGCTATATGCCCAAAACGGAGCTACGGATGCGGAGATACAACATGATGAAAAATGCAAAATAGATAGGGTTTCGGGGCAAAAGTCAACCGTCCCAAATAGATCTAGATCCGGCCCGGGAGCACTATAGCAGCGGCGCGGCTGCCGAGGATGGCCGGATTCATCGCCGGACTTGATGAAGGCAACAGCGGCCGGCGGATCCAGGCGAGGAGGAGGGTGGAGGGCAGCCGGAGAGGGCCGGACGGCGAGGAGGAGCTCGCCGGGGCGTGCGGCGGCGGGTCCGCGGCGTCTGTGCGGCGGTGCCTCGCCGGAGCGGCGAGGCCGGCAATGGCGTGCGGCGGCCGGAGCGGGGAGCTCGCCAGCGTGGGCGGCGCGCCTGGAGATGGGCTCGGGGGCCGGCTGCGGGCCTGCGGGCCGGCGGCGAACTGGGGACCCGCGGCGCCACGTGGCGGCTCGCGGTTCGTCGCGGGCGGCGGCGGACGTGTCCGGCGGCCGGCGGACGTGTCCGGCCGCGCGGAGAGAGGTGGATCTAGGGTTTCGGATGAGGGGAACCACGAATTTTGGGAGGGTGGTGTATTTATAGGCATAGAGGGAGCTAGGAGTGTCCAAATGAGGTGCGGTTTTCGGCCACGCGATCGTGATCGAACGCTCTAGATGATGGAGAGGGTTTTGGTGGGTTTTGGGCCAAATTGAAAGGGTGTTGGGCTGCAACACACACGAGGCCTTCTCGGTCCCTCGGTTAACCGTTGGAGCATCAAACGAAGTCCAAATGGTACGAAACTTGACAGGCGGTCTACCGGTAGTTAACCGAGGACGCTTGGCAAGTCTCGGTCCAATCCAGAAATGTTTAATCCCCACACACGAAAGAAAGGTAGAAATGACCACCGGAGGAGAACGGAGCGCCGGAATGCAAAACGGACAACGGGGAAAATGCTCGGATGCATGAGATGAACACGTATGCAAATGCAATGCACATGATGACATGATATGAGATGCATGATAACGACCACAACACACGGAGACAAAAACCCGAACCCGAGAAAATAAAATAACTTAACGCCGGAAACAGCAAGAGTTGGATTACATATTAGGTAAATCATATCCGGGGTGTTACAGGGGTACCGTCCGATGGTAGAGCTAGGTCATACCTATCACGACAGTGCGGCGCGCCCGGCTATGGCTCGAATCCGTTGAAGATCAAGTCCCCACGGATGTTGGCCGTGTAATTCAAACTTCCAAATCTGACCTGATGGCCAGGGGCGTAGCTTTCAATCTGCTCCAGATGTCCAAGCGAATTAGCCCGCAGTGCAAAGCCGCCGAATACAAAGATCTGTCCAGGGAGAAAAGTCTCACCCTGGACCGCATCGCTATTGATGATAGTAGGAGCCATCAAGCCTAACAGCGACGACACAAAGGAACTCTCAATGAAAGCACCAATGTCGGTGTCAAAACCGGCGGATCTCGGGTAGGGGGTCCCGAACTGTGCGTCTAGGCCGGATGGTAACATGAGGCAAGGGACACGAAGTTTTACCCAGGTTCGGGCCCTCTTTATGGAGGTAAAACCCTACGTCCTGCTTGATTAATATTGAAGATATGGGTGTTACAAGAGTAGATCTACCACGAGATCCAAGAGGCTAAACCCTAGAAGCTAGCCTACGGTATGATTGTATGTTGTCATTGTTGTGCTATGGGCTAAAACCCTCCGGTTTATATAGACACCAGAGAGGGCTAGGGTTACACAAGGTCGGTTACAACGGAGGAGATATCCATATACGTATTGCCTAGCTTGCCTTCCACGCAAAGTAGAGTCCCATCCGGACACGAGACGAAGTCTTCAATCTTCTATTTTCATAGTCTAACAGTCCGGCTAATGGAGATAGTCCGGCTGTCCGGAGACCCCCTAATCCAGGACTCCCTTAGTCCCCTTTAGCGCTCAAGCAGCCGTTGAGAGGTAAGAAAGGGGGGTGACGTTGCTGCAGCAGGGCTGCGGTTAGTACAGTTCTTAGTCCTAAGCGGTTTAGCCAAACCGGGCTCGTGACTTATCTTGATGGTCCGGAGTTGATTCCTCATGATGCGCCAGATTCGTGGATAGGCAACCGAAGCATAGCCAAGCCAGGCCCATGCGAGCCTCCCCCTTCTCCATGCTCTCCTTCGTGCTCTGCGTCCTCAGGTCCCGGCCCTCGAGCGAGCTCAGCCGCTGCTGGTATGCCAGGTCGCGTGCCATGGTCAAGGCCAGGGGGTGAGGGCTGGAGAGCCAGTAAGAGCTCCTAAGTCGCGATGCTTAGGATCCCCCTTTTAATGCACAAGCGGATTGCATGGGAGAATAGGGGGCTCGTGGTCCCGCCTACCGTCGCCTTCAGGAGATTCCTGCAAGCCAGCACAAGGAGAGACACAGTTTGCCATTACGGTTGTCGGTCTGCCGTTGGTCGTTCCGCGAGGAGATGAAGGCACTGAGGGCCTAGTGAGGTGACGTGTGCGGGGCATGCCGTGAGCCAGAGCTCGACCGCTCAGGTTTGTCGATGTTGTAGGGACGGACCCGAGCACAAGCGTCGTGCCAGCGTGAGGTGATAGTCATAGATAGATTAAGCATGAAAGGCAACCTAGCTCAGGTAAATGCATGAATGATACGTGCCACTGGGTCAGGCCCGAGCGGCTTAGGGATGATGCAGCCCAAGGGGCGCCCCCAGCAAGGTAAGCTAAAGACATAAAAAAGAAGGGATACATGCCACAGGGTCGGACCCACGCGGACTGGGAATAATGCAGCCCCCTGGGCGCTCCCGGCTAAATGAACTTGGAAAGTGTCACCTAGTTCCGTTGATGAAGGGGTGTTGAGGCAGCTGAAGGTACGCGGCGAAGGGGTTGCCCCTCATGAGCCACTGGGGCCCTGAGCCTCGGGAGGCTCTGGGGGTCCACGCAGTTTCTTGAGGACCGTTGCCGTCTCCGCTAGGACCGCGTGGTGCCTGGCCTCCTGACCCGCCATGACGCTCCACAGGTTGCGCTGGAAGGTAGCAGCCATGCTCGGTAGGCCTAACGACATACGAACGAAGCTGTGAGGTGGACCTTTGCCGCGCCCAACACGCGAAGGCCAGAAGCGCTCTTGAGATGCGGCTCAGTTGAGCCCTGGTATGTCGATGCAGACGCGCAGCTCACCACCCTCACCTGGGTGGGGAGCAACGCCAGGTGGGCGGCGGTCACCGCGTATTGCTCTTGCTTCCTGAAGCTCCTGAGATACCTTGGTGATGAACTCCCGAGCACCGGGCGCTCCTTGTCCAATGTCCTCCTGAGGGAGACGTGCCGCAAAACATGCCTCCAAGTGGTGCCCGAGCGCCTCCCTCGTGATGTTGGCAAGGTCTAAGGCGCTCTAGAAGAGAGCCCCCAAGCCCTGCCCGAGGTGGGCACCGGGCGCGTCTTCCTATGCGACAGAGGGAGGCGCCCCTGGTGCGGGCGCTGATCTTGACGAGGGGCCACTTGTGACGCTGCCCTCCCGAGGTTCGGCATGGAGTAGCTGCTTCTTCTTCTAGGGGACGACCTCAGGAGGGTACTGAGCTGCATTGTTGCCGGGGTCTTCGATTGACGCTGCTTGGAAGGCGCACTCGAGGGAGCACACCGCATCTCTTTCTTCGTAGGGGACCGTGATGATCTCGCCGCTTCCTGGCATCTTGAGGACATTGTAGCCGTGGTGCATCACTGACATGAACTTGGCCAGGGCCGGATACCCGAGGATGGCATTGTATGGCAGACGGATGTGGGCGACGTCAAAGTCGATGAGCTCGGTGCAGTAGTGGTTACGTTCTCCAAAGGTGACTGGGAGGTGGACCTGACCTATCGGCGTGGTGGAGCCGTCGGTCACTCCTGAGAAAAGGCTTGGTGGGCTGAAGCTGGTCATGCGGCACTTGGAGGTTGTCGAACATGTCGACGGACAGGACGTTGAGCCCTACGCCGCCATCGATGAGAGTCTTGGTAACTTGCACATTGCTAATGACTGGTGAACAGAGCATCGGGAGGACGCCGGCAGTAGCCGCGCACTTGAGATGATCTGCCGAGCTGAACATGATGGCGCACTAGGACCATCTGCGGGCGCGTGGCCTCGAGCTTGGGGAGGACTGCGTTCACTTCACGAGCAAACTATTTGAAGATACGCTGTGAGGCTGGGGCTTGAGCTCCGCCCAAGATGCAGGCGATGGCACGCGGCTCCTGGAAGCCCCCAGCCCCTCGTCTTGATGGTGGTCGTCATTCCTTCTCAGTGGTGGCAGTAGTGGAGGGAGACCGGCGTTGCCCCGAGGACGATCCTCACGAGGCTGATCCTACCAGCGGTCCTCACCAGGCCGGTCGCGCCACTCCTGGCATGGGCCACGGTCATCCCAGCGTCCGCCACCATGTCCTCCTCTTCGGTCGTAGCCCCGGTGGTTGCACTTGGGGCGTCGACCGAAGCGTCCTTCTCGAATGGCTCTGAGCTCTTGACAGTCGCTGGTGTTGTGGCTATGCAGGTTATGGAAGGTGCAGAACGATCGACTGCTCTTGGATGACTCGGGCAGGTCCCTGCCGCGCTTTGTGTCCGGCTCCACCACGAGCACGGCTTCTCCCTTGCGCTTCACGTCTTTGGCCTTGGTTTTCTTCTCCTCCGGGTCCGCAGCCGGGAGCTCGAGGAGGGAGAGACGCCCCTCCTCTGCTCTTGCGCACTTGGTCGCCGGGTTGAACAGCTCCAGAGATGTGCACAACTCCTCGTGGATGGCGAGCTCCTCCTTCATCTTGACATCGCGGACGCCATCGGAGAACGCGGAAATGATGGCCTCATCCGTCACCTTGGGGATCTTGAGGCAAACGTTGTTGAAGCGCTGGATGTACTTCTGGAGGGTCTCTCCTGGTTGTTTCTTGACGCGGCGTAGGTCACCCGCAGCCAGTGGGCGGTCGCGAGTGCCCTGGAAGTTGGCGACGAAACAGTCGCGCATCTCGTTCCAGGAGGAGATCGAGCCTGGAGGCAGGTTCAGGAGCCTGGAGCGGGCACCATCCTTGAGAGCCATGGGGAACCAGTTCGCCATGACTTTCTCGTCGCCATTGGCCGCCTCGATGCTCAGCTCATAGAGCTGCAGGAACTCCAGGGGGTCGGGGGTGCCGTCATAGCGAGGAGGCAGATCCAGCTTGAACTTGCCCGGCCAAGCGATGCTACGCAGCTTAGGTGTGAAGGCGCGGCAGCCTGCCGTGGTCACCGGGACTCTGTGCTGGTGGAGAACTTGTCCTTGATGGGGTCCACACATTGCTGCCGCAGGCGGCACGCGGTCTTGCCGTGGTCGCGCAGGGAGCGCGGGGGTGTTTTTTCTCGCGGCCGAGGGACTTCTTGGCATCTTTTTTCTTCCTGCGCGGGCACCGGACGCGACAGGTCGCGCCGTGGGGCCGCGCGCCTGGGCGCCAAGACTCCGTCTTGGGGCAGAGGTGGTGGAGGCGCTCCATGGGCCACGCCGCCCGCGGCTGGCGAAGGGCGAGGCAGCGAGAGGGACGGCGCAGGGGAGCCCCCTACGGCGCTGACAAGCTCGGCGATGCGGTCGAGCCAGTCCTCGTAGAGGTCGTCGATGGGGCGGTAGAGGAGGAGCTTGCGCGCCATGCACAGAGCGGGCTGCGCGTCCACGGGAGCGCGACGAGCGTGGGATGACGAACTGGCTAGGGTCAGCGATGGAGTGGCGGTGCGGCCGTCCCACCGCACCGAGGGGGTGCAGCGAGGATACTTGCTGCTCGTTCCCCGTCGGGCCGGTGGCGGCGGCAAGTTACGGAGACCGATGGTGTGGCCCGCTGACGGGAGCCGTCTGAGCAATGCGGGCGGCGAAGGTAGCCTGGCGCTTAGGGCGAGTGCGGCGAATGTCCGTGATGGAGACGATGAAGCAATGGGACGCGGAGCGACGAAAGGGAAGCTTCGGCGCACCCCTACCTGGCGCGCCAAATGTCGGATCTCGGGTTCCGGCAAAACCTCAAGGTTGGAACACTGGGGTGCGCGCGAAGATCTCCCCCTACCAATTCACATCCTAGCTTCGCTAAGATCTCATGGGCTAACCAGACGAACTCACAACACAAAGGACACAAGATTTATACTGGTTCGGTTCACCGTTGTGGTGTAATACCCTACTCCAGTGTGGTGGTAGTGGATTTCCTCTTGGGCTAAGGATGAACAGTACAAGGGGAAGAACAACCTCCTGAGGAGAGGTGTTCTTGTGCTTGGTGAACTTGTGGTTGTTCGGATCTCTGTTTTCCCTCCCCTAGCTATGGTGGTGGCTAGTCCTATTTATAGAGGCCCTGGTCCACTCCTCAAATATTGAGCGGGAAGGGAGCCAACAACGGCCAATTTGAAAGGGGACAACTAGTACAACTTATCCTGACAAAAGCAGTCTTCTCCTACAAAAGGCTCTGGTGGTGACGCCGCCTTGGGCTCCATGGTGACCTCCGTCTTGTCGTCCTGCTGGTCTTGGTCTCGTTGCACTGATATGGAAACCTTTGCTTGACACCTTGGTACTCCGCGCCTGCGCTTGCTTCCTTAGCACCAAAGAGGAAACAAGGACACGGTGCGCGCTGGCGCCCGCCTGATCTTGATTGTCATGGCTCACGTCATTGAAACCTCGTGAGGTTTGCCTTGCCTTGAACTCTCCGCCCCTCACGAGCCAGCCTGGTGAGGGCGCTCCTGAGGAGGTCTTGTGTCGTCCGCCTCGCGAGGCTTGGCCCCTCGCGAGGGTCTTGAGTGCTTGTTGGTGAAGATGGGCCGTACGGGCCCGCTCGCCAAGGCACGCCATGGGCCGCAGGCAGGCAAGTCTGGGGACCCCCGTTCCCAGAACGCTGATAGGCGCACCAGCCCCTTGTGGGCTGGTGTGCTTCCTTCTTATGGCCCATAAGGCCCGTAACTTCTCCCGGGGGGTTCCGTTAACCTCCCGGTACTCCGGAAAAATGCCCGAACCACTCAGAACCGTTCTGATGTCCAAACATAGGCTTCCAATATATTGATCTTTATGTCTCAACCATTTCGAGACTCCTCGTCATGCCCATGATCACATCTGGGACTCTGAACAACCTTCGGTTCATCAAAACACATAAACTCATAATACCGATCGTCACCTAACGTTAAGCGTGCGGACCCTACGGGTTCGAGAACTATGTAGACATGACCGAGACTCACTTCCGGTCAATAACCAATAGAGGAACCTGGATGTTCATATTGGCTCCCACATATTATACAAAGATCTTTATCGGTCAAACCGCATAACGATATACGTTGTTCCCTTTGTCATCGGTATGTTACTTGCCCGAGATTCGATCGTTGGTATCTCAATACCTAGTTCAATCTCGTTACCGGCAAGTCTCTTTACTCGTTTTGTAATGCTACATCCCGTAACCAACTCATTAGCTACATTTCTTGCAAGGCTTATATTGATGTGCATTACCGAGGGGGCCCAGAGATACCTCTCCGACAATCGGAGTGACAAATCCTAATCTTGATCTATGCCAACTCAACAAACACCATTGGGGACACCTGTAGAGCACCTTTATAATCACCTAGTTATGTTGTGACATTTGGTAGCACACAAAGTGTTCCTCCGGTATTCGGGAGTTGCATGATCTCATAGTCGTAGGAATATGTATAAGTTATGGAGAAAGCAATAGCAGCAAACTAAACGATCATCGTGCTAAGCTAACGGATGGGTCAAGTCAATCACATTATTCTCTAATGATGTGATCCTGTTAATCAAATGACAACTCATGCCCATGGTTAGGAAACATAGCCATCATTGATTCAACGAGCTAGTCAAGTAGAGGCAAACTAGTGACACTCTATTTGTCTATGTATTCACACATGTACTAAGTTTCCGGTTAATACAATTCTAGCATGAATAATAAACATTTATCATGATATAAGGAAATGTAAATAACAACTTTATTATTACCTCTAGGGCATATTTCCTTCATATTGACCGAGTCAAATGCATCAAGGACGGAGGAGACCAACTCTTGGTGAAGGACGAGGAGTTTAAGCATAGGTGGTAGGAGTACTTCGACAAGTTGTTCAATGGGGAGAATGAGAGTTCTACCATTGAACTGGTTGGCTCCTTTGATGAGACTAGCGTGCATTTTGTGCGGCGAATCTAGGAGTCTGAGGTCAATGAGGCTTTAAAAAGGATGAAAGGAGGCAAGGCGATGGGCCCTAATTGTAGTATCCCCATTGATGTGTGGAAAGGCCTCAGGGACATAGTGATAGTATGGCCAACCAAGCTTTTCAACCTCATTTTTCTGGCAAACAAGATGCCAGAAGAATGGAGATGGGCTATATTAGTACCAATCTTCAAGAACAAGGGGAATGTTCAGAGTTGTACTAATTACCATGGAATTAAGTTGATGAGCCATACAAAGAAGCTATGGGAGAGAATCATTGAGCACCTCTTAAGAAGAATGACAAGCGTGACCAAAAATTGGTTTGGTTTCATGCATGGGAGGTCGACCATGGAATCCATTTTCTTGGTACAACAACTTGTGGAGAGATACAGGGAGCAAAAGAAGGACTTGCATATGGTGTTCATTGATGTCTACTACACAACCTTCTTCTTATAGATGTTGTTGGGCCTCCAAGTGTAGAGGTTTGTAGGACAGTAGCAAATTTCCCTCAAGTGGATGACCTAAGGTTTATCAATCCGTGAGAGGCGTAGGATGAAGATGGTCTCTCTCAAGCAACCCTGCAACCAAATAACAAAGAGTCTCTTGTGTCCCCAATACACCCAATACAATGGTAAATTGTATAGGTGCACTAGTTCGGTGAAGAGATTGTGATACAAGTGCAGTATGGATGGTAGATATAGGTTTTTGTAATCTGAAAATATAAAACAGCAAGGTAGCAAGTGGTAAAAGTGGGTGTAAACGGTATTGCAATGCTAGGAAACAAGGCCTAGGGTTCATACTTTCACTAGTGCAAGCTCTCTCAACAATAATAACATAATTGGATCATATAACTATCCCTCAACATACAAGAAAGAGTCACTCCAAAGTCACTAATAGCAGAGAACAACGAAGAGATTATTGTAGGGTATGAAACCACCTCAAAGTTATCCTTTCTGATCGATCTATTCAAGAGTCCATAGTAAAATAGCACGAAGCTATTCTTTCTGTTCAATCTATCCTAGAGTTCGTACTAGAATAACACCTTAAGACACAAATCAACCAAAACCCTAATGTCACCTAGATACTCCAATGTCACCTCAACTATTCGTGGGTATGATTATACGATATGCATCACACAATCTCAGATTCATCTATTCAACCAACACAAAGAACTTCAAAGAGTGCCCCAAAGTTTCTACCGGAAAGTCAAGACGAAAACATGTGCCAACCCCTATGCATAAGTTCACGAGGTCACGGAACTCGCAAGTTGATCACCAAAACATACATCAAGTGGATCACATGATATCCCATTGTCACCACAGATAAGCACATGCAAGACATACATCAAGTGTTCTCAAATCCTTAAAGACTCAATCCGATAAGATAAATTCAAAGGGAAAACTCAATTCATCACAAGAGAGTAGAGGGGGAGAAACATCATAAGATCCAACTATAATAGCAAATCTCGCGATACATCAAGATCATGCCGAATCAAGAACACGAGAGAGAGATTAAACACATAGCTACTGGTACATACCCTCAGCCCTGAGGGTGAGCTACTAACTCCTCGTCATGGAGAGCGCCAGGATGATGAGGATGGCCACCGGAGAGGGATTCCCCCCTCCGGCAGGGTGCCGAAACAGGTCTAGATTGGTTTTCGGTGGCTACGGAGGCTTGCAGCGGCGGAACTCTCGATCTAGGTTATGTTCTGGAAGTTTGGGTATATATAAGAGGTGTTGGAGTCGGGAACAAGTCAGGGGGGTCCCCGAGGCGGCCACGAGGTAGGGGGGCGCACCCAGGGGGTAGGCGCGCCCCCACCCTCGTGGTGGCCTCGGGACTCTTCTGGCCCATCTTCGGTACTCTGTGGGCTTCTTCTGGTCCAAAAATGATCTCCGTGAAATTTCAGGTCAATTGGACTTCGTCTGGTTTTCCTTTTCTGCGATACTCAAAAATAGGCAAAAAACAACAATTTGCACTAGGCCTTTGGTTAGTAGGTTAGTCCCAAAAATAATATAAAAGTGTATAATAAAGCCCATTAAACATCCAAAACAGATAATATAATAGCATGGAACAATAAAAAATTATAGATATATTGGAGACGTATCAAGCATCCCCAAGGTTAATTCCTGCTTGTCCTCGAGTAGGTAAATGATAAAAACAGAATTTTTGATGTGGAATGCTACCTAGCATAATTCTCTATGTAATTTTCTTTATTGTGGCATGAATGTTCAGATCCGAAAGATTCAAGGCAAAAGTTTAATATTGACATAAAAATAATAATACTTCAAGCATACTAACTAAGCAATTATGTCTTCTCAAAATAACATGGCCAAAGAAAGTTCATCCCTACAAAATCATATAGTTTGGTCATGCTCCATTTTCGTCACACAAGAATGCTCTCATCATGCACAACCCCGATGACAAGCCAAGCTATTGTTTCATACTTTAGTAATCTAAAAAAATCAACTTTCACGCAATATATGAGCATGAGCCATGGATATATCACTATGGGTGGAATAGAGTATAATGATGGGGGTTATGTGGAGAAGACAAAAAAGGAGAAAGTCTCACATTGACGCGGCTAATCAACGGGATAGGGAGATGCCCATTACTACCTCTTGAGCACTGCATAGGTATTCCCTTGAAGAGGAAAGGGTGATGCAACAGAGCAGCGTAAGTATTTCCCTCAGTTTTTGCAAACCAAAGTATCAATCTGGTAGGAGGCCACGCACGAGTCCCTCGCACCTACACAAACAAATAAACTCCTCGCAACCAACGCGATAAAGGGATTGTCAATCCCTTCACGGTCACCTACGAGAGTGAGATCTGATAGATATGATAATATAATATTTTTGGTATTTTTATGATAAAGATAAATAAAGATGCAAGTAAAATAAATGACAAAGGAAATAACTAAGTATTGGAAAGATTAATATGATGGAAAATAGACCCGGGGGCCATAGGTTTCACTAGAGGCTTCTCACGAGAGCACAAGTATTACGGTGGGTGAACAAATTACTGTTGAGAAATTGACAGAATTGAGCATAGTTATGAGAATATCTAGGTATGATCATGTATATAGGCATCACGTCCGAGACAAGTAGACCGACTCCTGCCTGCATCTACTACTATTACTCCACACATCGACCGCTATCCAGCATGCATCTAGAGTATAAGTTCAAGAGAATAGAGTAACGCTTTAAGCAAGATGACATGATGTAGAGGGATAAACTCATGCAATATGATATAAACCCCATCTTGTTATCCTCGATGGCCACAATACAATATGTGCCTTGCTGCCCCTACTGTCACTGGGAAAGGACACCGCAAGATTGAACCCAAAGCTAAGCACTTCTCCCATTGCAAGAAAGATCAATCTAGTAGGCCAAACCAAGCTGATAATTCGAAGAGGCTTGCAAAGATAACCAATCATACATAAAAGAATTCAGAGAAGATTCAAATATTGTTCATAGATAAACTTGATCATAAACCCACAATTCATCGATCTCAACAAACACACCGCAAAAGAAGATTACATCGAATAGATCCCCACAAGAGAGGGGGAGAACTTTGTATTGAGATCCAAAAAGAGAGAAGAAGACATCTAGCTAATAACTATGGACACGTAGGTCTGAAGTAAACTACTCACACTTCATCGGAGAGGCTATGGTGTTGATGTAGAAGCCCTCCGTGATCGATACCCCCTCCGGCGGAGCTCCGGAAAAGGCCCCAAGATGGGATCTCATGGATACAGAAAGTTACGATGGTGGAATTAGGGTTTTGGTTCTGTATCTGGTAGTTTGGGGGTACATAGGTATATATAGGAGGAAGGAGTACGTCGGTGGAGCAACATGGGCCCCACGAGGGTGGAGGGCGCGCCTGGGGGGGGGGGTAGGTGCGTCCCCAACCTCGTGCCTTCCTGGTTGATTACTTGACGTAGGGTCCAAGTCCTCTGGATCATGTTCGTTCCGAAAATCACGTTCCCGAAGGTTTCATTCCGTTTGAACTCCGTTTGATATTCTTTTTCTGCGAAACTCTCAAATAGGCAAAAAACAGCAATTCTGGGTTGGGCCTCCGGTTAATAGGTTAGTCCCAAAAATAATATAAAAGTGTATAATAAAGCCCAATAATGTCCAAAACAGGATATAATATAGCATGGAACAATCAAAAATTATAGATACGTTGGAGACGTATCAAGCATCCCCAAGCTTAATTCCTGCTCATCCTCGAGTAGGTAAATGATAAAAACAGAATTTTTGATGTGGAATGCTACTTGGCATAATTTCAATGTAATTCTCTTAATTGTGGTATGAATATTCATATCCGAAAGATTCAAGAAAAAAGTTCAATATTGACATAGAAATAATAATACTTCAAGCATACTAACTAAGCAATTATGTTTCTTCAAAATAACATGGCCAAAGAAAGTTATCCCTACAAAATCATATAGTCTGGCTATGCTCCATCTTCACCACACAAAGTATTCAAATCATGCACAACCCCGATGACAAGCCAAGCAATTGTTTCATACTTTTGGTGTTCTCAAACTTTTTCAATCTTCACACAATACATGAGCGTGAGCCATGGACATAGCACTATGTGGAATAGAATGGTGGTTGTGGAGAAGACAAAAAGGGAGAAGATAGTCTCACATCAACTAGGCGTATCAATGGGCTATGGAGATGCCCATCAATAGATATCACTGTGAGTGAGTAGGGATTGCCATGCAATGGATGCACTAGAGCTATAAATGTATGAAAGCTCAACAAAAGAAACTAAGTGGGTGTGCATCCAACTTGCTTGCTCACGAAGACCTAGGGCATTTGAGGAAGCCCATCGTTGGAATATACAAGCCAAGTTCTGTAATGAAAAATTCCCACTAGTATATGAAAGTGATAACATAGAAGACTCTCTGTCATGAAGATCATGGTGCTACTTTGAAGCACAAGTGTGGAAAAAAGGATAGTAGTATTGCCCCTTTTTATTTATTTACTCCCTTTTTGGGCCTTCTTTTTTTGTCCTTTCTTTTTTCTTTTTTTATTAGGACAATACTCTATGAATGATGATCATCACACTTCTATTTGTTTACAACTCAATGATTACAACTCGATACTAGAACAAAGTATGACTCTATATGAATGCTTCCGGCGGTATACCGGGATAGCAATGATGCATGAGTGACTTATATGAAAGAATTATGAACGGTGGCTTTGCCACAACTAAAATGTCAACTACATGATCATGCGAAGCAATATGACAATGATGGAGCGTGTCATAGTAAACGGAATGGTGGAAAGTTGCATGGCAATATATCTTGGAATGGCTATGGAAATGCCACGATAGGTGGGTATGGTGGCTGTTTTGAGGAAGGTATATGGTGGGTGTATGATACCGGCGAAAGGTGCGCGGTATTAGAGAGGCTAGCAATGGTGGAAGGGTGAGAGTGCGTATAATCCATGGACTCAACATTAGTCATAAAGAACTCACATACTTATTACAAAAATCTATTAGTTATCGAAGAAAAGTACTACGTGCATGCTCCTAGGGGGATAGATTGGTAGGAAAAGAGCATCGCTCATCCCCGACCGTCACTCATAAGGAGGACAATCAGTAAATACATCATGCTCTGACTTCTTAACATAACGGTTCACCATACGTGCATGCTACGGGAATCACAAACTTCAACACAAGCATTTCTCAAATTCACAACTACTCAACTAGCACGACTCTAATATCACCATCTCCATATCTCAAAACAATTATCAAGTTTCAAACTTATCATAGTATTCAACACACTCATAAGAAAATTTTATTATTAATCTTGAATGCCTAACATAATTAAAGAAAATTACCATGCTGTTTTGTAGGACTCTCAAAATAATCTAAGTGAAGCATGAGAGAACAATGGTTTCTATAAAAAAAATCTACCAACATGCTCTAAAAGATATAAGTGAAGCACTAGAGCAAAAACTATATAACTCAAAAGATATAAGTGAAGCACATAGAGTATTCTAACAATTTCTGAATCATGAGTGTCTCTCTCAAAAAGGTGTGTGCAGCAATGATGATTGTGGAAAACTAACAAATAAAGGCTCAAATAACACAAGACGCTCCAAGAAAAACACATATCATGTGGTAAATAAAAATATAGCTCCAAGTAAAGTTACCGATAGAAGTAGACGAAGGAGGGGATGCCTTCCGGGACATCCCCAAGCTTTGGATTTTAGGTGTCCTTAGATTATCTTGGGGTGCCATGGGCATCCCCAAGCTTAGGCTCTTGCCACTCCTTGTTCCATAATCCATCAAATCTTTTACCCAAAACTTGAAAACTTCACAATACAAAACTTAAAGTAGAAAATATCGTGAGCTCTGTTAGAGAAAGAAAAGAAAACACCACTTCAAGGTACTGTAATGAACTCATTATTTATTTATGTTGGTGTTAAACCTACTGTATTCCAACTTCTATATGGTTTATAAACTATTTTACTAGCCATGGATTCATTAAAATAAGCAAACAACACACGGAAAACAGAATCTGTCAAAAACAGAACAGTCTGCAATAATCTGTAGCTAACGCAAGATCTGGAACCCCAAAAATTCTAAAATAAATTGCTGGACGTGAGGAATTTATCTATTAATCATCTTCAAAAATAATTAACTAAATAACACTTTCCAAATAAAAATGGCAGCAGTTCTCGTGAGCGCTAAAGTTTCTGTTTTTTACAGCAAGATTAAAAAGACTTTCCCCAAGTCTTCCCAACGGTTCTACTTGGAACAAACACTAATTAAACACAAAAAACACAACCAAAACATAGGCTAGATAAATTATTTATTACTAAACAGGAGCAAAAAGCAAGTAATAAAAATAAAATTGGGTTGCCTCCCAACAAGCGCTATCGTTTAACGCCCCTAGCTAGGCATATAAGCGAAGATAGATCTAGGTATATTTAGTTGGTAATTCTTTAATGAGACATCTATCACCTTTAGGAGTTTCTTTCCTTTTATCAATAATCAAACTTCTAGGCACAAAATCAAAAAAATCATTAGTAGCAAATGGTTCCTCAATGATAGTAAAAAGATTAGGATGAATACTTATAGATTTGAGATCCGCAGTTTCTTTGCTAGAGGATTCACCCCTATTTTTAGGAACATACATAAGCTTGGCAATTTTAGTTGTAGGACTTGGGGTATTCTTTACGGAAGAAAAAGCGGTTCCCAAGTTGGTAATGATACCCTCAAGTTTATCAATTCTAGTGGAATCATGATTTATTCTTTCATTAACTATGGGTTCCTTCTCCTTAATATTTTTCAAAGTGACTCCTACTTTAGATGCATATTGAGTAATTTGGTTGTGGATCTTTTTATTGAAATTTTCAATTAACTCTACGGTAGCAACTTTATTTTCAATAATTTCAAGTTTTTGCATTACATTCTCCAAAGTTAACATAGTTCCATTAAGCAAAAGATGAGGTGAGCCAAACAAATCTATCATAGCATTATAGGAATCAAAAGTGTGGCTACCCAAGAAGTTCCCTCCGGTAATGGTATCAAGGACATATCTGTGCCAAGGAGTAGCACCTACATAAAAATTGCTAAGAAGAATAGAAGTAGATTGCTTCCTGGTAGATCTATTTTGAGCATTGCAAATTCTATACCAAGCGTCTTTTAGGTTTTCTCCTTCCCTTTGATTAAAATTAAGAACTTCATTTTCGGGAGACAACGGAGAAGATAGGGGACTAGCCATAACGACAAGCAAGCAAACCAACATACAAGCAAACAAGAAACGGGCAAAAAGAGGCGAATAGAGAAAGAGAGGGAGGATGGAGAGAGAGAGGGCGAATAAAACGGCAAGGGTGAAGTGGGGGGAGAGGAAAACGAGAGGCAAATGGCAAATAATGTAATGCGGGAGACAAGGGTTTGTGATGGGTACTTGGTATGTTGACTTTTGCGTAGACTCCCCGACAACGGTGCCAGAAATCCTTCTTGCTACCTCTTGAGCACTGCGTTGGTTTTCCCTTGAAGAGGAAAGGGTGATGCAGCAGAGCAGCATAAGTATTTCCCTCAGTTTTTGAGAACCAAGGTATCAATCCAGTAGGAGGCCACGCACGAGTCCCTCACACCTACACAAACAAATAAACTCCTCGCAACCAACGCGATAAAGGGGTTGTCAATCCCTTCACAGTCACCTACGAGAGTGAGATCTGATAGATATGATAAGATAATATTTTTGGTATTTTTATGATAAAGAGAAATAAAGATGCAAGTAAAATAAATGACAAAGGAAATAACTAAGTATTGGAAGATTAATATGATGGAAAATAGACCTGGGGGCCATAGGTTTCACTAGAGGCTTCTCTCAAGAGCATAAGTATTACGGTGGGTGAACAAATTACTGTTGAGTAGTTGACAGAATTGAGCATAGTTATGAGAAATATCTAGGTATGATCATGTATATAGGCATCACGTCCGAGACAAGTAGACCAACTCCTGCCTGCATCTACTACTATTACTCCACACATCGACCACTATCCAGCATGCATCTAGAGTATTAAGTTCAAGAGAACAGAGTAACGCTTTAAGCAAGATGACATGGTGTAGAGGGATAAACTCATGCAATATGATATAAACCCCATCTTGTTATCCTCGATGGCAACAATACAATACGTGCCTTGCTTCCCCTACTGTCACTGGGAAAGGACACCGCAAGATTGAACCCAAAGCTAAGCACTTCTCTCATTGCAAGAAAGATCAATCTAGTAGGCCAAACCAAACTGATAATTCGATGAGGCTTGCAAAGATAACCAATCATACATAAAAGAATGCAGAGAAGATTCAAATATTGTTCATAGATAAACTTGATCATAAACCCACAATTCATCGGTCTCAACAAACACACCGCAAAAGAAGATTACATCGAATAGATCTCCATAAGAGAAGGGGAGAACTTTGTATTGAGATCCAAAAAGAGAGAAGAAACCATCTAGCTAATAACTATGGACCCGTAGGTCTGAAGTAAACTACTCACACTTCATCGGAGAGGCTATGGTGTTGATGTAGAAGCCCTCCATGATCGATACCCCCTTTGGCGGAGCTCCGGAAAAGGCCCTAAGATGGGATCTCGTGGGTACAGAAAGTTATGGCGGTGGAATCAGAGTTTTGGCCCTATATCTGGTAGTTTGAGGGTACGTAGGTATATATAGGAGGAAGGACTACATCGATGGAGCAATGTGGGCCCCACGAGGGTGGAGGGCGTGCCTGGGGGGGGGGGGGTAGGCGCGCCCCCCACCTCGTGCCTTCCTGGTTGATTACTTGACGTAGGGTCCAAGTCCTCTGGATCATGTTCGTTCCGAAAATCACGTTCCCGAAGGTTTCATTCCGTTTGGACTCCGTTTGATATTCTTTTTCTGCGAAACTCTGAAATAGGAAAAAACAGCAATTCCGGGCTAGGTCTCAGGTTAATAGGTTAGTCCCAAAAATAATATAAAAGTGTATAACAAAGCCCAATAATGTCCAAAACAGGATATAATATAGCATGGAACAATCAAAAATTATAGATATGTTGGAGACGTATCACCCATCAATTGATGTCAATGCAAGGAGTAGGGATTGCCATGCAACAGATGCACTAGAGCTATAAATGTATGAAAGCTCAACAAAAGAAACTAAGTGGGTGTGCATCAACTTGCTTGCTCACGAAGACCTAGGGCATTTGAGGAAGCCCATTGTTGGAATATACAAGCCAAGTTCTATAATGAAAAATTCCCACTAGTATATGAAAGTGACAAAACAAGAGACTCTCTATCATAAAGATCATGGTGCTACTTGGAAGCACAAGTGTGGAAAAAAGGATAGTAGCATTGTCCCTTTTTATTTCTTTTCTCTTTTTTGGGCCTTTCCTTTTTTGGCCTTTCTCCCTTCTTTTTTTATTTTTTTATTTGGGACAACGCTCTATTGATGATGATCATCACACTTCTATTTATTTACAACTCAATGATTACAACTCGATACTAGAACAAGATATGACTCTATATGAATGCCTCCGGCTGTGTACCGGGAAGGGCAATGAATCAAGAGTGACATGTATGATAAATTATGCATGGTGGCTTTGCCACAAATACGATGTCAACTACATGATCATGCAAGGCAATATGACAATGATGAAGCGTGTCATAATAAATGAAACGGTGGAAAGTTGCATGGCAATATATCTCAGAATGGCTATGGAAATGCCATAATAGGTAGGTATGGTGGCTGTTTTGAGGATGATATAAGGAGGTTTATGTGTGATAGAGCGTATCATATCATGGGGTTTGGATGCACCGGCAAAGTTTGCACCAACTCTCAAGGTGAAAAAGGGCAATGCACGGTACCGAAGAGGCTAGCAATGATGGAAAGGTGAGAGTGCGTATAATCCATGGACTCAACATTAGTCATAAAGAACTCAGATACTTATTGCAAAAATATACAAGTCATCAAAAACCAAGCATTACGTGCATGCTCCTAGGGGGATAGATTGGTAGGAAAAGACCATCAACCGTCCCCGACCGCCACTCATAAGGATGACAATCAAAGAACACCTCATGTTTCAAATTTGTTACACAACGGTTACCATACGTGCATGCTACGAGACTTGCAAACTTCAACACAAGTATTTCTCAAATTCACAACTACTCAACTAGCACGAATCTAATATTACCATCTTCATGTATCAAAAAAATCATCAAGTATCAAACTTCTCATAGTATTCAATGCACTTTTATGAAAGTTTTTATTATACCAATCTTGGATGCCTATCATATTAGGACTAATTTTATAGCCAAAGCAAACTACCATGCTGTTCTAAAGGATTCTCAAAATAATATAAGTGAAGCATGAGAGATCAATAATTTCTATAAAATAAAACCACCACTGTGCTCTAAAAGATATAAGTGAAGCACTAGAGCAAAATTATCCAGCTCAAAAGATATAAGTGAAGCACATAGAGTATTCTAATAAATTCCGATTCTTGTATGTCTCTCCCAAAGGGTGTGTATAGTAAGGATGATTGTGGTAAACTGGAAATCAAAGATTCTAATCATAAAATACGCTCCAAGCAAAACACATACCATGTGGTGAATAAAAATATGGCATCAAGTAAAGTTACCGATGGACGAAGACGAAAGAGGGGATGCCTTCCGGGGCATCCCCAAGCTTAGGCTTTTGGTTGTCCTTGAATTGTACCTTGGGGTGCCTTGGGCATCCCCAATCTTAGGCTCTTTGCACTCCTTATTCCATAATCCATCAAATCTTTACCCAAAACTTGAAAACTTCACAACACAAAACTCAACAGAAAATCTCATGAGCTCCGTTAGTATAAGAAAACAAATCACCACTTAGTTAATGTCAAGACAAGATTCATAATTTTTCTCACATGATGCCTACTGTACCATATCATTTCTACAATTTATATTAAGCAATATAAGCTATAGAAACTAGAAAACAAGCAAACTATGCATCGAAAACCAAATCTGCCAAAAACAGAACAGTCTGTAGTAATCTGTAACTCTCGAATACTTATGTAACTCCAAAAATCCTGAGAAATTAGGAAGTCCTAGGCAATTTGTATATTGATCTACTGTAGTTGCAATTGGTATTTTATCGCTCTCTAGTAAAAAATGAAAATTATTCTCGTGAGCGAATACTTTCTATTTTTATCAGCAAGATCAAACAATAATCACCCAAGAAGATCCTAAAGGCTTTACTTGGCACAAACACTAACTAAAACATAAAAAAACACTATCGTAACAGAGGATAGATGATTTATTTATTACTAAATAGGAAAAAAAAGAGCAAAGAACAAGAATAAAATTGGGTTGGCTCCCAACAAGCGCTAATGTTTAACGCCCCTAGCTAGGCATGATGATTTCAATGATGCTCACATAAAAGATAGAATTGAAACATAAAGAGAGCATCATGAAGAATATGACTAGCACATTTAAGTCTAACCCACTTCCTATGCATATGGATTTTGTGAGCAAACAACTTGTGGGAACAAGAATCAACTTGCATAGGAAGGTAAAACAAACAAATCTTCAAGATTTTCAACACATAGAGAGGAAACTTGATATTATTGCAATTCCTACAAGCATATGTTCCTCCCTCATAATAATTACATGTAGGATCATAAGAAAATTCAACAATATAGCTATCACAAAACATATTCTTAACACGATCCACATGTATGCAAAGTTGACACTCTTCCAAAATAGTGGGAATAACATTAACTAAAGTCATGACCTCTCCAAACCCACTTTCATAATTATCAGAATAAGATTCAATACCCTCCAAAATAGTGGGATCATTACTTCCTAAAGTTGACACTCTTCCAAACCCACTTTCATCAATATAATCATCATAAATAGGAGGCATGCTATCATCAAAATAAATTTGCTCATCAAAACTTGGGGGACAAAAATATCATCTTCATCAAACATAGCATCCCCAAGCTTGTGGCTTTGCATATCATTAGCATCATGGGTATTCAGATAATTCATACTAACAACATTGCAATCATGCTCATCATCCGAAGATTTAGTGCCAAACATTTTAATACATTATTCTTCTAACACTTTGGCACAATCATTGGAATCCTTACTTTCACGAAAGACATTAAAAATATGAATCATATGAGGCAACCTTATTTCCATTGTTTTGTAGTTTTCTTTTATAGACTAAACTAGCGATAAAACAAGAAACAAAAAATATTCGATTGCAAGATCTAAAGATATACCTTCAAGCGCTAACCTCGCCGGCAACGGCGCCAGAAAAGATCTTGATGTCTAATACACAACCTTCTTCTTGTAGACATTGTTGGGCCTCCAAGTGCAGAGGTTTGTAGGAAAGTAGGAAATTTCCCTCAAGTGGAAGACCTAAGGTTTATCAATCCGTGGGAGGCGTAGGATGAAGATGGTCTCTCTCAAGCAAAGAGTCTCTTGTGTCCCCAACACACCCAATACAATGGTAACTTGTATAGGTGCACTAGTTCGGCGAAGAGATGGTGATACAAGTGCAATATGGATGGTAGATATAGGTTTTTGTAATCTGAAAATATAAAAACAGCAAGGTAGCAAGTGGTAAAAGTGAGCGTGAACGATATTGCAATGCTAGGAAACAAGGCCTAGGGTTCATACTTTCACTAGTGCAAGTTCTCTCAACAATAATAACATAATTGGATCATATAACTATCCATCAACATGCAACAAAGAGTCACTCCAAAGTCACTAATAGTGGAGAATAACGAAGAGATTATTGTAGGGTACGAAACCACCTCAAAGTTATCCTTTCTGATCAATCTATTTAAGAGTCCGTAGTAAAATAGCACGAACCTATTCTTTCCGTTCAATCTATCCTAGAGTTCGTACTAGAATAACACCTTAAGACACAAATCGACCAAAACCCTAATGTCACCTAGATACTCCAATGTCACCTCAAGTATCCGTGGGTATGATTATACGATATGCATCTGAAAGTGCAACTATCCCTAGGTGGTTTTGGTAATTCCTAACAACATATAGCTCATTGAGCTAATGCTATTTCAAGATTAATATTTCAGGAAAGCTCAATGATTGGCATGGCATGGATGATAAAAGTGGACCCCTCAAAATGCTAAGGACAAAAGGACTAGCTCAAGCTCAAATCTCAAGACTCTACATTTTCTATTTTAGTGATCCAAGATCACATTGAGTCTATAGGAAAAGCCAATACTATCAAGGAGGGATGAGGTGTTGCTTAATGAGGCTCTTGCTCAAGATGCTTAGTGATATGCTCCAAAGCCCTCAACTACTTTCTCACATCCACATATGACCTAAACCAAAAGTCAAACTCGGCCCCACCGATTCTTTCTATCCGGCGCCACCGAGTTCAGATGTCATAGCCACTACCACAAACCCTAGGTAAATCGGTCTCACCGATAGGGATCTTGGTCTCACCTAGATGGGATTGTAATCTCTCTGTTTCCCTTCGTAACGTTTCGGTCCCATAGAGATTGCAATGTAAACTCTCTATTTCCCTTTTGTAACATTTCAGTCTCACCGAAATGAGAGAATCAGTCCCACCGAGTTTACCTGACCAACTCTCTAGTTAGCTTATTACCAAAATCGGTCTCGCCGAATTTGTGTAATCGGTCTCACCGAGATTACGTTATGCCCTAACCCTAACCATATCGGTCCTACCGAGTTGCATGTCGATCCCACCGAAAATCCTAACGGTCACTAGATTTGCTGAATCGGTCCGACCGAGTTTATCAAGTCGGTCCCACCGAGATTGGCAAGTTGTGTGTAACGGTTAGATTTTGTGTGGAGGCTATATATACCCCTCCACCTCCTCTTCATTCATGGAGAGAGCCATCAGAACGAACCTACACTTCCAACTTACCTTTTCTGAGAGAGAACCACCTACACTTGTGTTGAGGCCAAGATATTCCATTCTTACCATATGAATCTTGATCTCTAGCCTTCCCCAAGTTGCTTTCCACTCAAATCTTCTTTCCACCAAATCCATATCCTGTGAGAAAGAGTTGAGTGTTGGGGAGACTATCATTTGAAGCACAAGAGCAAGGAGTTCATCATCAACACACCATTTGTTACTTCTTGGAGAGTGGTGTATCCTAGATTGGCTAGGTGTCACTTGGGAGCCTCCGACAAGATTGTGGAGTTGAACCAAGGAGTTTGTAAGGGCAAGGAGATCGCCTACTTCGTGAAGATCTACCCTAGTGAGGCAAGTCCTTCGGGGTGACGGCCATGGTGGGATAGACAAGGTTGCTTATTCATGGACCCTTCGTGGGTGGAGCCCTCCGTGGACTCGCGCAACCGTTACCCTTCGTGGGTTGAAGTCTCCATCAACGTGGATGTACGATATCACCACCTATCGGAACCACGACAAAAACATCCGTGTCTACTATTGCGTTTGAATCCTCCAAACCCTTCCATTTACATTCTTGCAAGTTGCATGCTTTACTTTCCGCTACTCATACACTCTTTGCATGCTTGCTTGAATTGTGTTAAGATTGCTTGACTTGTCCAAAGTTGCTAAAATCTGCCAAGAACTAAAATTGGGAAAAGGATAAGTTTTATTTGGTCAAGTAGTCTAATCATCCCCCTCTAGACATACTTTCGATCCTACAAGTGGTATCGGAGCTTTGGTCTCCATTTGCTTTTATTTCCATAGCTTTTGGTAGTCATAGCCTTGGTTTCACAACCTAGGAGAGTATGGCGTCTAGCGAGGGAAATTATCACCCTATAGGTCCTTACTTTAATGGTACTAATTTTGCTAGTTGGAAGCATAAAATGAAAATGCATATTCTTGGACATAACCCCGCCGTATGGGCTATTGTGTGTATTGGCTTGCAAGGTGAATTCTTTGATGGGAGAGAACCGAACCGTGAAGCTACCGCAGAAGAGTTGAAGATGTTGCAATACAATGCTCAAGCTTGTGATATCCTCTTCAACGGATTGTGACCCGAAGAATTCAACAAAATCAGCCGTCTTGAGAATGCAAAGGAAATTTGGGATACTTTGATTGATATGCATGAAGGTACCGACTCCGTCAAGGAATCCAAGTTGGATGTGCTTCAAAGTCAGCTTGACAAGTTCAAAATGAAGGATGGTTAAGGTGTCGCTGAAATGTACTCTAGGCTTGCTCTTATCACAAATGAGATCGCCGGCTTAGGAAGTGAATAGATGACTGGCAAATTCATCATCAAGAAGATCCTAAGATCTTTGGACGGAAAATATGATACTGTATGCACATTGATCGAAATGATGCCCAATTACAAAGATCTCAAGCCAACAGAAGTCATTGGAAGAATTGTTGCTCATGAGATGTCACTCAAGGATAAGGAGGAGCTCCATAACAAGTCAAGTGGTGCTTACAAAGCCTCATGTGAATATCCCACATCATCAAGTGAGAAACAAACCTTCAATGGAGAATTGAGCCTAATGGTGAAGAACTTCAACAAGTTCTACAAGAGTAGAAGCAAAGAGAGAAGTTCCAAGTCAAGGTCCTACAATGACAAAAGATCTTCTAGTCGAGAGCGAAATTGCTACAATTGTGGAAGACCCGGACACTATTCCAAAAAGAAGAAGTAGAAGAGAAGAATCACCATCAAGAGAGAGAAGGAGTAGAGATGATCGTTATGAACGAAGAACATCCCGGAGAAGCAAGGATTCGGAAAGGAAGGACAAGTAATCTAGGAGCTACACAAAACGAAGACATCAAGCTCATGTTGGTGAATGGGTATCCGGCTCCGACTCCGACAATCACTCCGAGAGAAGCTATCACTCTGAATCCGAATATACTCAAGATGAAGGTGTTGCCGGTCTAGCTAGCACTTGTGTCAACCAACTCCTACGCCATATTTGATTCACCAAATGAAGGTCTTGGAAGATGCTTCATGGCTAAAGGCCCAAAGGTATCACACCCCGAGTATGTTGATTTCAATAGTGATGAAGATGACTTGTTAGGTGATGCTGATTTACTTGTTGACAACTCTAGTGATGAATACTATGATGAAACGTCAATTAATCATGCTAATCAAGATAAAACGAATGACAATGATAAGGAGAAGATTGAGTTTCTAACTAAAGAACTAAACACTCCTATGTTAGCTCATTAAACTATCTTAGGAGATCATCGATAACTTTTAAGGACTCATGAGAAATTACGTTTTGAAAAGCTCAACCTTGAGCAAGAGCATGAGTTCTTAAAGGCAATCTTTGGGGACCCCGACTCATAAGTCGAGATCACCGAATGCATGTGTACAGTGATCCCAGAGATCAATGCTCACTGAACACACAGAAGCTGAATAACAAGTCTTACATCCATACATACCGTCTTACACAAATTATGACCATTATGGTCAAGTCTTACATTGATAAAGCCTTAAGGGCTGAACATCAAATGAAACACAAGCAGCGGAAATCTTCGTCAATAAGTAGAACCCATGCCATCTGCCTTAACCCTACAGGCATTCTGACTGGGAAACGTCCTAGTTCGCATGTTCGTCTCCAAAGAACTCTTCTTCGAACTCCTGTTCTTCCATGCCTGGCCAATTAAATAACCAGTGGCAAGCCAATGAGTACTTTGAATGTACTCGCAAGCAACCCATGTTTTGGTTCAAGGTACAAAAATGCATGATATAGGTAAATTTTTGCGGAAAGCTAGTTTTGAGTGCAATGACATGTTCAACAACTTGTAAGACATGCATCAGGAGAATTCAATTAACCATGAGGATAGGTTACAGATATCAACATAAATAGAGTGGGCATCAACCCAACTCAGTCACGTCAAGTCCTTTGACTTGACCCAAAGTAGTTCTTCCCACTTATCCAAACACACACACTGGTTTGTAAACATGTGGACGTAGTTTAAGCAGCACCGCCCAACTGTCCTTGACCGTGGACATGGCTATTCGAATAGTTTTACACTCTGCAGAGGTTGCACACTTTACCCACAAGATCCTTGGAACTTCTGTGTCATCCACGACCCGCGGTACCTCAAGTACCCGGGGTAAGCACCCGATCACTATCTTTCCCTAGACGACACTAACAAGGAGTCCACTCGTTGTTCCGTATCCTCACGATATACATCATACGAGACTCACTCGAGATCGTAACATCCGAGAGGGAACACAACGGTGTATCCGGTGCCCTGTGAAAACAGTCATGGCCGCCCTACCTAGCACGACCCCGTCCCGAGAGAGCGCACCAACAACTCTCCCGTCACTAGTAATGTGGGCTCCAAACTAGTATCGGCCTAGGTAATCAATAATGCCCTTTCCCATATAAGGGTAGAGTGGTTGCGCATGTAAGGTTGGGACAGTCGACAAATCTTAAATCTAATCCGTTTTCGAAAACAACACACACCCTTGCCTCGGTACACCACTTCGTCATCAAGTGGTTACCCATCTCATTATCTCCCTCGGGCATAAGTGGCACCCGACGGGGTTTTCGAAAAGTCCTTTTGAAAATACTTTGTCTCCATCACCATGCATATACCCGTCCCTTTTGCGTAGCACTACTTAGCCTCCTATCTACTCCCACCGGCATAACCCTCATAAGAAGGTAGGGTCGTGCACAATGCAAGTATCAACAAGGAGGAAATGAAGGCAACCCACCAAAGTGGCTACCATCTCATCATGATTCTGATGCAACAACAATAAAGTGCTATATGAAATGCATAAAAAGGGTTTCATAGACATGGTCAAAGGGCTGCTTGCCTGGCTCAACAAAGTCTTCTGGGTCTTCAAAGTCTTCTGGTCCAACTCCTTCGTCAGCAACGCAATCTATCGTCGCAAAATAATAACAAGAAAATAAGGCAATAATAAAATAGAAAAACCAAAGTGCTCAGAAAAATGTCAACTCATTTTTGTTAAATACTAGGTTGAAAACTAAGAAGGAGAAAATTCCTAGTTTTGGATTTGGAGTAGCAGAATAGGAGAAATGGGTTTTCAAAGGTTTATTTAAATGCTTAAAATCACATTTAAATGTTTACAGTGAAGAAAAGGTTGTTGGATTTGAATGAAAGTTGCACCATTAAATAGGTTGCAATACTTTAGGAATTTAGGAATTGGAATTAATTTATTTGGACATATATTTTATCCTGTGGAATATTTGCAAGTTTCCAGAAAAAGAAAAGGAGAATCAGCACTGTGCAACTGGGCCAGAAGGGCCACAGTGCAGCAGTCCCAGATGGGTTTCACCCCACACCAGGCTGCCACGTCGAAGGCGTAAAGGCAAAATACGCCTTCAGCCGATGCAGCGAACCGGTACGCGCGCATGTGCGTTTTAAACCTGACGGGTGGGTCCCACCCGTCAGGGCATGAGGCTGACGGACAGGGCCCATGGCCGTCGTCGTCTACCTCCGACCAGAGGTGACAGCGAGCTCGCCAGCGGCGATATAGGGCACGGGAGGATGCGTGGGTGGTACCGTTGTGCTCAGGGAGGATCCACCATTCGGATGGAGGTGGAGTTGGTCGCCGGGGTGGCCTGGTTCGCCGGCGACGAGGTCTTGAGGCGGAGGAGCTTCAGGTGGTGGTCGTTCCGGTCGACTCCGGCTGCAAATGAGGCGGGGGAGAGAGGGGAAATGATTAGTGGGAGGAGGCGGTTTCATATCGGGGCAGAGGAGGAGCGGGGGAGGCCTGTACCTCGCGAACTCCGGCGAGCCGAAGCGGTGGAGCTCGAGCTCGATCTTGAGCTCGGGCGGTTATGGAGAGGAACTGGGGGCGCAGAGGGATGTTTTGGTGGTGCAGAGAGCGAGTGGTGAGGAGAGGAGGGCTCGGGGAGGCCTTTAAATAGGCGAACGGCGGGGTGCCATGGACTCGTGCGCCGGCGGGCTCCTGGTCGTCGCTGCAGGGCTCGGGGGAAGAAGGCGTGTGTCTGGGGTGTTCCTGGACGTCGACTACGTCGGGAGAGATAGAGAGAGGGAGTGGGGAGAGGTCAGAGGCACGCGCGTGTGAGCCGCGCCATTGGCGCGCTCGGGCGGCCGGTGTTTGCTAGCGCAGAGGCACGAGGAGGAGGAGAGAGGAGGGGCCGACCGCGTAGCGTGTTGCGGATGCCGAGGTGCATCGGCAGGCGCGCGGGGGAGGCCCGAGGTGGTTGGAAGGGGGCGGCTACAGTGCGGGAGCGCACTGTAGTGCGCTCCAGAGCACCCAAATGGCCGGCATGGCCATTGTTTATGCATGGTGAGCGCGTCTTTTGGTGTCTAGCAGGTCTAGGAGTGAGTAAATAAATGGGGTGGTGCATTGGATGCCATGGATGGCCACTGGAGTGAGGAGGGAGGTGAGGAAGAGGGGTACAAGGGTTGTCCAGAGGGGTAAATGAAGTGGTTTCACCCCTCAATCATTGAGCTGAGGTGCAGCCATTGTTACTGGAGGTAGAGGAGGTCTAGGAGGGGCTGTGGTAAAAAGTTGAGTTCAAGCAGAATAGTTTTAGTGGTCAAAATGGTGATTTTTGAAAAGTGGCAGAAGGTGTTTGATAAAGGTTTTGGCAAGCAAATGATTTCCAATTGCCATGAGACTCCACAGGGTGAAATGACACATGTAATTAGGGCCTCTCACCATTTTGGAGCTTATTTGGGCAAAGTTGCCAATGCAACTTTTGTAAACCCTAGAAATGAGCAGAAATAGACTTGTGTAGATCTAGTTGAGCATAACACTTCTCCTTGATGCACTACTTGGTGTAGTGGCCTCATTTGGTCATGTGAACATGATCACAAAAGTTGGGGTTAAGGGGAGAAAGTTGGTAGTACAAACTTGCTCAAATTAGGTTCTGAACAGAAAGGGTTATGGGGCATTTTGGTGGATCAAAATGACCTTTATTGAAGTGAGGCTTTGCAAGATCATCACAATATGCATTTGTGACTTGCTGGATTTTTCTTGGATTTTTATGGAAATATTTCCTGTAGAAATATTTCAAATCCTTGAAATGGGCAGAAATGGTTTTGGGAGGTTTTGTCCAATATCTTGAACATGACCATGTGTTGAAACTCTTATATATGGGAAATATATGCCCACTGAGTTTCCCTGATTTTTGTCAAATATTTTTTAAAATAATAAAATAATTTTTCCCTATTAAAGACCATTTCTGGCCTTTAGAAAAAGCTTTTAAATAAAATAGGAAAATAACTTTTAAAATTATATTTTTGGGGTTTATGGGAATCCTATATCTAATAGGTTTCAAATATACCTTTTGAAATATTTTTCATACCCCAAATCAGGTACTTGCAGTGCAAACCTCAATCCAGGGGTTTTTGGAAAACTAATTTTTGAAAATACTATTTGGCCAAATTATTTTTGTAAGAAAATACTATATTGTACTATACACATGGCATGATCATTGGGCAGAAGTTTGGGGCAAGGAGATGAGGTACAGAA
The DNA here is from genome assembly GCF_002162155.2 of Triticum dicoccoides. Taxonomy (NCBI): domain Eukaryota; kingdom Viridiplantae; phylum Streptophyta; class Magnoliopsida; order Poales; family Poaceae; genus Triticum; species Triticum dicoccoides. Next base: position 225,169,841 of record NC_041384.1, on the reverse strand, counting down.
GGTGGAGTAGTTGACTTTAAAGAGCACTTGAAAAAAATCACAGAGAGAAAACCAACTCCAAAATAAAAGCAAAATAATGCAAAAGTTTTTGTTGGCCCAACTTTTCTTGCTTTATTAATGAAATGACATGTTACAAAATGCAGGGTGTGACACAATCGATGATTATCTTCGCAAGAAAAGTTCTTCTTACATTGGCAAGCGTTTACTCTTATCCACTTACATGCCTCAAGTCAAGTCCAGTAACAAGAACACGAAAGATTCTTCCTCTAGTAGTAACAATATTCATGCTAAATCCAGTGTTGTTGCTTATAGTAGTTCTCTTGATTCCACTAATGATTCTCTTAGCCAAGTTACACTGGAGCAAGAAAATAGCTTATTGAAGGGAATTATAGATAAAGGTGTTTACAAGAGCCTTGCCGGGAGTAAGCAATTCGAGGAAATTGTACGCAAGCAAGGAAGGCACCGGAAGAACCAAGGTGTTGGTTTTGAACGAAAGTTCAATGCCAATGGAGTTGAGTGGGAAGAAGATCAATACCCCAAGACAAAGTTTGTTCCTCAACAAAAGAAGTATGATCCTACTTCCTTCAAAGGGACACAAGCTCAAGATGATCTTCCACCACAAGACCACAAGCAAAAAGGCAAGGATAAGCTTCAAGAGGATATTAATGCATTTGAAGAAGCTCCTAAGGCCTTGGTCAAGTGGGTTCCCAAGACTACATCAAGTTCTACTTCATCAAGTACGACTACAACTCCAAGGATTCCCATCAAGATGATATGGATCCCGAAGAAGAAGAACTAGAGAGTTCCTGAGGGTGACTCCGCCAACATACTTCACTCTTATCATTTTGGCAAGAACAAGTGCAATCAACTTCCACATCTTGCACTAGTTCAAGGAGTCACGAACCCTCTTGTTGGTAAGACAAGGGACAAGGTAACCTAATGCTTTCATAGACATCATCTTGTGTGTGCATCACTCTATGTCTATGGATATCCTTGTTTGTTCCTTGTGGGACTAACCTGTGTAGGTATTGAAAGTGCAACTCACTCCAAAGGATTGCTCCAAATGATCTACATCAACATTGAGCATCCACATCTTCAACATCTACATGAAGTCATCATAGACAAAACCCAAGGTTAGTTCATCCCTCTTAGGGGGGATCTCACATCTAGGGGGAGCTTTACTCTAAGAATTGAGCTAAAGCAACTTTAATGGTGTGAACACAACAATGCTTTATGTAAAAGTGGTAACCCCACTTGTGCTTAAACGATGAGTATGACCTATGATCAAATGTTCTCATTTGACTCCTAAGTCAATATACTCATATATAGATGACCTAGTCATCGCCAATTGCTTGATAGATGCTAGAATTGGTTGTGCATGCTTTGCCACATATTTCATTTACCATTTTATTGTGTGAGCATGTTGGTTGCATAATTTACTCATTCGAGGACATCCACTTGTTGTTTTGATTGTTTGGTTCCTTTTTCTTTTGCCAAGTGGATGGACAAGAATGCCTAAGAACCTTCTCTAGCTATCTATGCTTTTCTCGTCTGAAACTCTATTCATGCTACATCACTAAGTTTGATCAAGTCAGATTCGAACCACTCTGTGTGAGGAGCACTCGGGGTCCCCAATTCGTCATAGATTTAAGCTTCCAAAACTTCCTTGTGCATTTCGGTCTGACCGATTCATCCATTTCGGTCATACCGAGATCACTAAGTCGATCTAGGTTTTCAATCTCGGTGCAACCGATTTGAACTTTTCGGTCACACCGAGTTGCAGTAACTGCTTGCAGTTATGCATCTCGGTGCCACCGAGTTGTTCCACTCGGTCACACCGACAGGGTCAGGCTATATATATCCCAGGGCCAAAATTTGGAAAATTCTTTGAACCCCTTCGCCTGCGCTTAGCCTGCTCTGCCTCCCCGGGTCTCCGGATCATCCTCCTCATCACCAGCTGCCTCCCGCCGTTGGTCTCCGCTGCCGTCAATGGAAATCGTCTCCGCCATTGCCGCCGTAGCAGGTCCATCGCCGCACTTAGGGTATGGACTTGATCCTTGCGCTAATCTCACTCCGGTTCCTAGCACATTGTTTTACCATGTATCTTGCCATGATTGAGATCACTCTATCCAGCGAAATCACTCCGTAGTTTAGTTATGGATTGAAAATTTAGGGTTAGGTTTCCGCCGAAATCATCTCGGACCAACCGAGTTGTTGAAACCGGTTCCATCGATTTGGCTAAGGCCATTGCACATGTGATTCTCGGTCTGACCGAGAATTGCAAATCGGTGTGACCGAGTTCAATTCTTTGTGAAATCCTAGCAGTCTCGGTGCCACCGAACTGTGACTCGGTCTGACCGAGTTCACTAGTTTAGGTTCCAAAAGGTACTTCGGTATCACCAGTTTTCAAATCGGTAGATCCGAAATGCTTTCTATGGAAAACTAAAACTAAAATTTTGACTCATTCTTTTGCAAAAACCTCTGCACTTTGTGATGCTCATCCAATCTATCTCATCTATGTCTATTCACAAGGTCTGTTGTCACTGTTTGCATCATGTTAGATCAGAGTGACAGTCAGAACAAGTCTGAGGAGCAAGTTCACATGAGTGAGGGCACTAGATGACGTAGGGTAGGAACCCTATGGCCCGATCTTTCACGAAAGGAGCGGAATCCCGCGAAGAACACGAGGAACACAAAGGGGAAAACGAGATAAAACACTCAAACCAACTTGAATAGATCACACATGTGCTAGATCCTCGGATACATGGAATGATACACGGTACACGATCAACTAGGGATGATACATAGGTAGCTGGTCTTCTCCGTGAGGAGGTCTTGATGGTCTTCTCCAAAGGAGGTCTTGAATCCGCGAGGGGATCTTCCCTTAGAAGGGGCCTTGAATCCAAAGGGATCTTCTCCGAAGAGGCCGCGGTCTCTTGCAAGGAGGAGATCCGATATGGATGAGCGTAGCTCTGTCTCTCAAATGAGCTATCACAATGCTGACCCTCAAATGGTGGAGGTGGAGGAGTATATATAGTCTAGGGCCACGAAGGGGTAAGTGAGGGCGAAGGGATACATGGGCTCGGCCCGATACACTGTGCACAGACATGCATCGGACGTCCGATGGGTATCGGACGTCCGGTGGCTCACGAGGGTCCGGTCGTCCGGTACTTGTCGGACGTCCGACGTTTTGGCTCGGTTGACGTGGCGCCGGATTTCCGGAGACGGTCGGACGTCCGGTCGCTGGAGTGTGTCGAACGTCCGGGACTTGTCGGATGTCTGCTCGTTTGGCTCGGGTGCGGGATTGCCGGTCATCCAGTGGGCCTTCAGGCGTCGGATGTCAGGTCCCAACTGGTCGTCCGGTGGCTGGAGCTTCTTCCGTAGCTCTTCTTCTCATTCCTCGCGCTTGGTGTCCTCGCCTTCTTGTCCATGGTCTTCCTCTTGGTTCCTGGTCATGCATATCACACATGTTTGAGGTAGTATCCATGTCTCACGTATGGAAAGTGATGGTTTGAAGAGGAGCGAGTTCACCTTGTGTCCAATGGTGTATAGATGAGGTCTTGTCTTATGTTATCTTAGGGCTTGGAGAGTAGTCGGAGTGTACATGGGGATGAACGTGGGATGCTCCGCATCATCTCCCCCCTTGGGAAAGATCCTACCTCGGATCGTGATCCTCATCACCATGGAAAGGTAGTCATGGACGGACTTGTAGTTGGACGGAGTTGAAGACATTGCGCAATCCAAGTACTCCAAGGTGTCGCCGGAGTGGTATACATGCAAGAAGAGCAAACACAAACGACACTCGGAAATACAATGGTTAATGCACACAAGGTGTCCATCAAATAAACATGAGTTCGTCCAAAGGAATTGTTCATGAAAATGCATGAGATGATTATCAAAATGATGTAAAATGACATGTAAAGCATTCATGGGAGCAAAATCATTCATTGTGCACACAAATGTATTGTGGATGTGATCAATGCAACCACGGTGCAAAATGATGTCATAGTGAGACGGTTTATCAATAGCATGAATATGGTAATGGATGCTCAATGTGATGTGATCATGCAATTGATGATAGGCAATAAGATCATGATGTATGAATATGCCATCAAGGTATATCACAACAAATTTGCTAATGAAATGCACAAGCTCATATATCATGGATGACATGGGAATACAAGATGCAACAAGGCAATCATGATGTGAGTCAATCCATGCATAAGATGCAAATTTGTCATGTGTATGATATGTCCATCGAGCATGACATGTGTGGACACAATCAACAAATATGGAGGTGTTGGTATACCAATGCTCGATGTTGTGGCATGAGTGGAGGTTCGAAGGTGCATCCAATAAATCCGAGCGCTCATCAACTTGAAGGTCCATGGGTTCCATCTCCAATGTCGGTCCTCCATCCAATAGATGTAACATGTAGACAAGAAGAAGGAAACAACAATGAAAGAGTGACCCATCCAATATGCATATTTGAGGATGGCTCAAAGGGAAGGAGTTCACCTTTAGGAGATTCTCGCAATCCTTCAACATGAAAGAACATGACAAACACTCGGAAAATAATGAGGTTAGCGGAAAACCTATCATTCGTGCGGTAAAATACCCAACAAGTGGATGCATCATGCTCATCATAAGAAAGGACAAGGGAGCATTTCATAGTATAGAGGCATATGATGTGATAACAACCAAATAGAATAGGCTCAAGCAAGCAAGTATGCATCACAAGATGTATCATGTGAGAGGCATGAACATATACGTCATCAACCCAAGAAAGCAAGTAATAATGGAACATGGGTGATGCGACAAAGCAAGCAATCATATGAATCAAGGCAATCAAGCTAGTAGTGCAAAGATGCAACATACTAGAAGGAATCATGTTGAGTATGTCATGTGTGCAAATGGTAGTCATGAATAATGCACAAGACACATCACAAGCATGAAGGCAAGATATGAGCAAAATAGCATCAATAGCATGAGGCACATGATAAACATGGCAATAGCAACAAGGATCTCTACCAAGCATGCAAATACACATAGAAGTAGCATAATGGTGAATCATGGGTAGATGCAAGCAAGGGTCATAATTGCATGGCAAAGGCATAGAAGCAAGCATAGCATGCAAAGTGAACACGGTAAAATGAGCAAGAAGTGAGAAGCGGAATATAGCCCATAGCCATGTGAGATCCAAGTGAGAGAGATGCGCGTAGACGTTGCGCGAAGAGAGCGGTGGGGAGGGTAGTTCACGGGATCCCAAGTCATCTATGCTCTCAAGAGATCGTTTCATCAACTCTTGGTATTGAGAGGTTGACGAGTATACGTGAGTACCTACACAAAACAAAGACAAAGGGAAAATTGTGTGTGCGTGGTAGATGTACACATCATCCATCATGATGCGCACGTGCTTGTGTTGGTTAGCAAAAAATAGCCAATGCTCGAATAAATGATATGCGTGATATAGAAACATGTCATCCATCATGATAGGTTTGTTGTTATGTATAGCATAATGGAGACTCAAATTGTGTAATGCATCATGGGAAATATCTAGAGCATTGTTATTCATGGAATGCATATGGTGCGCACAAGGGATGTAATTATGCGACACAGAATAATTTTCATGGCATGGCATATGAGATGAATTGTGCAAATTTTGCAAAGGAAGCATAGCAATATCATCACATGAAAAACAAAAGCCAATGACCATCATGTCGTCATCTATGCCATAAGTGAAAATGGGATTTATTGTAATGGGGCATGCATAGTCACGATGTTGAGATTGAAATGATGCAATATGGGATATCGCACTCATAACATATGACAAGGTTAATGGATTGTCAAACATGATGTGACCAATAGAATTTTCACATGATATCCTATGGATCATAGCATCACAACTAGGCAAATCAACAAGCTCATCATCATATCATAAATAGGTGAGTCATGACATGAAGAAGTCGCACTAGCATGAAGAATGGGAATTGGTGGATCAACATCATGCAAGCAATCATTGGTGAGATAGTCCACTAGTGGGACAAGAGAAGCACCATCACCTATGTTACCTATGGAGCATCGCTCATGTGTTGTAGGTGAGGTGTCGAAGACCAAGTCGTGGTCATCTTCATCATGATGGAACCATGTGGGTGGTGCATCTTCTTCCACCATGGCCATCATTGTCTCCATTGGAGGTATGGACTCGTCGAGGATAGGCGTTTCGTCATGTAGGAGACCTAGCACCAAAGAAGAAAACACACTAGGAGTAGAGGTTAAGTCGTTAGAAATCAAAGTGGCCTCACATGCCGTCTCAACTACCTCACTCACTAAGTGTTGTGGCTCACTCACTCCCTCTTGGATGCTCTCACTCATATGGTTGGTGGAGTCACTCAAATGGCTCTCAACCTCACATAGGATGTGTGGCATGCTCTCAAGTGTGGGGCTAGTGGTGGTCACACTCATCCTCTCATAGGAAATGCTCTCAATGTCACGTGTGGTGGAGTCACTCATGCCACTCATGTGGTGGTGGCTCTCCTCACATGGCAATTGGGGCATCTCGTCACATGTCGTTGTCGGAGAGATGTTGGTGCAAATGTCTCCATGCTCAATCATGTCATGGTCGTAGCCGTGGATGAAGGCCGAAGATAAGGTCTCATGAGCGGTCTCGTAGCTTGACTCGGAGTATGAGTCCAATATAGGTGCCGTCTTCATGTTGTTGAAGAGGTTCGTGCTTGTTGCCGTGGTCGAAGGGGATGGCCCTTGCTCGACCTTCTTGTCGCCGTCTTGTTGTTGGAGGCCCAAATGATGTGGCACCTCGTAGCGCGTCTCCATGACTGAAGGGAAATTCTGCTCAGCCATCTTCCTTGAGGGGCTTCTGAAAATGGAAGTGTCTCCCTCGCTTGTAGTTGGTCGCCTTGTAGTTGACGATGTCGATGTAGGCGAACTCACGGGAAGTAGGCGAAGATGCCGTACGTCCAAAGGCGAAGATGCCTTGATAGCACTTGGCGAAGATGCCGAAGTGGTTGGTGTAGCCGTAGCTCCGTCTTGGTGGTGCTCGTCTCGTGGTCTTCTCTTATGGTCATGAAGTTTGGACTTGGCGTGAAGTAGGGCTTGTTGGGACTTGTAGGTAGGCACATCTCGAGCATCTTCATTATTGATGGTGGCGTTGTCGCACTTGAGCTCGTAGTAGATGTCGTTCGTCGTCGTCGTGCACATGTTGCTTGGAGGTGACTTGCCCTTCATGACAAGGTGGATCACGAACGTGATGGTGGTCTTCATGGAGATGTGGACATGGACGTCTTGCACTTGTGTCTCTTGGGCGCTGCGAAGAGGATCGATGTGCTTGCCGCTGCCTTGAAGATGACGAAGGGGAAGTAGACTTGATCAAGGCCCGGATCTCCTCCATCCTTGCATCTTGCTCCTCCTTTTGTGAGGAAAGCTTGTTGTCGATGTAGTCCCTTTTCCTCGCTTCAGAGTGACGAATGTCAATGGAGAGGTTCTCGATGCGCTCTCTAAATATTGATTGTGCGCCTTGCATTTGTTGTTGTAGATCGAAGATTGATGCTTTGGTGATGTAGTTGTTCACGCCGTCGTTGTTGTGGAAGACCGGAGATGAAATGCCTTGCCTATCCATCACAAGATTCGAGCCAATATGAGCGGAGAAAGAGAAGAACGAATACCAAATGTACCTTGACCTAAGTTGAAAGTGGATCAATGATCACTCCAATGTGGACAAGGAAATAGCACAATTGGTACCAATTCTTGTCAGTTTCTCACACCTACACAAGTAAGGCTTATGGTGGAGCTCGGTGAGATAGTGGCACAAAAATTTAATGCAAAATGTTAGCAAGAGTCAATAATGTTGAAAGAGATTCACAAATTCGCAAGTGTAACAAGTAGACCAATAGCAATATGTGGCACACGGAAACACACACACAGATAGATAAATGGGGTTGTGCAACCAAGGATGAGCACAAAATGTGGAATCCACGGAAAACGCTCGTGTTGCACAACTCAAGAGAGACGCTAGCACGATTGCTCTATAGGCGGATACGACACTTGTGCACAACCTATAAGATGCAAAATGGATAACTTTCTATCCCAAGTATGCTATGTATGTATGGCTCCCGGTGTTTGATCCAAGATGATCGGATATGACAATCTTATGCAATGTGGTGGATGCTATGGCTATTTCTTACAAGCTTCTTTGCTCTTTCTCTTTTGCTTAAAAGCTTATTCTCTTTTTTTATGTCCACTTTGCGAAATGCACAAACCAAGATAGTAATTGTGTATATACGGGAACAATCTTGAGGCACACGAGATGATATGATACCAATATGATATGGTATGGTATGTATGCAATGGAAGGTGTAGACCACTAATGTGCACAAGTAACATTGCGGGCAATACTCAAATGGCTAGTCTTGATAGGCAAGTGACGCAAAATGGACTAGGGGTTATCAATGCAATGGCAAGGGAATAAACAATGGAGGGGTACCACGATACCAAGATGATATGGAGGTTACCGTCCGCGGTGATGATGAGTGGCGGTGATCTTGATGGAGATACCAAGATGATGGAGACTCGTCCCTAAGTAGCCGAAACACCTTAGGAAACGAAAAAACCACAACTCAAAATCTCAAGGACAAAAGTCAAATGGTGGTAGCGGAATGCGGTGGTTTTGCACTAGGCAATGCGGAAGTGGAGGTTATGGTGGTGGACTATACACGGTGTCGGAGTTGAAAGCACGGTCCCTAAGTAGCCGAAACACCTTAGGAGACACAACTCACAACACAAACAAAATCGGGTTAATTTGAGGTGGCGGAAGTGTATGGTGGGCAAGGTTATGCGGAAGTGGTGGTGGTGGTGGATGAAGAAGCGACCATCCCTAAGTAGCCTAGACACCTTAGGAGACTCAAATCACTCCTCAAGCAACCACTAATGCGATGGGGAACACAATTGGTTAGGTTGCGGAAGGCTATGGTGGTGTAGCGGATGATATGGTGGAGGGCCTAGGCAAACTTGCCAGATTTCAGACAATTTGATGGAGTCAAATGATTTTGGTGGTATTTTTGTGGGAAGGGGGATGTCAAGAGCTTCAAAACGAGCTAAAGAACGTCAAATCGGAGTTCGGATGAATTAGTTATGGACGAAACAAATTTTGAGCGAAGTCAGTTTTTTTTATAGGTAGCGGACGTCCGGAAATGGACGGATGTCCGGTCGCCGGATGTCCAGTCGAGTCGGAAATTCGCTGATTCTGCTCGGGTTAGGGGGTTCCGGTCGTCCGGTAAGGTCGGACGTCCGGTGGTTCCTACGGCTCCGGACGTCCGGTAAGGTGACGGTCGTCCGATGTATCGGGGTCAACTCCAGATCCGAGATTCGGGACGCGATTTTGGGCGGAATTTGGGGATTTTGGGGTCAAAGTTGATGAGATTTCGTGGATGAAAGATGGGGAAACTTGGGGAAATGCTCGATCCACTCGAAACCAAGCAAATCCATGGATCAAAATCAACAAAACATCATCAAACCAACAAATCACAAAAAAATGGGGCTATTTTTGGTGGGGATTTTCGAATTTAGGACGAAATCAAGCAAAAGAAGGCTAGAAAACAGTGGGGGAGGCTCCGAAATCGTGATGAACGTGGCTCATGATACCAAGATGATGTAGGTTAGGAGCCCTATGGCCCGATCTTTCATGAAAGGAGCGGAATCCCGCGAAGAACACGAGGAACACAAAGGGGAAAATGAGAGAAAACACTCAAACCAACATGAATAGATCACACATGTGCTAGATCCTCGGATACATGGAATGATACACGGTACACGATCAACTAGGGACGATACATAGGTAGCCGGTCTTCTCCGTGAGGAGGTCTTGATGGTCTTCTCCAAAGAAGGTCTTGAATCCGCGAGGGGATCTTCCTTTAGAAGGGGCCTTGAATCCAAAGGGATCTTCTCCGAAGAGGCCGCGGTCTCTCGCAAGGAGGAGATCCGATATGGATGAGCGTAGCTCTATCTCTCAAATGAGCTATCACAATGCTGACCCTCAAATGGTGGAGGTGGAGGAGTATATATAGTCTAGGGCCACGAAGGGGTAAGTGAGGGCGAAGGGATACATGGGCTCGGCCCGATACACTGTGCACAGACAGGTGTCGGACGTCCGACGGGTACCGGACGTCCGGTGGCTCACGAGGGTCCGGTCGTCCGGTACTTGTCGGACGTCCGGCGTTTTGGCTTGGTTGACGTGGCGCCAGATTTCTGGAGACGGTCGGACATCCGATCGCTGGAGTGTGTCGAACGTCTGGGACTTGTCGGATGTCCGCTCGTTTGGCTCGGGTGCGGGATTGCCGGTCGTCCGGTGGGTCTTCAGGCGTCGGATGTCCGGTCCCGACCGGTCATCCGGTGGGTGGAGCTTCTTCCGTAGCTCTTCTTCTCGTTCCTCGCGCTTGGTGTCCTCGCCTTCTTGTCCATGGTCTTCCTCTTGGTTCCTGGTCATGCATAGCACACATGTTTGAGGTAGTAGCCATGTCTCACGTATGGAAAGTGATGGTTCGAAGAGGAGCGAGTTCACCTTGTGTCCAATGGTGTATAGATGAGGTCTCGTCTTATGTTCTCTTAGGGCTTGGAGAGTAGTCGGAGTGTACATGGGGATGAACGTGGGATGCTCCGCATCACTAGTCCCTCTAGCAGCTATGATGATGGAAGCAGGAGTACACCCAGCAACTTGCCTAAGGCAGCCACCAGGGCCAAAAAGAAGAGAACTTCAGATTCTGAGGATGAGGACTATGTGGCTGTTGAGGAAGAGGCCACCTCAAAGAGGAAAGTTCTGAAAAAGGAATATGGCACAACTGCTGCAACTAAGCCAGGTCTGAAGACTAAGATGCCAGCAAGAAGACAACCCATGTCTAAGGCAAGGAAAGTTGCCACAGGAGAAACAATGGAGTTCACTCTTGAACCCAAGGAAACTGGAGATGGTAAGAAGAGGAAAGAAAGGGTCAAGAAGACCATTGCCAGAGTAATTGGGAAGCCCTCAATGATGGAAGATGAAGAGAAAGAGGTTGCTGCACCAGCACCTAAAGCTCAAAAGCTTATGGGAGATGCTATAAGATCAGGGGCTGCTCCATCTAAGCCCAAAGAAGCTCCCAAGACAGCTGCTCCAAAACCCAAAGCTGCACCCAAGAGGAGTATAAAGAATATTCCAGCTGCAGAGAAGAACAAGGCCCCAATGCCTGAAACTGCTATAGAAGAAGAAGATGATGAGTCACATGTCTTGAGGAAGTTGAAGCCCAAAATTCTAGATCACAATGATGCTCATCCAGTAGCTGAGGACATGATGCTCAGGAAGGATGCATGACTCAGACAGTGGAGATTGACTGATCCCTTTGCAGCCAGGAGAAGAACTGCTGTGGACTACAGGTTCCATACAAAGGAACATCAGGACTTCTATGAGACATTGTTGCTTGACAAGAAGCCTATAGTCTTTGATATGAGATGGGTGGACTGAGAGTACATTAGGGAAAATGAAGAACACTATCCTGGAGTCTATGATAGTTTCAGGTCTTGTGGAGTAGAAGACTTTGTTGGGCAGAAGCTCACAAAGTGGAATGATGAGCTTATTATGCAGTTCTACTCCACAACTCATTTCTACCCAGATGGAAGGATTATCTGGATGTCTGAAGGTACTAGGTACCAGTCAACGGTTGAAGAATGGGCAAAATTGATCAATGCTCCTAAGGAGAATGAAGATGACTTGGATGTCTATGCCAAGAAGAAGAATGATCACAACACCATGGCACATATGTACAGAGAGATCCCAGATGCTGCTCTTGAGACACACAAATTTGGATCAGTACATTACCTTCTGCCAGGTTTGCCAACAATCAACTACATCCTCACGCACACTCTATTGCCAAAGTCAGGTGATCACAAGATGATCAGAGGCCATGCAATTAACCTGCTTCACATATTTGATGTGCCTCAAAAGTTCAAAGTCATGAGCCTAATTGTGGAAACTATAAAGAGAACAATTGCAGATCAGAAGAGAAGTTGTGGGTATGCCCCCACAGATCCAGGAGCTAACCAACTCCAAGATGGGCACTGTCACATATCTCTTGGACAAGGACCATATGCCCATCTACCCAGACTTTGAGGACAACACTGTGGTAATGGATGAGAATGAACCATCTTCTATGCAAGCATAAGCAAAGAGGGAGAAGGCAAGGACTGAAAAGGCTGCAAAGATGCCAACCATTGATGAGGTATCTCAGTATCTTCTGAAGAGCAAGCAAGATCAGCTTGGCTACTTGATTGCCTCCACTCTGAGGATTGAGAAGGGATTGGCCACCCTGACTCAAAACTAGGAGAGCTTGGAGAGGATCATGGAGCAGAAGTTCTATGATTTAGATGTGAAGGTCATAGAGATACAGTCAGTTGTTGAGCAACTTCAGGATGAAGTGCAGGAGAAGAAGGGCAAGTCTACCACTGATGCCTTTGTTCGAGTGCCCAGAGGACAGAGATCTGCTGCAGTGCCAGTTACAGACACCAGAGCAACTTCATCGGCACCAGCTACAGCTTCAGTGCCACCAGCTCCAGCACCCACTCCACCAGCTCCATCTACATCAACTGATGCCTTCGTCCTTGGAGTTTTATATACACCACCACCTGAAGACCAAGCCTGAGAGTCGATCTAGCACTATGCATTTTGATGAACTTTTTGGTAACTTGTTGCCAAAGGGGGGAATATGTATAGATCATAGGCTTCGAGAGAGAGTGTTGCTCTTTGTTCTCTCTTGTTGTTTGGTGGTTGAACTTTGTTATTTGCTTGTTTGAGATACTTTATGCTTTTGTGTGATACTTGGATGATCATGTGTTTGATCATATGCTACCTTAATGCTTGTTGGATGACATTATCCTTTTATATCCCCATATGATCATTCACTTTGCTTGGTGATGAGTGCATGTATTTAATTATTATCATTTTGGGCGCTCCACCAAGATGTATGTGACATGTAAGAGTAACCCATGATCCTAACTCATTGTGCATTTGCAGTCCAAAGTAAATCTTAAACTATGCACAAATTTAGGGGGAGCTCTTGCTTTTCACATACTTCTCAAAGCGACAATGTTTTTCACTCTTATTATCATTTGTCGAAGCTTTGATCTATTTGTTGTCATTAATTACCAAAAAGGGGGAGATTGAAAGTGCAACTATCCCTAGGTGGTTTGGGTAATTCCTAACAACATATAGCTCATTGAGTTAATGCTATTTCAAGATTAATATTTCAGGAAAGTTCAATGGTTGGCATGGCATGGATGAGAAAAGTGGACCCCTCAAAATGCTAAGGACAAAAGGATTGGCTCAAGCTCAAAGCTCAAGACTCTACATTTTCTATTTTAGTGATCCAAGATCACATTGAGTCTATAGGAAAAGCCAATACTATCAAGGAGGGATGAGGTGTTGCTTAATGAGGCTCTTGCTCAAGATGCTTAGTGATATGCTCCAAAGCCCTCAACTACTTTCTCACATCCACATATGAACTAAACCAAAAGTCAAACTCGGCCCCGCCGATTCTTTCTATCTGGCGCCACCGAGTTCAGATGTCATAGCCACTGCCACAAACCCTAGGCAAATCGGTCTCACCGATAGGGATCTCGGTCTCACCGAGATGGGATTGTAATCTCTCTGTTTCCCTTCGTAACGTTTCGGTCCCACCGAGATGAGTGATCAGTCCCACCGAGATTGCAATGTAAACTCTCTGTTTCCCTTTCGTAACATTTCGGTCTCATCGAAATGAGCGAATCGGTCCCACCAAGTTTACCTGACCAACTCTCTGGTTAGCTTATTACCAAAATCGGTCTCACCGAGTTTGTGTAATCGGTCTCACCGAGATTACGTTATGCCCTAACCCTAACCATATCGGTCCTACCGAGTTGCATGTCAGACCCACCGAAAATCCTAACGGTCACTAGATTTGCTGAATCGGTCCGACTGAGTTTATCAATCCGGTCCCACCGAGATTGGCAAGTTGTGTGTAATGGTTAGATTTTGTGTGGAGGCTATATACCCCTCCACCTCCTCTTCATTCGTGGAGAGAGCCATCAGAACGAACCTACACTTCCAACTTACCTTTTCTGAGAGAGAACCACCTACACTTGTGTTGAGGCCAAGATATTCCATTCTTACCATATGAATCTTGATCTCTAGCCTTCCCCAAGTTGCTTTCCACTCAAATCTTCTTTCCACCAAATCCATATCCTGTGAGAAAGAGTTGAGTGTTGGGGAGACTATCATTTGAAGCACAAGAGCAAGGAGTTCATCATCAACACACCATTTGTTACTTCTTGGAGAGGTGTCTCCTAGATTGGCTAGGTGTCACTTGGGAGCCTCCGACAAGATTGTGGAGTTGAACCAAGGAGTTTGTAAGGGCAAGGAGATCGCCTACTTCGTGAAGATCTACCCTAGTGAGGCAAGTCCTTCGTGGGCGACGACCATGGTGGGATAGACAAGGTTGCTTCTTCGTGGACCCTTCGGTGGTGGAGCCCTCCGTGGACTCGCGCAGCCGTTACCCTTCGTGGGTTGAAGTCTCCATCAACGTGGATGTACGATAGCACCACCTATCGAAACCATGACAAAAACATCCGTGTCTCCTATTGCGTTTGAATCCTCCAAACCCTTCCCTTTACATTCTTGCAAGTTGCATGCTTTACTTTCCGCTGCTCATATACTCTTGGCATGCTTGCTTGAATTGTGTTAAGATTGCTTGACTTGTCCAAAGTTGCTAAAATCTACCAAGTACTAAAATTGGTAAAAGGATAAGTTTTATTTGGTCAAGTAGTGTAATCATCCCCCTCTAGACATACTTTTGATCCTACAGCATCACACAATCTCAGATTCATCTATTCAACCAACACAAAGAACTTCAATGAGTGCCCCAAAGTTTCTACCGGAGAGTCAAGACGAAAACTTGTGCCAACCCCTATGCATAAGTTCACGAGGTCACGAAACTCGCAAGTTGATCACCAAAATATACACCAAGTGGATCACGTGATATCCCATTGTCACCACAGATAAGCACATGCTAGACATACATCAAGTGTTCTCAAATCCTTAAAGACTCAATTCGATAAGATAAATTCAAAGGGAAAAGTCAATTCATCACAAGAGAGTAGAGGGGGAGAAACATCATAAGATCCAATTATAATAGCAAAGCTCGCAATACATCAAGATCACGCTGAATCAAGAACACGAGAGAGAGAGAGAGATCAAACACATAGCTACTGGTACATACCCTCAGCCCCGAGGGTGAACTACTCCCTCCTCGTCATGGAGAGCGCCGAGATGATGAAGATGGCCACCGGAGAGGGATTCCCCACCTCCGGCAGGGTGCCAGAACGGGTCTAGATTGCTTCTCGGTGGCTACGGAGGCTTGCAGCGGCGGAACTCCCGATCTAAGTTATGTTCTAGAAGTTTGGGTATATATAAGAGGTTTTGGAGTCGGAACAAGTCAGGGGGGTCCCCGAGGCGGCCACGAGGTAGGGGGCGCGCCCAGGGGGGTAGGGTGCGCCCCCACCCTCGTGGTGGCCTTGGGACTCTTTTGGCCCATCTCCGGTACTCAGTGGGCTTCTTCTGGTCCAAAAATGATCTTCCTGAAATTTCAGCTCAATTGGACTTCGTTTGGTTTTCTTTTTCTGCGATACTCAAAAATAGGCAAAAAACAGCAATTTGCACTGGGCCTTTGGTTAGTAGGTTAGTCCCAAAAATAATATAAAAGTGTATAATAAAGCCCATTAAACATCCAAAACAGATAATATAATAGCATGGAACAATAAAAAATTATAGATACATTGGAGACATATCATTCATTGACTTGGAGAAGGCCTATGATAATGTACCGCAAAATGTCATGTGGTGGGCCTTGGAGAAACACAAAGTCCCAGAAAAGTACATTACCCCATCAAGGACATGTACGATAATGTTCGAACAAGTGACGTCGCCACTTATGACTTCCCAATTAAGATAGGACCGCATGAGGGCTCAGCTGTGAGCCCTTATATTTTTGCCTTGGTGATGGATGAGGTCACAAGGGATGTACAACGAGATATCACATGGTGTATGCTCTTTGCGGATGATGTGATGCTAGTAGATGATAGTGGGACGGGGGTAAATAGGAAGTTAGAGTTATGGAGACAAACCTTGAAATAGAAAGGGTTTATGCATTGGAAAGATAATTTGATGATGCTTCTGTTGATGTACCCCTATGGCCCCATCTCTCCACCACATGGGTGTGGCACAACAAAACATCAGAGGTAAAAACCGACAACATTAGCTTCACTTGAAACTTGTCATCTCCAAACTTGTTCCTCCAAACCGGTTGCTTCAAGAGCTCATAAGTTGTTGGATTTCTTCCCTGTGATACCTAAGTTCAACCAACAACAATGGAGATGAAAGTGCAGCCATGTGTTCAAGATTGTGGTGTGGACTTAAGTTAGCATTCACCTGGCCATGTGTTTGCTTGATTCGGCTTAGTAATTCTTTCCAACTAAATTGTGCACTTTTTTGAAATGTCATGTATGATGTACCCATGTGCTCATCATCCTCCCTCCCTTGATGAAGAGTAGTCCTTGACTCTCTTTGATCTGCAAAAGGTAAGTAGAAGGGAAGTAGATAATATCCATGCAAAGAAATGACGCAATTCTCATTTGTAGCTTTCACCTTTGAATTGTGTTGCATCTGATCATGTATTTGTTTATAACAACTTGGAGTGTGTCCAGGGATGACTGGTGTTCTTTCAATGACCGAGATGTCCTCATCATCCCTCCTCTCTTGAAAAGGATCCATCCTCGACTCTACCTGGCCATAACACAAAAGAAAGCAGGGCAATACGAAAGCATAATGCAAAGGTTTCATGATGTAGAGAATTTTAGTTTTCAACTTTATTATCTTATGGACGATGCCAATATGATGCTTTGTTCGACTTAGGAGTTCCTTCCAACAAACATTTCCATGGATTACAAAATTGTAATCAACAATGATCATGTTCATATCATCCTCCCTCTCTTGAAGAAAAGTCACCCTCGGCTTTATTTGGTCTACAAAATTATTGCACAAGGCTAATACAAAATAACTAGGGAAAGAAAATTTGAACATTTTTGGGTGGATCTCAAGTTTGCCAACTCCTTTGTTTTTTCTTCATGGTTGAAAATTTTATATTTATGGATTGGTGGCATGCTAAAGGATGTACCCAATAATTTTTCTTATTTCGTTTTGCCAATGGTTTAAGAGTTCATATGTGCATACCTCAGGGTGCATCAAAATGGAAGATCCTTTTTGTTTTACCTCATTGAGTACTTCAATGCCTTTATGAAAATCAATGTTCACACATGCACCTTGTGTAGTGGTACTCCATGTCCTCCATATTTGTTCTTGGATCTCAATCTCCCATCGTTGCAAGAGAGCTGTTAGGTATGCCTTTTGCACCTGGACATATTGCAAAGAAAGAGAATTTTGTGAAAGGTTAGTTATTGAATATTCCTCTCTCTTTTAATTTGGTGGACTACTAATTTTCCATGGTGGTGGATTACTCATCTCGCTATTCTCTTGTTGAAAAATCTCAACCTCACATTTAGTGGACTCACATAACTCACTTATCATCTCACTCTTATCGTGTGGTATATTGGGTTGTGGATCGCTTATCTCTCTAATGAGGTATGGAATGATCTCAATCTCACATTTTGTGGACCCACACAACTCATTAATCCTCTCTCCCTGAATGTGTGGTATATCTAGGTGGAGATCTTGCATTTCTCTAATCTCATGATGAATAATATGATCCTCATATTTTGTGGACTCACTCACCTCACTTTTCTTATCACTCTTAATATATGGAATTGTGGAAACTAGACACTCTTCCTCACATTTGGTGGAGTCACCCAACTCATGTTTCTGTTCACTCTCAAGTGGTGGGATTTTTGAAAGTGGACACCCTTCCTTACTTTTGGTGGAGTCACTCAACTTACTTTTCTTATCACTCTCAAGTTGTGTGATTTTGGATTTTGGACTCTCTTCCTCACATGCAATTTGTGGTACATGTTTCCTGGATGTTGGGACGGTGGTGGTGGTTGAGATGCCAACATTAGGAGTGAGCTTATTTGGTGAACATGGGCTATGAATCACCGGAGTTGGTTCATCAACCACGGTCATGCTTTGCGGTGGCTCGTCGATGTGCCGACGGGTGCCATAACTTTGTCATCAGGCCTGACATCCTTGCTGCGGTTCATGAGCAACAGCGACACGCCTGGGGGAAGCAATAGCTTGCCCTCGAGTATGCCATCCTTGCAACACTTCGGGAGCAGCAGCAACACACCCACAAGCAGCAGCAACACCATGCCCTCGAGCATGTGGTCCTTCTTGCACTTCTTGAGTAGTAGTGACATGCCCACGAGCAACAACATCATGCCCTCGAGCATGTCTTATTTTCTTCACTTCATGAGAAACAGGGTATTGTTCGTATCGAACCCCATCACCATCTGCTCGAAGGCGCTCGTTAAGCCTCCTTCGAAATTCTAGAACCATGTTCCGTAATTCTAGAAACTTAGCACGTGTGAATGGGGCAACTTCTTCCCCTTGATCTTCTCCATGAACACTTAATACAGTTCCTGCCATGTTAGTGGGGCTAAAAATGAAATAGGACATTTTTTGTGGAATCACACAACCTCACCTCTTACTCACCAAAGTTCTTATGAGTTCACATCAGATTGTGCTTCTCTCGGATGTGTTAAAGCGATTGAAAGATAGGGATCAAAGAACTAGCTTCAGTTTTTGGTGGAGCTTGGTGGGGTAAACAAAAAAAAGGGGGCTTGTGCTGAAATCAAGTTGATGCAAACCAAGAAAATATGCGGATAGATCTACTGCACTTTTGCACCAAGATTGAAAAACACACACAACACAAGCTTCTGAAATTTTTCTACCAAGCTGAAACTTTTGGATCTTACACAACACTTTTTCCTTTTCTCTCTTGACTTTTTTTGCACTCTTTTTTTTCTCTCGTTGATTCTTTTTTGCCAATATTTTCTTCCTCTTTTTTTCAAAGCACAACAACCAAATCTGAAAGCAATTACAAAGATGAACTTGGTGCAGATCTAAAAGATGAAGAACATGCAAGGTACGCAACAACAAGATCTCAGCACCAATAAGGCTTGGATTTATTTTTGGTGGGGCTTTGGACTTCTAGGATAGAAAATATAGCATGAAAAACACTCGATCTAAAGGGATGATAGCAAGATAAACTTGGATAACGGATCCTATCGTGTCAACGAAGGCTCTGATGCCAGATGATAGGTGGGAACCCGATGAACAAGTTCACGCCCGAGGGTGGCCCGATCTTCATGTCGTAGGATCGAATCGGGAGGGATAACTAGCTACAAGTAGTTGGGATAACTAGATTTATACCTGCCAAGGTTGGATGCAACCTGTACGTTGGGGATGGCTGACCGAAGCTACAAGAACTCCAACCCGCTGTCCGAACAATCGCAGAACCACAAACCGGGACTAATCCACACAAAATGGTCAACACCATAGAGAATGAACTGGGGGGAACCAGAGGCTCATTCTTGCGAATCCGAATGAACCCACAAGAGCAAAGGTAGCAAGATCTCTTGGATCTCTCTAGCAGTCTTGCTGCATAAGCTTGTAGCTGAATGGTTTGACAAAAGGTTTTTAAGAGGATGGGGGAGATGAGGTTTTATAGCAGGGACAACCCCCCTTAGCTAGGTGTGAAAATGGTTTCAAAAGTAAGCAGGTTTTCATGGCTTCCTTGGGGGAATAAGCAGTCAACTTTGGGAGTTGTTGGAGAGCTCCTTAGGAATTCACGAAGCCTTGACAGCTTGGACACCTTCCACGAGATTGGCTAGAACTTTTGACTCACAACTCCAAATGATGTGAGGTTTTTTGCATTGGAAAGATAATTTGATGTAACTTGATGTACCCCTATTTCCCCGTCTCTCCACCACATGGGTGTGGCACAACGAAACATGATAGGTAAAAACCGACGGCATTAGCTTCACTTGAAACTTGTTATCTCCAAACTTGTCCCTCCCAACCGGTTGCTTCAAGAGCTCATAAGTTGTTGGGTTTATTCCCTGTGATACCTAAGTTCAACCAACACCAATGGAGATGAAAGTGCAGCCATGTGTTCAACATTGTGGTGTGAACTTAAGTTAGCGTTCACCTGGCCATGTGTTTGCTTGTTTCAGCTTAGTAATTCTTTCCAACTAAATTGTGCACTTTTCTGAAATGTCATGTATGATGTACCCATGTGCTCATCATCCTCCCTCCCTTGATGAAGAGTCGTCCTCGACTCTCTTTGATATGCAAAAGATAAGTAGAAGGGAAGTAGATAATATCCATGCAAAGAAATGATGCAATTCTCATTTGTAGCTTTCACCTTTGAATTGTGTTGCATCTGATCATGTATTTGTTTGACAACTTGGAGTGTGTCCAAGGATGACTGTTGTTCTTTCAATGACCGAGATGTCCTCATCACGGGGGTAAATAGGAAGTTAGAGTTATGGAGACAAACCTTGAAATAGAAAGGGTTTAGGCTTAGTAGAACTAAAACCGAGTACGTGATGTGCGGTTTTAGTACTACTAGGTGTGAGGAAGAGGAGGAGGTTAGTATTGATGGGCAGGTGGTACCTCAGAAGGACACCTTTCGATATTTGGGGTCAATGCTACAGGAGGATGGGGGTACTGATAAAGATGTCAACCATTGAATCAAAGCCAAATGGATGAAGTGGCACCAAGCTTTTGGCATCCTCTGTGCTAAAAGAGTGCCACAAAACCTAAAAGGTAAGTTCTACCACCATAAAAAAAGACACACTCCGTGACATTTTGGGCCGAACGATTTTTTTGTCATGCTTATGACACTTCTATGACGATAATTGTGACAAAACCCGGTATCATCATGGATGTGGTGGGCTCCTACTTCTATGACAAAAAATCATGACAGAAAATGGGCTTTTCGTCCTGGGCGGGCCGGAGACGCAGCTGCATGACATTGTTTGGGCCGTCCATGATGGAGAAAACCGTGGTAGAAGCGAGGGAGAGGAAAATATTGGGGGAGTTCCCGGTTACGGTGGGTGGTCGGGGGCCGAGCGATGCGCGTTTCTCTCATCCGTACGCGCGTGTGTGCGAGGCGTTGCATTCTAACTGAACCCGAGCGAGGCGTTGGGCACTAACTGAACCCGAGCGATTGCACTGCAAGCTACGCGTTACTGAACCTGAGCGATCGATCGACTTAACTGAACCCGAGTGATTCCTTCACTACTGCTGCTAACTGAAGCCGATCGATGCTGCCTCTGGATGAACAGTGAGCATTGTTGGGGGGTTTGTATGAACAGTTCCTGGTGGGGGTTGGATGAACAGGAACCCGTGGTAGTAGAGACCGTTGCCGCTCGATGAACAGTACCCCGATCGATCGAGCTGGTGGATGAACAGGACCCCGTGGAGGGCTGGATGAACAGGACCCCGTGGATGGCTGGTTGAACAGTAGCCGGTGGAGGGCTGGTTGTACAGTAGCCGGTGGAGGGCTGGATGAACAGTAGCCCGTGGAGGGGTTGTTGAATAGGACCCCGTGGAGAGGGCTGGTTGAACAGTAGCCGGTGGAGGAGCACGCATTGGAGGCTGGATGAACAGGAGCCCATGGATGAACAGTCGCAGGTGGAGGCTGGAGGAGGTCGACGATGGATGAACAGTAGCCCGTGGAGGCTGGAGGAGGTCGACGGTGGAGATGAACAGTATCCCGTGGAGTCCCGTTCTACGGTACGCCACACCCCTCCGGATGAACAGGACCCCCGTTTCGACCGTAGCGCTCCAACACAAGTCCGTTTCCTCTGTTTTGTGGTACGCCACACCCCTCCCGATCAACAGGACCCGTTTCGACCATAGGAGGTCCGTTTCCTCCGTTTTGCGGTATGCTAAACCCCTCGCGATGAACATGATCCTGTTTCGACTGTGGCCGGTCAAACACAAGGCCATTTCCTCTATTCTGCAGTACGCCATGCCTCGTTTCCATTGGCTGTTCCGTCCAAGCCGGTTGGCTCCTGATGAATAGCACGCATTCTGTTACCTCCCGATGAACACGAGCATTCCGTTGCCTCCCCATGAACATGACAACGACGCAGTTTCTCCGTTCCGACCCAGTCATTGCCATGTACACGAGTGAGGGAGTCCTGGATTAGGGGGTCTCCGGACAACCGTACTATATCCTTTGGCCAGACTGTTGGACTATGAAGAGGCAAGATTGAAGACTTTGTCCCGTGTCCGAATGGGATTCTACTTGACGTGGAAGGCAAGCTAGGCAATACGGATATGCATATCTCCTCCTTTGTAACTGACTTTGTGTAACCCTAGCCCCCTCCGGTGTCTATATAAACCGGAGGGTTTTAGTCCGTAGGACAACAGACAATCATACCATAGGCTAGCTTCTAGGGTTTACCCTCTCTGATCTCGTGGTAGATCAACTCTTGTAATACTCACATCATCAAGAACAATCAAGCAGGACGTAGGGTGTTACCTCCATCAAGAGGGCCTGAACCTGGGTAAATATCGTGTCCCCTGCCTCCTGTTACCATCCGCCTTAGACGCACAGTTTGGGACCCCCTACCCGAGATCCGCCAGTTTTGACACCAACATTGGTGCTTTCATTGAGAGTTCCACTATGTCGT
The DNA here is from genome assembly GCF_002162155.2 of Triticum dicoccoides. Taxonomy (NCBI): domain Eukaryota; kingdom Viridiplantae; phylum Streptophyta; class Magnoliopsida; order Poales; family Poaceae; genus Triticum; species Triticum dicoccoides. The sequence goes on along the minus strand of NC_041384.1, from coordinate 225,147,116 downwards.
CACCATAAGGCTCGATGGCTCCTTCGAACATCGCTAGCGATGCGGTCCAGGGTGAGGCTTTCCTCCCCGGACAGATCTTCATATTCGGCGGCTTTGCACTGCGGACGAATTCGCTTGGCAATCTGGAGCAGATTGAGAGCTACGCCCCTGGCCATCAGGTCAGATTTGGAAACTTGAACTACACGGCCGATATCCGCGGAGACTTGATCTTCGACGGATTCGAGCCCATGCCGGACGCGCCACACAGTCACGACGAGCAAGACGTAACTCTACCGTCGGATAATGTTCGGGAGATCGCATCCGCAGCTACGCCGGCTTTTAATCTGGAGCAAGTCGCGCCATCCGAAAGCGGAGGGATGAACCCCGCCATGGAGGCCGCATTCTCAGCGGCGATACAGCCGGATACTGACTTCACCCCTTACGAGAGCCGTGTCGCCGAACCACTGGATTCATCCTCGGCCACGGACTCCGAGCCGCTCATATTCGTGCCCGTCGAGTCCGACTGGGCGCCGATCATGGAGTTCACCTCCGCGGATATCTTTCAGCACTCACCTTTTGGAGATGTGCTAAATTCATTAAGGTCTCTCTCTCCCTGTCAGGAGAACCTTGGGCGAACTATGTCCGGCTAGAATGGGATGCGGACGACGAAGAAATTCGCTGCCCACCCACCACCCACTTAGTAGCCACTGTTGACGACTTAACCGACATGCTCGACTTTGGCTCCGAAGACTTCGACGGTATGGACGACGAAGCCGAAGACGAACAGGATCCACCGCCCTCGGGGCACTGGACCGCCACCTCATCATATGATATATATATATATGGTGGACACCCCCAAAGAAGCCAATGGCAATGAGAAAGAGGAGGATGACCCCTCCAAGAAGCAACCCAAGCGCCAATGTCAGCGGCGCCGCTCTAAGTCCCGCCACAGCAAGAGTGGTGATACGGGCACAGGAGATAATAACACTCCGGATAGTGCCGAAGACAACAACAATCCCCTCCAGCACGGTGAAGAGCTAGAGGATGAACAAGCTAGCCCTCCAGAGCAGGCAGTATGGAGAACCAGAGGAGGACAATTACATGCCTCTCTCCGAAGACGAGGCGAGCCTCGGCGACGACGAGTTTATCATGTCTGAGGACCCCGTCGAGCAAGAGCGCTTCAAGCGCCAGCTTATGGCCACGACAAATAGCCTAAAGAAGAAACAGCAACAGCTTCAAGCTGATCAAGACTTGCTAGTAGACAGATGGACCAAAGTCCTTGCGGCGAAGGAGCATGAACTCGAGCGCCCGTCCAAGTGTTACCCAAAACGCAGGTTGCTACCTCACCTCGAGGAGGAAGCATTGAAACCTCATTCACCAGTGTACGATGCGGCTGATCGGCCACTACGCGGCCGAGCCAGAGAGGCATTTCAGCCTAAAGTTCAGTCTGCACCCTGTCGCCACTCAGTCAAAGATACTAAGGCCTGGGGAAACACAGAGGTCCTGCAAGACATCTTGGACACTAAGGAAAAAATTGCAAGGTCAATATACGGGACACGAACACGTGCTCCCACACGGGACGATGATCGTCGCATCGGATACACCAAGAGTAAATCCGGCCGGGCCGAATACAGCAGACGAGACTCATACGAACTACGTCAGGATATAGCCCGATACAGAGGCGCCACACACCCCCTATGCTTCACTGATGAAGTTATGAATCATGAATTCCCGAAGGGTTTCAAACCCGTAAATATCGAATCATACGATGGCACAACAGATCCCGCTGTATGGATTGAGGATTTCCTCCTTCACATCCACATGGCTTGCAGTGACGATCTACATGCCATCAAGTACCTCCCACTAAAACTCAAAGGACCAGCTCGGCATTGGCTGAATAGCTTGCCAGCAGATTCCGTCGGCAGTTGGGAGGATTTGGAAGATGCATTTCTTGACAACTTCCAGGCACTTATGTGCAACCACCGGATGCTGATGACTTGAGTCACATAACCCAGCAGCCAGGGGAACCGGACAGACAATTCTGGACACGGTTCTTGACTAAGAAAAATCAAATTGTAGACTGTTCGGATACAGAAGCCCTAGCGGCATTCAAGCATAATATCCGGGACGAGTGGCTCGCCCGCCACCTCGGCCAGGAGAAGCCGAAATCTATGGCAGCCCTCACAACACTCATGACCCGCTTTTGCACGGGCGAGGACAGCTGGCTGGCTCGCAACAACAACACATCAAGGAATCCGGATACCTCGGATACCAAAGACGTTAACGGTAGGCAGCGTCGTAATAGACCAAAGCGCCGAATAACGGCGATAACACCGAAGATACGGCAGTCAATGCCAGATTTAAAGGCTCTAGATCCGGTCAGCGGAAAAAGCCATTCAAAAGAAATACTCCAGCTCCGTCTAGTATGGATCGCATACTAGATCGCTCGTGTCAAATCCACGGCACCCCTGACAAGCCAGCCAATCACACCAACAGAGAATGCTGGGTGTTCAAGCAGGCCGACAAGTTAAATGCCGAAAACAAGGACAAGGGGCTACATAGCGATGACGAGGAGGAGCCCCGGCCGCCGAAACCAGGAGGACAGAAGGGGTTTCCCCCACAAGTGAAGACAGTGAACATGATATACGCAACCCACATTCCCAAGAGGGAGTGGAAGCATGCACTAAGGGACGTCTACGCGATGGAGCCCGTCGCCCCGAAGTTCAACCCATGGTCTGCTTGTCCGATCACCTTCGATCGCAGGGACCACCCCACTAGCATCCTTCATGGCGGATCCGCCGCACTGGTCCTAGACCCCATCATTGATGGATTTCACCTCACTCGAGTCCTTATGGATGGCGACAGTAGCCTGAACCTGCTTTATCAGGATATAGTGCGAAAAATGGGTATCGATCCCTCAAGGATCAAACCCAGCAAAACCACCTTTAAAGGCGTCCTCCCAGGTGTAGAGGCCCATTGCACAGGCTCAATCACACTGGAAGTGGTCTTCGGATCACTGGATAACTTTCGAAGCGAAGAGTTAATCTTCGACATCGTCCCGTTTCGCAGTGGCTATCATGCACTCCTCGGACGGACAACATTTGCAAAATTCAATGCAGTGCCGCATTACACATACCTCAAGATCAAGATGCCAGGACCTCGCGGGGTCATAATAGTAAATGGAAACACATAACGCTCGCTTTGTGTGGAAGAGCACATTGCAGCCCTTGCAGCAGAGGCACAAAGCAGCCTGTTCAGACAGACCACTCATTCGGTGTTACAGCCCCCGGACACCTTCAAGCGAGTCCGGAACAATCTGCAACAGGATCGCCTGGCGCGATCTGCGCTCGCCTAGCAATCCGGCCCCCGTCCCAGTCGCAGTGCAGCAACGAAATTCGTGCCGCCCGTACATAACTACGCATTGAAAATACCATGGACATAGGCGGGGGCACAATCAGGACACGCCCCGCATCGTGGCTTAACCACACCAGGGGCTGTATACATTTGACATTCCTTTTCTCTTTCAGGGCCTAACTCTTCGGAAGCCCTTTCCGGTAGTCCGATTGCCGGACACAATCCGGAAGCAACAACCAAGGCGGCAAGAAGCTAAGATGAACATGGGAACCGCCAGGTGGTCTCTAGTAATACTTGATATACCCGCTTTTCACTATTTTTGAGTAGCTTGCCTTGGGATAGGACATTTTGAATTGTCCTACTTTATGCTTATTGCACTACTTGTACCAGTACGCTTCTACGTATTATTCAAATAACAATGCATATTATTAATCTGTCATTGCATTTTTTTCTCTTTCTCTTATATGTCCATTTACGACATTCCGCACCTGCATGCTCGGGTACGGTTAGTACGCCAGGGGCTCTCGTTTACCCCGTAATACGGTGCAAGAAGTCCGAACACTTTCGACAGTGCGGCACCCCGAACTTATAACATTATATGCATCAGCTCCGAATCATGTCTTGGGTTAAATGTTGGGTTGCCCGACTCCCATGCTTTGGTACCTTACGTTCCGCTATATCGGCTAAGGTAGCGGTGGGAGAACTACTGCGATTGTGTCCCGGTTCTTCCGGACGAGCACCTCAGTAGAGAAAGCCAAAAACTGACTGTCGTGATAAGGCGAGAGATTGGTCGCTGTTCGAGAGGTCTCAAGTCCTTAAAGACTTTTTCCGCTTCGGGCGAGGAGTCGGCCTTGTCCGGCTTAGGCGTGTATAGCACCCCAAATTCGGCCCACCGAATACCAGGGGCTTCGTCAAAAATTTAAAATCATAGACTTCTATGGCTAAGTGAGAGTGATAAAGCATTATAGTCTGATTGCCTGGTTCATTGTGCTGAGCGCCTCCCTTGTAGGACCCAAAATTGGGGTAAAGAGTGTTCAGATTTACCTCGAACACCCTAGTACTAGCTACATGGGGGCAGAAGCCGACGACTGTCCAACTCTCAGATTTTATAAATGGCCGCACAGAAGGTAATATTTTAAATTAAGAAAGCGTCGCATGGCGCAAAAGAACTCGTTTCATATTACAGGATCACATGGGCATGTTCATTCAAAAATTACATCCTTGGCACACTCATCTTCCACTAAGCGGGAGCCATTCAGGACGCTCTCATAATAATTCTCCGGGCAGCGATGCTCCTTGCCCTTCGGCGGCCCCTTCTTCACAAGCTTCACGGCGTCCAGCTTCGCCCAGTGCACCTTCGCCTGGGCAAAAGCTCTGCGTGCACCTTCGATGCAGACGGATCGCTTGATGACTTCAAGCCATGGGCAGGCTTCCACCAGCCGCCTCACCAGACCGAAGTAGCTGCCGGACAGGGGCTCGCCAGGCCACATCCGGACTATAAGGCCCCTCATGGCCTCTTCGGCCACCTTGTGAAGTTCGACCAACTACTTCAGCTAGTCGCTCAAGGACACGGGGTGTTCGGTCCCAGTATACTAAGACCAGAACAACTTCTCCGTTGAGCTCCCCTCCTCATCCCGGTAAAACTCCGCGGCATCCAGCACACCGCGGGGAAGATCCGCAAACGCTCCTGGAGAGCTCCGAACTCGGGTAAGAAAAAGGAAAGTCTCCTTCACATGCTTGCTTTACATATTTAATGCCTTACCCGCTGCTATCTTCATTGCCGCATCAATCTCCTGGAGGGCCTTGTGGGCTTCGGCCTTGGCGCTCCGGACGCTTTCAAGCACCTGCGCAAGCTCGGACTCCAGCGTCTTGGAGTCAAGCTCCAAGGACTCGTGCTTTTTGACGAGAGCCTCAAGCTCCTGCTGCACCTCGCCCACTCGGGCTTCTTGTTTCTCCCGTTCAATGCATTCTTTGGCCGCTTTGTCTTCGGCCGCGGACAACGCCTTCCTCAGGGTCTCCACCTCGGTCGTGGCCCCTGACAAATTCATGATGATCCTATTACTTTACACCGAACTTCTTTTTAACTATATAAACTGAGGTATATCTTACCTTTGCTCTCTTCGAGCTGCCCCTTGGTAAGGCCGAGCTTGTCCCCGGACCACTTCAGGGCCTGCTTCAGCGCAGAGACCTCCATAGTACGTGCGGCAGCGGCCAACAGGGAAGCCTGCCCATACACATAGACATTCTCTAATTAGACTCCTGAGTTATCATTTTATACTCTATTCGGCTTTTCTTCGCGAACGCCGAACAGAGCATCAGGAGCTACTATCTATGTGGTAATATTTTTATATTTTGAATGCTTACCTCAAAGCCTATTAGGAGGCTGGCACAAGCTTCTGTCAGTCCGTTTTTGGCGGACTGAACCTTCTTGACCACCGCACTCATGATAGTGCGGTGTTCTTCATCAATGGAAGCGCTATGAAGCGCTTCCAGCAAGTTGTCTAGTGCCTCTGGTTGGACAGAGGACACCGACACAGATGGTTGGCCCCCCTTAATGGGGGACCGCCTGCCGGAGTCCAGAACCATCAAAGGTTCCGGCACAGTGTCCGGCTGGGGCCCGAACTCGAAGCTCGTAGGAGCCTCGCTCCCTTGGTACCCAGGGTCCGTGAGGTCGCCGTAAGGCGCCCCCAGGATCACCTCCCCATGGGTCGGTGCCTTTTGAGAAACCACCTCGGTGTTGTTCGTAGAGCGAGGGGTGGAAGCCATCGGAGGAGAACCGGTGTTCATATCCGACGAGTCCAAAGAGCCGCTCGACGAGGGTACGTCGAGATGAGCTCGGGCCGGACTGCATAATCATATTCAGCATGAGCAAAGGCAGTACAATAAAACATACCATGAAGTACTATGGTGTCCGGACACTTACGACTTCGCCAGGGGCTTGTCCCTGGGTAGCCACTCGCCGCCGCTATCGGTGGCCGTCGTGGCACAGTCCGGAGGAAGGTCTTCCCCTTCTTGGACCCTTCGGCCTCCCCGGATGGGTTGACCTTCCTTTTCTTGTCTCCCCCGGCTGGGGGGGAGGGGAGAACTTTTCTCCTCCTCCTTGTTTCCGTGGGAGGAGTGCGCATCGGACTCATCGGACGATGAGTCTAATAGAACCTTGCGCCGGAGACCCTTTCGGGTCCCCGCGGCCTTCTTCTTGGTCGTCTTTTCCAGCACCTCATAAGGTGCCAGAGTCAGCATCTTCGTTAGAAGAGCGTTTGCAGGATCTTCGGGCAGGGGGCTGGGCAATCAAGCTGCTTCGCTGTCTTTATCCAGTCCTGTTAAAGACATGAAAGCTTAGATCCAGCACATAACTAAACCAGGGCACATAAATACCCTGAGAGATATAAAAAGCCTACCGGATGGGCGCGGCGCTTTGCGCTGAGTCCGCGGTCCTCGGTGAGGGAGGGAGGCATCTCGGCGCCCTTGAACAGCACCCTCCAGACTTCCTTGTGCGTCGTGTCGTAGAGCTCTCGCAGCATCTGGTGCTGGGCCGAGTCGAACTCCCACAAAACAAATGCCCGTCGTTGGCACGGAAGGATCCGACGGAAGAGCATAACCTGGACCACGTTGACGAGCTTAATTTTCTTGTTCGTCATGTTCTGGATGCAGGTCTGGAGTCTGGTCAGCTCTACCGAAGAACCCCAGGACAGGCCCTTCTTTTTCCAAGAGGTGAGCCGCGTGGGGATTCCGGATCGAAATTTGGGGGCGGCCACCCAATTGGAGTTTCGCGGCTTGGTGATGTAGAACCACCCCGATTGCCACCCCTTTATGGTATCCACCCATAGGCCGAAGTGGGGCCTGATGCGGAGGAAGGCCTCACGCACGACAATAAACGCCGAGATGTTGAGGATGAAGTTGGGGGCCAGATCATGGAAATCCAGCCCGTAGTAGAACATGAGCCCACGGACAAACGAGTGGAGAGGAAATCCCAGTCCGCGGACGAAACGGGTAAGAAATACTACCCTCTCATGGGGTTCAGGCGTTGGGATGATCTGCCCCGCATTCGGCAGCCGGTGCGCGATATTCGCAGCTAGGTATCCGGCTTCCCGTAACTTTTTGATGTTTTCCTCCGTGACGGAGGAAACCATCCACTTGCCTCCTGCTCCAGACATGCTTGGAGTGGTTTGAGAAGAAGAATGCGAGCTTGGGCGCTAGAGCTCGAGTGTGCGGGAATGGGTAAGGAAGAAGAAAGAAGGCGTGGGTGAAAAAATAAATCTTTGTCCCTTTATAAGGGCGGAGGAGGCGCTGTGTCTCCCCACTTGCCTGGCAAAACCGCTTATTCCCCAGGCACCGCAATTGATGGCGTGGTTGGGTTACCCATGTCCATATTGATGAGAGTCCCGTAATAAGGGGAACACAATCTCTGCTTTGACAAGACGTATCAAGAAAACTGCCTCGTGATATGTGCGGAGCTGGTTGACAAAAGCGGTTCGAATAATAACCGGGCCATGAAGTGATGTCATACTATCAAAACATGTCAGCAGATTAGATTTGTGGAAGTATTATTCTCTCTACGGTGGTATGTGGAAATTATTTTGCAGGGCCGGACACTATCCTTGTATTCAAACTCTTCCATGGTGTATTCGGAGGAGGAACCCGCCTTGCAATGCCGAAGACAACACCGCGCGCCGGACTCATCGTCATTGAAGCCTGGTTCAGGGGCTACCGAGGGAGTCCTGGATTAGGGGGTCTTTGGACAGCCGGACTATATCCTTTGGCCGGACTGTTAGACTATGAAGATGCAAGATTGAAGACTTTGTCCCGTGTCTGGATGGGACTCTACTTGGCATGGAAGGCAAGCTAGGCAATACGGATATGCATATCTCCTCCTTTGTAACCGACTTTGTGTAACCCTAGCCCCCTCTGGTGTCTATATAAACCGGAGGGTTTTAGTCCGTAGGACAACAGACAATCATAGCATAGGCTAGCTTCTAGGGTTTAGCCTCTCTAATCTCATGGTAGATCAACTCTTGTAATACTCATATCATCAAGAACAATCAAGCAGGACGTAGGGTGTTACCTCCATCAAGAGGGCCCGAACCTGGGTAAATATCGTGTCCCCTGCCTCCTATTACCATCCGCCTTAGACGCATAGTTCGGGACCCCGTACCCAAGATCCACTGGTTTTGACACCGACAACGAGCCCTGGCCATACGTATGCGCAAGTAGGCGTTCGAGACCCCGCCGTATGTACGTACGTGTCCGTATTTACTTTCTTGCACCCTGGCCGCTGTACGTACGTGTACATGCTACGTGCGTGCCTCTACTACGATAGGTGCCCTTCCTTACATGGCCACGGTTCATCGCTGCAGCCAGCAGACAGATCGATCGTATTTACGTACACGCTCGCGACTAGCATGGCAACGCTACGTACGCTTTGACCGGGTGGGTCCCGACTGTCAGGCACTTCCTTGCATGCGAAGATGTAGTTGGTGGGTCCCAGCAATCGGGGGGAAATGTTTTTTTCCTGCCCATCTGGTGGGTCACCGCTGTCAGGTGGAGGAATCGTTATTTTGCGCATCATAAGGAGGCACTTCCTTGCTATGGCCATGGACCCAGCTGTTAGCCTCTCCATGTACAGTGCTCTTCCGATGGAAGTCTTTCCTTGACCACGTTGACCACGTCACGCCGAGAGCACCAGGGCGGTGGATGATGGCGAGGCCTATAGGAAGGGGACGACGCGGAGCCGGGGAAGACGCGACAGTGGATGCCCACGGAGAGGAGTACGAGGGTTCACTGGTTCCGCTACGGTGTGAGGCTGCCGTCGCCGCGGGGCCTGGCCAGTGGTGGGAGTGGTAGGGGCGGTGAGGCCTCCGCGGTAGCACAGCTGGCCGCGGGAGCCAGGAGCAGGAGGCACGACCGGCGCTGCTTTGGGCGGCTGGAGCAAGAAGACCAGAGGTTGAAGAATCATGACGGCCATTGGATGGACATCGTATGACCACTGCAGCTAGAATCATTTATATTGACTAAGTTGACGAAGCCCTTGGTACGCGTCAACTTAGTAGGCCCACAGGCCAGCCTCTGAAATGGTGCGCCCCAGATGTCAGGGGGAGGAATCATTTTTTGGGCGGCTGAAGCTAGAATATCCGAGATTGAAGAAGAAGCATGACATCCATTGGATGGACATCCAACGGCACTGCTGCTAGAACTGTGTGTTGACTATAAGTTGACAAAGCCTTGCATACGCGTCAACCTAGTAGGCCCACAAGTGTGTGGCAGAGAACTTATAGCCCATTTGTGATTTGTAAGAATGTACAACCCATTTTTGAATTCCAATGGAATTTACTACAGCCCATTTACAGTTTGTTAAAAGTACAACCCATTTTCTAGCTAGGACAACGATTAATAATTTCAACCAACCGTTCAAAACAGAATTCAATAAAATTTCCCACATTTTGGTGGGATCCGAAATACTTTTATTCCGAAATTTCTAGTCAGATTAAATACAATTTCAATATAAATTTGTATTACGTAAAAATCCAACAAAACATAAAATTAAAATTTTCAAAATCCAAAAGCAATATTTTATAAACTAATTATGTGTTTGGTGCATATTTTTATAGTTACTGCCCAGTTTTTATAATTACACCCCGTTTATTATTTCTTAAAGCCCATTTTCTTGTTAAGCCTAATGCATCCCTTATAGGAAAGATTTGTAGCCCAGCGGGGCAGAGAATAACAAGTTGACCCGGATTGTGTACAACTGTCGGCCCAGTTGCATTGTTGATGTTGAAAAAAGGCTTGTGTAGTACAATACAACATTACATGGCTACTCAGCCCACATTCAGCGATGCCGGAAAGGCCTAAACAAGGCTTTTGTACAACTTTTTGAAGTCATTGAGCTCAATTAATAATTTAAGAAAAAAGTTAGAGTACAGTGAGACCTAATTAAAAGCTGTCACGAGCGAAGAAATAATTCAACGGGTCCCACTTGTGTGTGTGTGAGAGAGAGAGACCCATCGGTCGATGCTCGTAAATACATCTTTCAGCCATATGCATTGATGATAGTCAGTAAAAACTTATATAGTTGACACAATCATATAGCACATCGTAGCACACTGAACTTGCATACAAAAATTTCACGCAGGCGGCATAATCAGGGTGGAAGTAGTGGATCACTACGGGTAGGGCTATGTTGAAACCAACAAACTCGTACAAAACGGTTCATCATCTTTATCAATAACGGGGAAATATCTTGAATGCTGTGCAAAGAAAACAGACAGACAACACAATATATAAGTTCTGCTAGAACATTAAGTTGACGTCAACCCTTTCTAAAAAAAGTTCAGGTAAAAAAATAGAACAGGTCACAGTCAAATGTACTGGCACATCATTGCTTCACACCCATAGCTAGGATTTAACTAGATTCAGTTGTTACCTCAAATTAGAGCACATCCAGGCAGCCAACCCTGCCTCTTCTCCCAAAGAAGCAGTGGCCTCCGCCGCGCGATGGAGTAGGCCCTATGCCATCCATCGTTCCAAGCAACACAGGGAAAGTTTGACGTTGACTCCTGTAATGGACGTCGACGACGGACCCGGGCACCAGCGGTGGCGGCAGGACTTCAATTGATGGATTGACCACTTCTTCGACATGCACAAACACTCGATACAGGTACATCCCTAACGTGGTCCGTGGCGGCCTTGGTGGCGATGAATAGTACAACCCCGGTTCCTGCACCGGTATCTCAACACCAACACCTTCGGTATGGTGGACGACTTCTTCATCCATGCCATAACTGTTAGAGCCCAGCTGTCTGGAGGAACAAACATACTTACGAGCTCACCTCCAAGGTCATTGATAAGCTCATTCATGGACTTGCTGTTCCAAGCACGTCGAGGCATGCCGTGGAAGGTACACTTTGTTAAAAACTCAAGCTCAGAGGGCACCGAGCCCCATCCTGGGTGCCACTGATCAAAGCTCACCAGTGCACCATCACAGAATAAACACTGGGAAGATTCGAACACATGACTATAGTCGAAAGTTGTCTCGAACCTGACAAAGAAATCAGCCGGTGGCGGACAGACTTCAACGAGCAAGTCACTTATTTGGATGCCATGCGCAATGCCAAGAGCTTTGACAAGGTCGTCCGGCAAGTCGGGAGGCCGGTCGCTATTGATGGTTAACATCAGCACTTTGCCGGCAAACTGGTCGTCAAGCGCCGCCATGCCACTGTTGAGCGACAACACACAACGCCCGAAGGCAGGACGGACCTCAGGATCTCCGGCTCAGAGATCCGCGTTGACCGGCGACATGATAGTGCGCTTGAGTACATGGAGTACATGAGGGGGATTTGTGGGAACTGGAGTAGGAATCAAGATTCCAGAGGTGGGGGAGGGGCGGGAGATTGGGGATGAAAAGGTAGCATGAATTTCGAACACGCGCCAATATGCTCTTGGCACGCAAGCGCACGAAAACACCGGTGGCGCCCACATGTCAGCCTAAGAGTCCCTATTCTTTCTTTTTTTGAGAGCCCGCCCTTCTTTTAGGATCTTTTGAGAGCCCGGCCTGAGAGTCATAATTGACCTATTTGGCATTGCGTTACTACTCGGCCCATATTCAACGACACCTCACTGGCCCAAACAAGTGTACATCATCGAAAAGACACTAAGCTCAAATTATAACTTGAAAAAAGGAGATATACTCTGAACACTGGAGAATGGTGATGCCCTCATTTAGCCCACCAGCAGTTTGAGACAATAAACAGTTCAAAACAACGATATATACATCATTCAAACACTGACTAGTGAATACTACTGACATAAACAACAAGACATGCTAGTTCATAAGAAGTCTTGCTACACCACCAAAATGCACCCATCTACAGCGCTCAGACTCTCGTGATCCAGACGAGAATGACATTCTAAATAGAGGCAACTATTACATAGTTAGAGTGACATAGACGAGGATGATCAAATGACAAGCAGCAAAGACAATAGGTCATTCAAAGAGGGATGATCCAATAACATCATAATTTGCAGCCCCGGTTCAGCCACCAGTGATCCGGAGACACCAGTACTCCACCCTTTCGACGTAACAACCCAATTACCTATCAACCTGAAGGCTTGAACCACATCACTGCCTGTCGGACTCGACACATCCAAGGATCAAAGTTAATCCAGATGCCTCTGTCATTCTCACCTTCTTTTGGCTGCAGGCTGTATCATTGACAATTAGGGGAGTTTGCTCCCAAACTCCTAGGGCTCGCCGTGTAGACACAGTTTTCCATAGCAAACAGAGACTCTCTACCATGAAGGTCCTTGCCAAGGGTGATCTCCTGGTTAATCGGATAATTGAGTCCAAGAAACAGAGAGTGTGAACCAAGGCTATTTACCTGCCTCCAACTCAAAAATCCTGAAGGCCCCAACAAGCTGGTATCCTTCTCATAGACGTAACAACCACTGTCTGGAAACTCACATATTTCATGGTGCTTGCATACAGTGGGGGTTTTGCAATATAACTTTTCCGGCTCATTTGTCCGAATGGTCACCAGTCTTTTGCCGTCGTCTGATCGAGCGAGGAACCAGTTGTGCTTCCCTGTTTTTGGCAAAGGTGGTGTGATTACAAAGGGCAGTAACTGTAGGGACACTAATATTGTTAATGTAATATCAGCATTGTTCAGAGTATGAGTATGATAATGCAAGAAACAACATTGATATGTCCCTATTGGAACTGGGAGGAAAATACAGGGAAATGTATACTGGGTTCGAAAATATAGAAGTGCCATGCATGGTTATACTCATGTTATCTCACAATCGATTGTTCACAGGAAACAACCATGTCATGCATGTTATGTAATCATGTTCTGTCCTCACAAACAAATTCTTCAAGGAAACTAACAGACCATGCATTGTTATATACTCATGTTCTGTCGGCAAAATTTTTGTGTGCATATCATTCTGTCCATTGATTGCTGAAGGGCGAACATAGGTATGTACACATGGTAAGCATTACAGGATTTCACTACTTCCGAATATAGAGTTCTCCATATGCACATTTACTTCCCTAATGTATGGTTAGATGAAACCAACAGTGTGATGCATGTTTCTACATCATGAAAATGAGGAAACTAACATGGCCATTAATACACACTCATATTTAGTAGTATATAGGTTACTATAAAATAAGGAGAATATCAATATATTGCTAACCTTTTGATTATTCATGGGTACAAATTGGCTGTAATGACATGGTCACAATCGCATGAATTACCTCATTCCAAATATAGCTGATTTAAGGCGTCTCTAATACATTGCCATAGTTATACTTAAATTCTGCTAAAACAGGGATATGTCAATCATCACAAAAAGTTCAAACAGTGTCATGGCGTCATCATTAACATCAGACAGAAACAACTTAGACGTGCCGTCCCAGCAATACGTGGTGCCATCTGCTTTGTCGATCGCGTAGATGATCCCATTGTGTTCAATAGCATCACAGAAGTGTGTTTCAGCTTTGACGACGATCCACTACGAGTTGAGCTATCTCCGGCTAAAGAAGGCACCGACGGAAAGATAGGCGAGTCCCTTGTCGAACAAGGCAATTAGCTTGAAGTCTGCATAATCCGCATGTCATGTGGGCACTTGGCAGATTACAATATTCTACAAAACAAGGTGCGTCCAATTGACGACGTAATCTAGATGACTTGGACTGCGACGGCAAAACTCTATATCATACAACGGAGGAAGGATAATCTCATCGGAGGTCTGTAAGTTCACGAGCACCAACTTTTTCCCGTCTTCTCTGACGGCAGCCATCCGGTGGGAGTTCATGCCGACCCAGTACATACCTGCAAGAAGTTTTGGGCGATGGTGATCGGATCGAAGTCGAGGGAAATGATGTACGGCGACCCACTACATACCTGCAAAGAAGTTTCGGCTAATGGAGGTCGGATTGAAGTCGAGGGGCATCATGTACGCCTCCGTATCATGGTGAGCAAATCTCGCAAGACCAGATAGCAGCAAGCAGGGTGTCTTGAAAAGCTTAGGCCTCGCTTCGATGATGGCTGTGTGCATGCCCCTCGAGCATGCAGCTAGCCGCAGGGCGCTCAACATATCCATACACGAACAACAGAGGTCGAGGACGTCATTGGGGAGATTTCTCCAATTGCGGCTCAAATGGATGCTGCGTGGTTTGCGTTCGGCCATGATGGAGTTTGGAAGGTGGGGTTTTGGGGGGCTTGATTTACGGGGGAGAAGGCTCTCGGTGCTAGAGCGGCTAGCGAGGGAATAGTGGTACTGGGGGAGGCGAGCGAGGCGAGGGTACGCGGGGGCACAGTGAGATGATGAAGAGTGACCTCAGGATCTCCGACGAGGTGGAGATGGAGATGGAGGGAGAGGGAGATGAGCCGAGGCATGCTATACAACAGCGGTGACAGTGACTGTGCAGTGCACAAGGTGAGGCTAACTTTCGTAACCCGGACACGCCGCCTGGACTGGTGTCACCTCAGGCGCAGGGTCTTGTCATTTCACTATGAGGACCAGATGAATAATAGTATTTTGACCATCAAGTGTACCACAGCTGTACTACTACTAGTAGTAGGAGTAGTAGGAACATGAGTAGTACTCCCGTACAGGGACGCATGTAGCAATGTTCAAAAAAGGGGACACATGTAGCACTAGAAGGATGGGCACGTACAGGGACAGGCCCCACTCCTCAGTCTACATGTGTAGCCTTTTCGTTTAGTCTACCTTGCTGTCTAATCAACTGCCTGCGGGCCACTTCTCCCATTTACTTCTCCATCGGGAATCGATTTTCCTCGACTTCTTCACTACTCCTTAATCTTCATTTGCATCCAAACCACACTGCATTCACATTGATTTAACCTCTTCACATCCTCCTGGGGTAATTCTGAAGCCCTATAAATAATCATCTTCTTCAGTTAGACTAGCCATCTAATCCTAATTCTCCAAACCATAGCCCTCCGGTCCAGCGGTTCCAAATGGCGAAAGAGATCGAGATGCATGTTTTTAGCGTCCAACATGGCCTCGTCAAAGGCTCATTGAGCATAGTTGCCATAGTCACCGACCACCCAAGGGTTGTTCGGAAGTGGATCAACAATGTATCCAACTCCCTCCAAAAGGTGGAGATGAAGGTCATCGGTCTCGACGCAGATTACACGGAGCGTGCCACTGGGAAGATCCAACGCGCCGCCGTCCTTCAGCTGTGCCTCGAAGATGATGTTTTGGTGTACCACATCATACACGCGCCCTCCATACCAGGCGAGCTTCATGATTTCTTGTCTTGGGAGGACATATACTTCTGTGGGGCAGCCATTGCAGGGGACAAACAGAAGTTGGAGCCGTACAACCTTGATTTGAAAAGCATCGCTGACGTACAAACCAAATTAAAGATTCCTGTAGAAGATTGTGAGAAACCGACACCATCCCTATTCGATGTAGCAAATTTTGTGCTCGGAACAAATCTTCAGAAGGGTGATGAGACGCTGGCATTAAGGTCATCTGGATGGGAGGACTATCCCTTCACATACGAGCAGATAAAATATGCTGCCCTCGATGCCCGTGTGAGTTTCAAGATAGCCGCAAGGTCCAAAGAGCTTGTTGCGAAGCCGTCTCCCACAGAAAATGAGAACAATAAGAATAAGAATAAGAAGAAGAAGAAGAAGCTGCACCAGCAGCATGGCATTATGGATGGATGAACTATTTCCTCTCTTGTAAAAAAATATTCCCTCTCTGTGTATATTGATATAGATGGACTATTTCGATGGTGTGCATGTCTTTGAAACAAGTAGTAGCATGGGTCCGCTTGACTATACGAAACTATTTATCCCCCTAGCTTTTTCTACTACTACTCCTTCCAGTGATCGGTATGCAATGCATGTGTCCGTAGACATGACAGCTTGTCCATGGAAGTTCAACTACGACGACCATCACGTTTCATCCACTGCCACTCGCGATTCCCACAGCGTCGCTCCAACCCACGGCACCACGTCCCCCGACGTGCACCTCACCCCTCTCGGCCGCACCGCCCCTCTGCCTTTTTGTGCTTGACATGTGGGCCACCTGAAATGCGGCGAGCATCAAGTTTCTACCACAGCCACACGCGATTCCTACGACACCGCTTGAACCCATGACACCACACGTCCCCCGACCCGCGGCTCACCCCTCTCGGCCCCACTGCCCCTCTGCCTCCGGGAGCATTACATGTGGACCAGCCACCTATCGGGTCCACATGTTATTGACTCAAAGGCAGGTGTAGTAAGGCACAGAAGCTCAGTCCCGAGGGCCCCGAGAGGGAAATGTAACTCCTGCGCCAGGCCTTGCGGTGCTACCACTGCACGAACTCATGCCAAACTCGAGATATGTTTCTTTACTATACATGCACGCAACAATTTAATGGACATTGTAATCTCAACAAGTCATGGGGAGCTCTAAATTTGAATTTGAAACTTATAAAACAAAAAAATTCAAGACAAACTCTGGTTTCGTTATTAATAATGGTACAGGGGGGCGTTGACCCTCCTATTATTCTAAAAAAATTCAAAGCAAATAAACTGGGAGAGAGCGAGTATACCGTAGGATGTGTCCCACACGAAACAAGTCCCCTGGTTTGTCACCGCGAAGATGCAGTTAGAAAGGAGCACGGTGTCTTCATACTCGTACGACAACAAATCGGCCACAGACAGCATGGTCCACCTTTGACCGCCATGTGCAAGGTTCGTGCTATCTTCTTCAATCTCACCGTGGTTCCGTCATACCAATTCAGGCGGTGGCCCGTTGCATGGCTGATCCCAATGTTGGACAAAGGATCTACGGGAACGGTGTCACCGTTGTAAATGTTGTGCAAATTGATGTTGGCACCCTCCCGTACATATGCAAGCCAATCTCGACTCGCACGGAGCCTAACCAGTGAAACAATGGCCAGGGGGAGAATTAGGAAATGGACATGGAAGTATTCTTTAGAATGCATTTACTACGTGATCAAACTCATCTTACCTGCTCATTGGAAAAAATCCGGGTGCCCCTCAACGTCAGCATCTCAAGGGGCGTCAACTTGCAACTACGGCCACGCCGCACTGGAGGGACCCCCAAGGAAACATCCTCGTGCGTTGCACGGAACATCAAGATGCATTTTTATGAGTAGTTTATCTTGTGAGAGAGAAGGATGAACGAGGGAAGGCCTTATTTGCAAATGTGGGGCGGGGTGTGCCAAACTACGACCATGCCGTGCTGGAAAAAAAATTGAGTTTGGGTCAGTGGCACACCCTGCGGCAAGATGCCCGTGTGGGCTTCTTCTATAACTAGCAAGATGCCCATGCATTGCAGGGAACATGAAGATGCATTCTTTTACAAAACACCTGTTGTGATTGACCCTTGCAGGAGTAATCCCATGTGTAAAAACTAATGATATCTCGAGAATTATATTGGAAAAATGGTACCTTTGGAACAAGTTTTCTCTACTACTGCTCCTTGCAGTGAGCGGTATGCAATGCATGTGTCAGCAGACATGATATCTTGTCCATGGAAGTTGAACCACGTCGACCATCACGTTTCTTGTTTCTACCACTGCCACACCCACACGCGATTCCCACGACACCGCTCCAACCCACGGCACGACGTCCCCCGATGTGCGCCTCATCCCTCTCGGCCCCACCGCTCCTCTGCCTTTGTGTGCCATACATGCGGGCCAGCTGAACTGTGGTGACCATCAACTTTCTACCACAGCCACACCCGATTGGACACGGTTTGCCTGCTCCGATCCGTACTCCCACACCGTCGAATTTTCATCCAGCGGCTGTGACACATTTCATCCCGGGCATCAATCCTCAGCTGGAGTACTTCTGTACTACAGGTAGTACCCGTCGGTGGCCATCTACGCCTCGTAACGCCTCGATGCCCAGCTGTGGCACCCTCGCCATAGCCACACCACCACCGGCCGGTTCATCTCGAACGAGTGAGTCGCGAACCACGCCACCACCATGAGAATGACATGTGGGCCAGCCGCATTTAAGGTCCGCATGTCATTGACTCATAGGCCGGTGCACTAAGCCACTGAAGCTCGGTCCCGTGGGCCCCGAGAGGGAAATGTAACTCCTGCGGTGGGCCTTGTGGTGCTCCCGCGGTACGAGCTCGTGCCAAACCTGGAATTTGTTTCTTTCTTCTACCAACTACTCCCTCTGTTCCTAAATATAAGTCTTTCTAGACATTTTAAATGGCTACCACATACGGACGTATGTAGACACATTTTAGAGTGTAGATTCACTCATTTTGTTCCATATATAGTCACTTGTTAAAATATCTAGAAAGACAAATATTTGGGAGCAGAGGGAGTAGTAAGGTACACGTGCATTGCACGCATGAGATTTGGTAACCAAATTATGAATAAATAACACACTATAACATGTAAGCTTTGAGTCATATATGCATGATGTAGATGTTCGTTTAATTCTTATAGTTCATCTAGATCAAAATCAATTAGTTTTATAAAAAAACTATTTTAAGATTCATGGAATTGTGCATGGTAAAGCGTAAAGTAAAAATAAATAGTGACAATTCATTTTGAAAAAAGAAGTTTGGGCAATTAAGATATCATTAGTTTTGAAACATGGGATTACTCCTGCATGGGTCAATCACAACAGGCGTTTTGTAAAAAAAATGTATCTTGATGTTCCGTGCAATGCACGGGCATCTTGCTAGTCTCTACTCTTATAAAAAACCCGAGTTGGTGATGATGGTGTGCCTGCCATCCTGCAATATGGAGCGTCCGATCTATATCTGACGGATATAAAGCAAACTATGACAATGTTGCAAAAAGATACCCGCACCCCTCTCCACATTTGTAGATAAGGACTTCCCTCGTTCATGTTTGTCTCCCACTAGATAAACAGCTCATATAAATGCATCTTGATGTTCCATGCAACGCATGGGCCTCTTGGTAGTTATTATTATCTCTACTCTTATAAAAAGCAGAGTTGGTGATGATGGTGTGCCTGCCATCCTGCAATATAGGTTGTCCGATCTATATCTGACGGATAGGAAGGAAACTATGACAGTTGACCCACACTCCTCTCCACATTTGCGGATAAGGCCTTCCCTTGTTCATCCTTTTCTCCCAGAAGATAAACTACTCATACAAATGCATCTTGATGTTCCGTGCAATGCACGGGTGAAAGTGCGTTATATCGACTAGAGGGGGGGGTGAATAGGAGATTTTTATGAAAGTCTTCAGAACATAGAAGTTTTGAAGACAAATGATAAAATTAAACCTATTACCATGCAGCGGAAGGTAGACTACACTAGGCAAACCATAGTCAAGTATTCAATGAAGTGAAAGCACAAAGACTAATAGTAGCTAGGTAGTAAGGATCAGGTAGGAAGATATTGTGAAGCCAAATAGAACACGCAGTCACTCAGTGAAGACAAATGATAGTGCAAACATACAATGACTTCACAAGGAGTAACAGTAAGTAAAGTGCAGTGAAGATGAAACCAGTGACTCATTGAAGACAATGATTTGTTGAACCAGTTCCAGTTTCTGTGACAACTGTATGTCTGGTTGGAGCGGCTAGGTATTTAAACCTTAGGACACACAGTCCCGGACACCCAGTCCTGAACACGCAGCTCAGGACACCCAGTCCTCACCGTATTCTCCTTGAGCTAAGGTCACATAGACCTCGCCCAATCACTCTGGTAAGTCTTCAAGGTAGACTCCCAAACCTTCACAGACTTCGTTCACCGGCAATCCACAATGTCTCTTGGATGCTCAGAACGCGACACCTAACCGGTTGGAGGATGCACAGTCCTCAAGTGTAATAAGTCTTTAGATCACACAGACAAGAAGACTTAAGTGATGCCAATTCTCTCTGGCTCTGGTGGTTAGGGCTTTATCCTCGCAAGGAATTCTCTCTCAAAGGCTTCGAGGTGGGTTGCTCTCAAACGACAAAAGCCGTACTTTCAATCTGAGCAGCCAACCGTTTATGGTTGTAGGGGGTGGGCTATTTATAGCCACTTGGCAACCCGACCTGATTTGTCCGAAATGACCCTGGGTCACTAAGGAACTAACACGTGTTCCAACGGTCAGATTTCAAACTCACACGGCAACTTTACTTGGGCTATAAGCAAAGCTGACTTGTCTGACTCTGGACAAGATTCACTCACATAGTCTTCACTCGAAGACATACGTTTTTGTTTTAGGCATCACTTCAGTCATTCTGACTGGTTCTCTTGGACCCCACTTAACAGTACGGTGGTTCCTATGACTCAACACAAAAGAAAAAGAACTACGAAAGATCTAAGTCTTCGAGCTCCATAGGCTTCATATAGTGTCTTCTCTTGTCATAGTCTTCAATGTGAATATCTTCATATACCACCTTTGACTTCAATGTCTTCATACATTTTTAGGGGTCATCTCTGGTAGTAAAACCGAATCAATGAGGGACTTCTACCTGTGTTATCCTGCAATTCTCACAAACACATTAGTTCCTCAACTAGGTTTGTCGTCAATACTCCAAAACCAACTAGGGGTGGCACTAGATGCACTTACAACGGGCATCTTGCTAGTTATTATTATATATAAAAAGCGGAGTTGGTGATGATGGTGTGCCTGCCATCCTGCAATATAGGCCGTCCGATTTATATCTGACGGATAGGAAGGAAACTATGGCAATTTTGCAAAAAGATACCCACACCCCTCTCCACATTTGCAAATAAGGCCTTCCCTCATTCATCCTTTTCTCTCACAAGATAAACTACTCATAGAAATGCATCTTGATGTTACGTGCAACGCATGGGCATGTTGCTAGTAGGGGTATAGATGTGTCGGCCCGTACGTTGCAATGGATCCAAAGTATATCTATTTAGTGGAGTGCACTCTAAACACATTATCTATTTATTTTTCTCTAACCTTTCGTAGCCATGCAACCGAGCCACATAAGCTTCATGGGTGCCCCCACATCATATTATTCATACTACGTTGACTGAAAAAAGATAAATCACCCAAAACAAGATCTTCCCGTTTTTTGTTCCTACGATGCTGTGCCGTGCATGTACCTAGTTGTATAGTGGTAGTACTAGTTATAGTACAAACTTCATACTAGTAGGAGTAGTAGTATGGAATGCACCTACTCTATCAATGAGCCCCATCAGACACCAAATTTCTTGGCTTCCGTGCTACAGCTATATCTTCCCCTCATTTCTGTTTTCCAAACCGGCGGCGAGCGGGGTGCGGTTTACCAATAGTTGCTTTGCTCAACGGCGGTCCCACATGAAAGTGAAAATGCTAGGCAACACGCCTTCCCTAGCTATGTGGCGTGCCAGACGAGCCGTGAAGTACTCCCGATTCCCTGGCGTGTGGGGGTGCGACGCGAACGCGGCAGGCCTTTTCCTCTTACTAGCAGTGTGCCGATGCGTTGCAACGGATCCAAAGTGTTGAATAGTAGTACTTGTTCACAAACTTGAAAGAAATAACTCTTGTTTTGATATAGTCCTAATATATTACTTTTCACTCAAAATATATTTCTCTGGCTATTTTGATGAGGTGAGGGAGGGATGTGGTTGCTTTCAAGATAATAATGGGTTTTCTGCAAATTGGAGCAGAGAAGTGGGCTATTGTTGCAAAAATGCCACAACTTACCTCACAACCATTAGATGCAGGAATAACGGCCAGAAACGACGGATGGCAGACACACCACCATCACCAACTGAGTCTTCTATAGGAGTCGGAGTAGAGAAACATGTATAAATTGTAACATTTGGTTCTGCTCCTTGGCATGATCGATATACAGAAATAATGATTGGAAATGATAGGGCGGGGCTATTTCCACCAGATAAGCAGGGTACATAGTAGCTATAGGTTGGCGCATCATCAGTTTGGTCACATGCGGTCCGACATGTTCTAGTGCTTCTAGCAAGATGCTCGTGCATTGCACGAAGTTGATGGAAAAGGTAAGCACAACTTATAAATTGACGGATGGAGTACTAGTTACAGTGATGCATATAATTAAGCAAAGGGATCACACATGTCAGTATTGACTGGAACGAGAATGCAATAGCACAATAAGAATTAAGGCCACAATGAAGTGATCGCAGTGGTGGTTACAGGAGGCAAGAAGAAAGATGCATACATCACGTCCGACCTCCTCCCCCTCAACTTAGTGCGCCGGGCCACCGACCGGCGGTTAAGGAGCGGCGGCTTTTGTGGCGAGGTTAAGGTGCTTCTCAGCAAAGGCATCCAAGGCTTCCAGATGGTTGAGGAAGGCCAACGTCGTAGCATCCTCACTGGACTTGTAGATACCTATGTACATGATTTGCTTGTACACGTGGATGTGCAGGTCTACGAATTCTTGCAGGGCAAGGTGCCTCGCGGCGAGCGCGACCTCCAAGTGGACATTCTTCGTGGCATCGGCGGGTAGTCGCAGGGCCACCAGTGCTTGAAAGAGGTTCCGGCCATGGAGACCGATTAGGGTGGCAGGCAATGAGGAGCCCGGGCGTGCAGACTGGAGGAGTACGGCGATGTCGTCCACGAGCTTCTTGAGGATGGTGAACTTGTTGGTGGTGGCAACGATCATGTGGTCCAACCGAGAGTCGTAGTTGGCGTCGACGGTGGCCATCCACCAGCCGGTCGCCAACACCGTCTAGAGATGATCCTCGGTGCCATGCCACAGGCTGGCGTCATGGACCATCTGGCACAGCCGCTGGCCGCTCGCGCGCATCACCCCCATGGGTCTGGAGCGAGGAATTTTGCGCTTAGTGTAGGTGCTTAGGCAAATGCTTAGGTGCGTACAATGTGGTAGATGCATTGGAATGTAGGGGCACCTTTATATGAGTGCAAACTGCGTTGCATTCACATCGTGCAGCCTCTTTTCCTGGTCCTCCTCCCATTACTTCCCTCATGCATTCACGATGCTAATTGAAGGAGGATGCATCATTGGCCATTCAACATTTTGGGAACCGCTACCCCATCCCTCGTCTGCATTAAAGCCGTATCAGGAACTGCGCCGCCTGCTGTCAAAACGAATAGTACTGCGCTGCCCGCTGCACGCTCGGACGAACACGCCTCCTCGCCTCCATCAAACCCCTTCGTTAAACCCGCATGGAAACCGAGAAACCTACTGCGACCACACGTCCGTTCATGAGCGGGCTGAAATTAAACGCAATCACTGGCCGAGCTCCTCCCGTCCGCCCTCAGTTTAAATGAGGCCAGACGCCGGCCAAGCTCCTACCGTCCGCCCTCTATTTAAACGAGGCTAGACAGACAACGGGCAAGAATCGCACCCCTCCACCGCTCCCCCATCTCCTCCTTCACCATTTTCTCCACTCTTCCGATGGCTTCTGAGGAGCCGTTCTCTGGCACACTACCCGGCTGGGTGGCCCACCGAGCCCTCTGGATACAGGCGAGGCCGCTTGGTCCTTCACCAACCTCGCTTGGCCTGACGGAGCTAGTTGCCGCCCCAAGCCGGCGTGTGGTTCAGCAACTCACCGCTCTAGTTCAGCTCGATGAGGAGTGGCGAGTTGCTCCATGCCGGCATGACGACGAGCATGCCAGTACGGGCATCGTCGCTGCTGCATCGTACCGCGCCACCGTGGCCGCGCCTCCCGTGTCTGTCGGTGCGCCTCCCGTTCCTGCAGCCGCCCCTCCCGTGCTTGTGGCAGCACCATGCAGGCAGAGACAGAAGCCGGGTGCATGGAGAGCGACGAGTCGGTGGCTAGCTTCTCCATTTCCGCCGCCATCATCGAGGAGAAGTAGAACACG
This sequence comes from Triticum dicoccoides, assembly GCF_002162155.2. NCBI lineage: Eukaryota > Viridiplantae > Streptophyta > Magnoliopsida > Poales > Poaceae > Triticum > Triticum dicoccoides. Next base: position 225,123,034 of record NC_041384.1, on the reverse strand, counting down.
GGAGGCCACCGCAACTTGGGTCCCATGAAGGCCACCGCCGAGCCGACGACTGCGCATTCAGGTGGTTTCTTTGCTGCTTCGTATCTTCCGAGGACCTTCGTTGACCCCGCAAGTCTCTGCCGGACATGAGGAAGACAAAGGGATCCACCTGCGGCCATTTAGATTAGGTACTCCCTCTCCGGTTGGCGGGAAATTTTTGTTCTAAGAATGGATAAATTGGATCTATCTATAACTAAAATAAGTCTAGATACATCCATTTCTAGTACAAGTATTTCCTGACGGAGGGAGTATTAATTTTACCAAGAGAGCCAAATTAGCACTGCTTAGTTCATGTAATGTAATGAAATCCATCATGATTATATGAAGATCCGACTTTTTATACAAAATCCTTCATGCTTATATGAAAAAAGTTCGTGTTTGCGTGAATTTCATCTGGTTGGTTAGAGTTGTGAAAATATATGCCGCTGGCGTCTGATGTCGTCCTTGGCGGAAGGAAGCGGGGGGAAATTTGCCAGCTGCCATTGGAGATGCTCTTATGCTGGAAATAATAGAGTCACATCCAATCCATTTGAGTTAATTGCGTGTATGATTCTCCCTGTATAAAAAGTTAATTGCATGTACAGTGTGCATGTGACTTGCAGGGTGGCTACAACTTCATACAGAAAATTTAAAAGAAACAAGTCCATCCTTAATATTCTATTCTAAGTACTCTGTGGGTTCCACTGTCAGTATAGTATCGAAAGAAGTATATATTAAATAAGTAATATATAATATAAAAATCTAAAGTTAAAGACAGAATTCGAACTTAGGTCATCGCATTGCGAGTATCCGGCGCTAACCAGTCCAGCACATTTTTGTTGTAGACCATGCTGGAGATATATCTCCATGTCTACTCTTATATTATACTCCATCTGTTCCTAAATATTTATCTTTTTCAGATTTCAAATGGACTACCACATACGGATGTGTACGTAGACATATTTTAGAGTGTAGATTCACTCATTTTGCTCTGTACGTAGTCACTTGTTGAAATATCTAAAAAGACAAATATTTAGGAACGGAGGAAGTAGAAAACAGAGTTGGTGATGATGGTGTGCGTGCCATCCTGCAATATAGGCCATCGGATTTATATCTAATGGATAGGAAGGAAACTATGGGAATTTTGCAAAAAGATACCCACACCCCTCTCCACGTTTGCAAATAAGGCCTTCCCTCGTTCATCCTTTTCTCTACTCTTATAAAAAACAGAGTTGGTGTTGATGGTGTGCCTGCCATCCTGCAATATAGGCCGTCCGATTTATATCTGACGGATAGGAAGGAAACTATAGAAATTTTGCAAAAAGATACCCACACCCCTCTCCACATTTGCAAATAAGGCCTTTCGTCGTTCATCCTTTTCTCTCACAAGATAAACTACTCATAGAATGCATCTTGATATTCCATGCAACGCATGGGCATCTTGCTAGTCTCTCACATGATAAACTACTCATACAAATGCATCTTGATGTTCTGTGCAACGCACGAGCATCTAGCTAGTTTCTTTTAAATAGTTATTGCAATAACTGGGTTGAAGTGATATATTTTATGTCTGCCCCGAATGATTTCAGATTCACTAGTACTAACGAAGAAAAGGTTGCCTTGTTAATTAACAGAAAACATGGTGAAAACTATCACATGAGGCCGGTAAAAACAAGGCACACTGGGTTCAACGTCATCATCACTATAGCTGTGTGCGTGCGCGAGAAGTCTACATATCGAGGGGGCTACGGAGGAAAAGACGTATCGAGTGTGTATGAGCGAGGCACATAGACACAATGTTTGAGAGACAAACCAATTGGCAGATTAAGATCAGATC